>NC_133549.1:65806274-66111036 GCF_048773025.1 Camelus bactrianus
CCAAGAGGCTGGAGTTAAAGCCCCTCCCCCACTGACAGCTTTACAGATCCCTCCCAGCCCCCCACCAATGTGGTTAAATCATTGTCAGAGGCACAAGGTCGGGTCACCAGCTGGCTGCCCCATGCTGAGGAGGCTAGTGGTAGTGTTAGGGGGTGGGGAGCCTATGGGAGTCCCTGCCTGCCATCTCCATGGCCCCAGATCCCACACTCCCCAGCCCTGCAGACCCTAGTTGTAATCCAAAGGGCTCCTATCCTAAGTGATGCTGAGAAGTAATCCCAGGGAAGGGTGACACCCTGGCCCAGGGAAAGCTCAAGAGCTATGGGAAGGTCACATAGACTTGGAGTTGAATCCTAGCTGCCCATGAGGCAAATTACTGAATGCTCTGAGCCTCAGTTTCTTCACCTATCAACTGGGGCAAATAATAACTCCTGCCTCTTAGAGATGTTGTAAATGTGCAGTGACAGAAGGAGCATGGGCGTGGAGTGGCAGCACTTGGTAGGCTCTCAATAATTGTCCATTTTCCTTCCCTTCTTTGGGCCTCAGGGAGCTGCTCCTAGGAGTTCTCCACTAAGCTATTGGGTCCCCATGTCCTACAGTTAGACAAAATAGTCTAGAAATGAGAGCATGGAAATATGATATACTGTAGCTTTTAGAACAGAACACAGAAAGCAACTTCTACTTTTAAATGATAAATCTCTTAGACTAGTCACAATTTACAAAGGCCTACCCCATGCATCTCCTTTAGTCCCGCAGCCATTGTGTGAGGGTGATGTAACTATCATCCCCATCTGCAGATGGGAAAAGAGGGGCAGAGAGTTTCAGTGAGTTGCTCAAGTTCACAAAGCTAAGTGTGGGCAGCATCCCTTGTTGTAAGTTTAGGTCTGGCTGTGGGGCAAGGTTCTGCCCTCCTGAAGACTCAACTAACATGGTGGGGGAGGGTTGCCAAAGCTGAGGGCAGGCTCTGGCTGCCTCCATCTCCCATCTCCCCTAATAGGGTAGGCTACTTCTTCCCCAGCCCTCTGCCCTGCCTGGAATACTCCTGCTGAATAGTCACATCCTTCTCACCTTTCAAGGCTGGCAAAAATGTCACCCTCTCTGGGAAGTCTTCTCTGACTTCATCTCCCTTGAAGATTTTCTCCTTTTCTACTCTGACTTCAATGCTGCTCCCAGTACTCACTTTCCAAGCCCGTGATGTTCCCTACCTGCCTGTTCAACAACTCCTTTCCCCGGATGGAATCCTGGCTGACAACCCCTTGGAGGGTGGGATCCATGCTAGATTGGCCTTATCTCTAACCTCTGTCCACAGGCTGCCCTCCTCCTACGTCTCCCCCTCACCCCAGTGCAGGATGGGCAGCCCACAGGCTCCAGTAAGCACCTGTATGACACTTTCGCAGTATATATCAAAAACCCTTGAAAAGTACGTACCTTCTAACCTAACAATTCCACTTCTAGGACATCTTCCTAAAGAAATAATTTAAAAATATGTATGTATAAGATACGTATAAAAGTGTTCATCTTAGTTTTATTTATAAAGGGCAAAAATTGTACACAACTTAAATATCCAACTGGGGATTTTGGGTTAAATATATTGTGATACTATACCTGACTACTCAGAATATATGTAGCAATTAAAATGATGAAATAGATCTATATTTCATTGGCACCAAAAGATGTTCATAATGTGTTAAGTGTATAAAGGAGATTACAAGGAAAAAGTATAGAGTGATTTCTCTCTCTCTCTCTTCACATATGTATGTATATGTTTGTGTGTGTGAGGGGTGTGTATGTGTGTATAGATAAAGGTGGAGATATAGTATCTACCAAATGGTAACAGTGTTATCTCTGGGTGGTGAGATTAATGGGTGATTTATAATATTTTCCTAATCTACACTGTTCTGCAGTGGGTTACTTGGGAGATTGAAGAAACAGGAAAAACATTTATTTTAAAGCTGAGTGTCACATGTTGGGCTCCAGGGGCCTCTCTGTAGACTCCCCTCATTAGAGACTAAATGAAGCCAGGTGAGGCCAGGTGGGACTGGGGAAGGGGTGGGCAGCAGGGACAGTGTAGCTGGCTCCAGCTCACCTCTGGTCAAGTCCAAGCCAGGCTGAATGACATCAGGTTTGGTTCTTGCACTGGTTGGGGTACTCAGTCTCCAGGAGGGACCTTGTAGCCAGGTGATTGTCCTGCCCCAGCCTGCACCTGCTCCATTAATCTTCCCCGTCCCAACCCAGTCGACAGAGCCCACTCTGTATGTTGACCTAAGAGGAGGGTGCCAAGGGCCTAGGGAGGGGCTCCTGCTCCATACCTGCCGTTGCTCAGCAGCTGAGCCCGGAGCCCTCATGGGGGCCAAGTGTGTCAGTGCTGATGGATGGGGAGTTGCAGGAAGGCCATTCTGTCCTGCCACCATTGCTCCACCTCCCCTGGCCCGTGCTGTTCTTTGGAGCGGCAGTCCCCTAGGCAGGATGGCTACTAGAGTCCAATATGCAAATGTCCATGAACTACACACAGACTCCTCCCCCAGTGCACATCTGCAGTACCACAAGTTTTCCCACTTAAACCTCCCCTAAGCCCAAGGACATAGCAAGTCAGATATTAGTGTTTTGACAGATGCAAAAATGGAAGCAATTAACATAGCAATTCAAATGACAGGGTAGATCTATAGTTTACTGAGTTTGAAAGATACTTATACTATATTAAGTGAAATAAGCATAGTGTGACAAAAGCAGAGTATAATTTTTCCCATATATACACGGCAGGATGTCCACCAGTTGTTAAGAGTGACTGAGCTGATATTTGAACCAGGTGTTTGTGCTCAAACCCCATGCTCATTTCACTGTCTGTCTTTGCCTCTTTGTCCTGAAGTTCTTCCCTTCTTCGTAGCTGCACCTCCTCCGGGCAACCTCAAGGGACTCCTCCCCCAACCCAGCTTAGGGCACCTCAGTCATTCTAGCAACTCTCCTCTGATGCGTCTGGGTGCTGCACCAACTGCTGCTGTGATGTCAGGGCTTGTGAGAGCCCACAGCTGGTAGCATGGGGTCTTTGCCCCCACCCCGCTAGCTGAGGGCTCCCTCCTTCCCATGTCCTCTGGCATCATCCTCATGGTACCAAGTCCAAGAGTCAAAGCTCACATATTCAAAAGTCTCCTCACTTAGATTCCACTTATTCTTCCTTTGCACGCAATCCCACTGAGCTTGGCTACCTGGCTCCGCAGGCCATGGGTGACAGGAGCAGCAAACTAGGAAATAGGAGACCAGCTTCCAGACCCAGGCAGAGTAAGGTAGCTGGGGATGGGACAGTAGAGAGAAGAGCTCTGTCCCGACAGCAATCTATGGCCATGGGACAGAGGCATGGGCACATCTCAGGAGCTCCAGGACTGTGAGGAACTGGCCCACAACTGACCCTTGTGGTGGCTCCCTAATCATCAAGGCAGGCGGGCGTGGAAGCTAATGTTTGCTGAGCTTTTACTATTTGCCATACACTTGATATTTGGCATGTGCTTTGTGGAAGGAGGTCAGGAAAGATGCAATATTTTTTTAAAAGTATACAGTTTCCTGAGGCTGCCGTAACAAATTATCACAAACTGACTACCTTAAAGCAACATAAATTTATTCTCTCACACTTCTGGATGTCAGAAGTCTGAAATCAAGATGTTGGCAGGACCCTGCTCCCTCTGAAGGCTCCAGGAGAGAATCCTTCCTTGCCTCTTCCAGCTTCTGGTAGCTCCTGGTGTTTCTTGGCTTGGAGTCACATCATTCCAGTCTCTGCCTCTGTCTTCATATAGCCTTTCCCTCCGTGTCTCAGTACCCATTTCCTCTTCTCTTACAAGGACTTGTCACTAGATTTAGAGCCCACCTAATGCAAGATGATGTCATATTCAGATTCATAACTTAATTACATCTACAAAGACCCTTTTTTCCAAATAAGGTCACATTTACAGCTTCTTGATGGACATATCTTTTGAGGCAGGAGTAAGGGAAACACTATTCAACCCACCACAGAGGGATCCTTATCTAAAATGGTTTCAAAAATTTAAAAAGTACCACTCTAATATTTAATCAAATGAGCCACAGTTCCTAGTAAATGTTTTTATATAGAAAAGCTCACTTCCTGAGTAGACCAGGTGTTTGAGCCCTGGATCTACCTGGAACTCCCAGAGTGCCCACTGTAGATCAGGGCACAGGGAGGAACCCAACCAATCCCAATGAAATGGACTGGTTCAGTTTCCTTTATATCCCTTCCTCAAACCCCATGTGGTTCAGTGGGAAACTGGAGAGGGAAGAGGAAGGATCATTAGCTTTTGAGTTGAGAGGTAGGAGTTCAAACCCTCTTCTGCTCCATGTTCACCAACTTCGAAGCCCCGGAGCACCTGTACCAAGCCCTTCTGATCCCTGCCCGCCTTGCAAAGCTTTGGCCTCAAATGTTTTTTGTCAAAAATTCCACTATTGCTATCCTGCCAAAGGCATTTTTAAAAAATCGAAGTACCACTGTATTCATTAATTAAAGCTTTTTAAATAATAACATTTCCCTCTGATTAGAAAATAATAGAGCTCAGTTCTATTTAAAAATGAAAGAAAATCCTGCAACCACATTATCTGGTCAATAAATTGGTAGATATCTTTCCAGATTTTACCCCAGGCATATTCATGCACATATCTTTTGTGTAAATAGTTTCGTATTATACTTTTAGGAAGAATGTTTGTTATCTTTCATCCAGAATTTCTAAATATTTTGTAATGGAGTAGTTTACAAGTTGCCTCACTTGCCATCTTGCTTAAACTCCAGTTTGTATTTCCCACTTGGCGATATATTGTGAACATTTCCCCATTTAACAAACATTATTTTACAACGTAATTTGCAATGGGGCATAGTAACCCCATTGAATATATATAATAATCTACTATAAAGTAGAATATATATAATAATCTATATATCTATAGTAATCTATAATAATCTGTTCTCTATGGTTGAACATTTCCTTTGTATCTAATTTTTAATATACATTTCTAATAAGCTAATATATAATAATCTAATATTAATATATAATATGTAATTTAAAATATAACTTAATATATAAGAATATAATTTGTCCTCTATGGTTGAACATCTCCTTTGTATCTAATTTTTTACATTATAAAAGATGGTGTTATAAATACCTTTACTGCCACATTTTTATGCAATTTCTGTAGGAGGAACTACTGAGCCAACAGGTTTGACTATTTTAAGACATTTGATAATGTCAACAAAAAAGGATGACTCAGTTTTTTAAAATAATTAAATATATGGACATGATAAAAAATTTTTTAAATTCAGAAAGATAATAATCATGACAATAGCCACAGCTAACCTTCACTGAGGGTCTCATGCAGTCTCCTACTTTTATATATTATTATATTGTATAGAGTGGGTACTTATTATATATTGTATTATATTGTAGATCCTATATTTAATCTTTATAACTGTCCTATGAAAGAGGTACTGTAAGTATTCCTATTTCACAAATGACATTGAGGCTTAAAGAGATTGCCTAAGGTCACCAGGCTGTAAGTGGCAGATGTATCATCCAAACCCAGGGAGCCTGACTCCTAAGCCTGCTCTTGACCATCGCAACAAAGAGGTAAGCAGCTCTCTTGCCTCCATGGAAAGCTCTGTGCAGAAGAGCTGCAGGAGCTGCAGTGAGATTAGGCTCTGGCATGTGGGCTAGACCAGAGAGAGAGGGGACAGAAAGGCTCCAGGCAGGGACCTCTGTGTGGCTGTGGCAACAGTACAGTCAAGAGCTGACGGAGAGCTAGGGCAGGTCCACAGACATTGCAGAGGCAGAATCCACAGGGCTGGGGTGAGGCTGGCACCGGGGTTTCTAACTTAGGAGGTGGGTGACTGGTGATGCTGTTAGCAGGAGTGGAACCACAAGGAGGAGGTGTGGCCAGATCACAGAGGAGAAGCCTCGCTCCACTGGGGGGTGTGCTTGTGAGTCTGCCTTGCCCCTTCTGCTGAGGCCCTCTTTTCCTACAGCTCACACAATGCCTGGCATGCAGACTGGTAGAGCCAGAGCCCCTGGAAACCTGGCTGCTTCTCTTTCCCCTCCTGCTTCTCTCCCACTCTCTCCTGTTTGTGTTGCTCCAGTGAGCTACCTATTGCCACCTCCCTCCCTGCTTGAGGCTCTGAGGATTCCGACAGATTTATCCTCCCCCTGGAGAAGGGTGGGAACACCCCCTCCTTTCCCTCAGTGTTAATTGTTAATTTCTCCTCTTAGAAGGAGAAATGGCTGGGAGGGGTCTGACTGCTAAAAACACAGCCCTTTCTTGAGTACTCCGTGGGCCCAGGGAATACCCTAGGCCTGGCAACAAAACCACAGCCCAGAAGCTGACTTGTAAGAGGTCCAGAGAGTAGGGGGCAGCCTGGCCCCTACGTTCTTTCAGTTTAATTTTACTAAAAACATCACCACTGAATGCCTATCATGTGCTAAGCATTCAAGAGACACTGCAGTGAACTGGACATGGCCCCTGCCTTCAAGCTATGACCCTCTCTCAGCCAGACAGCTGAGTCATAAAAGGGGCATAAAGCCAGTGCCATGGGCACGGGGTTGGGGGCTGGCCTCAATTCTGCATGGTGAGTCTAGGCTGCAAAGCTGGGATATTCGACTCTGGATCCCGATCTACCACTAACTCTACGTGTGACCTTGGGCCAGTCTCTTCCCCTCTTGGGTCTTCAGTTTCCACAGCTGTGAAGCCAAAGTTCAGGACTCAGGGGTTTCTGAGACTATTTCCAACCAGGGCAAGAGGGAGTTCTGTTCCTGGCTCCCGAGTCCTTTTTTCATTGCTGCTAGCTTTTTGCTCCCACTCTTTAAAAGCAATGAGAAGAGGCTGGGGTGGGGGCAGGGGACATGGGGACTATAAAGAAATTCCCAGACTGGTTTGTTGCTTTTTTTGTGAGGACAGAGGAACTGGGAGTGCTGGGGGAGGGCAGAGGGGAAAGACAGGGATAGAGTGAGGCGGGGGAGAGGCGGGGGAGAGGAGGGAGCACATATGAGACAGAAGAATGAAATAAAGGGGAATTCAACAAAAGGAAGTGAAAAGTGAGTGACAAGTTTGAGGCTGCAGGCCTGAGGCCAGCCAGGCCTTCAGGGCAAAGAATGGAGACAAACGAGCTAGATTTTCATGCTTGGTAGACAGTGAATGAAGAGCATCTTTTAAAACCCTATCAGGAACTCTTTGGATTGTCATTAGATCTGGAGAGGGGAAAAAGACGGAGGGAGGAGATTGCTGCATTTGGCCCCCTGGGTGTGAAAAAGTCCTGATTCTCTGCTGGCAGCTGGGGGTTGGGGGGGGGCCTTCTTCTTGCTGGAGCCAGGCATGCCTGGGCCCCTCAAAGGTTTCGGTATATTATTTGTTATTTCAAGGGCCCTTGAAATTCAGTGGCTGGCTCCCCCTGCTCTCGGTGGGTGACACCACACTGGAGCTAGGAGAGGGAGGGAGAACTGGGGTTGACACCGGGTTTCTAGCTCCTTGTAGGATGATCAACCATCTGGACTTGCCTGGGACAGGACTTGCAGTGCTAAAACTGGGAAAGTACTGGACAAACCAGAATGATTGGTCACCAAACTTTGGGGTGAGACTGGTGGGAATAGGAGGGAACTGACTTGCCCAAGGCCAGTCCCACTCAGGCATGGAGTCAGGGCTGGCCTGGTCTTGGTCTTGGCCTTGGTCCTGGTCTCCAATTGGCCGCCCAGCTCACCTGCTCAGCTGGGAGAGAGGAGATGCTAAGATGGAGGTTCTTTGTTTGCACATTTTGTAAAACATGATGGGAAACATTTGAATATGACTAGAAATTAGTTCATATTTCAGAATTGTTCACTTTATGAAGTATAAAAAATGACTTGGTTGTGTTTTTTAAAATGTTCTATTATTTAGAAATGGACACTGAAGTCTTTACAAGAGAGATGTTAGATATCTGGGATGTGTTTTAAAAGATTCTCTACACAAATGAAAACAGAAGTGTGTATGCAGGATTGGGGTGCATGGGGGTGGGGGGAATAGATGAAACAAGGCTGGCCATGACCCAGTGGTTGTATAAGCTGAGTGATGCTGCATGAGGATGCAGGATTCTATTCTATTTTATGCATGTTCAAAAATGTCCAAAACCAAATCTTAAAAAGAGGAAAAGTAAAGCATGGCAGTGGTGCAGCATAGTGGTGGTTAAGACTGCTGGCTCTAAGGCAAGAGAGCCTGGGTTCAATCTAGCTCCACCGTTCACTGGGCAACGTGTAACATGTTAATTGCTCTCAGCTTCAATTTCATCCTTTATAAAATGGTAATAATAATTCTGATCTCACAGATTAAGTAATAGAAGTACTAGAACTGTGCTTACAACATGGTGAACACTCAATAAAAATTAGATGCCATCCAGAAGAAGGGAAATTTGGGGGGCCCTTTTAGCTCAGGAGAACTTTCAGAGCTTTGATCCTGGGAGTGGGTGTTTTTCCTGGAATAACTTTTCTTTTGGAGAGGTCAGCTACTGGGACTCAGGCCTTCTCTGTACAATGAACCTATGTAGACTGCCTCCCTTCCCTCACCCCTGGCTTCCACAGAGCCCCCTGCCACCCCTCTCTTCTGTTCTCAATCTTACGTGTTTCACAGACCTTAGTCTCCCCACCTCCTCCAGGAGGTCTCAGTACCATGCTTGTGCCTTCATGCCTTCATTTGACTGATTTCCTCTGGTCTCTGTCAGTCAACCATGAACTAAATGCTAGAGAGTAGGTTTTAATCTCCTTCTGGGGTCTCTCTCTCAGGCTGAGCACACAGAAGCATGAGAATATGCTAGTTCACACATAGGGACAGCACACACTGAGACACACACACATGCACACAGAAGCATGGGCACATGCATGTGCACACACACATGCAACATTAAGTAAGGCAGGTATATTGGAACCTGCTCACAAATGGGACCAGCAGCAAAGAGGCCAGAAGGCCTAAAGATGCAAAGAGAAGAGGAAAAGGGGGCCTGGTCTTGCTAGTTGGGGGTCCATAGTGCAGAGCTAATCAGCGCTGTGAGTGGCAGAGGTTGGGGGCCATCGGCACCTGACGCCAAGCTCACTGCTGAGGTCTGTGTTCTCAGAGTCCAGAGCCAGGTAGAGAGCAGTAGTGACAAGCCACTTGCCCCTATGCCAGGAGACAGCATAAAGAGACCTGCATGTTGGAGGCCAAGAGCTGATCTCCTGCCAGACTACAGCCATTGCTGATGGTACAGCAGGAGCAAGAATGGAAACAATAAAAATCTCCATTTACTCTGCACTGGGCACAGATGCTGAGCACTTGTCTTGTGTAATTTCATTTAATCCTGACAATTACCCTCTGAGGTATCATTGTGTCCTTTTATAGTTGAGGAAACAGAGGCTGAGAGACATTAGGTTCCTGGCTCAAGGTCACACATCTGGGGAGGGTCAGAGCTGAAATTTGAATCCAGAGTGTCTGTCTTCAGAGCAGCTCTCAGCTATTACACTCTATTACGCTATTTATGCTGAGCAAAAAACAAAAAATGAAAAACAAACAAAAAATGATACTGGGGATGGATTTATGATTGAAAATGTATGATGTCTCAGATTTGATTTAAAATAATCCACAGAAGTAGTGTTGGAAGAAGTGGGTAGGTATGTGAGTGAAATATAATTGCCTCTGAGTTGATAATTGTTGGACTTCAGTGATGAATATATGAGAATTAATTATACACTTCTATTTGTAAATTTTTTCGTGATAAATTTTACTGGTTCTGGGTTCTACCTTGGCTGTAGCACCACTGGACGATCTTGAGCATGTTGCTGAACATCTGTATGCCTCGGTTTTCCCACTGGTCCTTGCCCCATCTGTTTCCAATTCATTGCAGGACTGCAATGCTGCTTAATATGTACCCATGGAATAAGGGGTGTGGAATACCTCAACCTGAAGAGACACCAGCCCCCCTATTTCTAAGGACAGCCAGGGACCCCTTCTAACTGAAGATCATTCTTTGCCTCTCACTTTGCAGAAAGAAAAACTCTGGCAGAGCTGTTTGTGTGATTTGTCTGTGTCCAGGCTCCTGGAGTGTAAAATATAAGTGTGTGTGTGAGTGTGAGTGTGTGTGTGTGTGTGTGTGTGTGTGTGGTGGGGAATGTGCAGTGCTCATTCCACCTGTGTGGGTCTCCTCTTCTCTTCCAAGTCGCCACCTGTTCATTCCTCGTTCAAAAGGGGCATAGGGGCCCCAGGCAGAAGGGTGGTGCTCAGACCCTGGGGGAGGCAAATGAGGCTCTGGGCCTCCCAAACACTGGGGATGATAAATGGGGTCCAAGTCTTTCAGGCTTCATTATAGAGTCACCATGGGTTTGCCCAAACCATGGCAACCGATTCAAGCAATGATTAACCTAATAAAGCAGAGGCAAAGGGGAAAAAGATGCATTCAAGACCCCAAGTCAGGCCCTGGTTCTCCAGAGGCAGTAAATTTCCCTTCAGTGGGTACAGTGTCCAGGCCCCAGACGTCCTAAATCTCTGCCTCTGGGAGTGGGGGTGGGGAGGCCTGTGAAAACAGTAAATGGATGTCAGAGATCAGCTGGGGTAGCTCCAATGCTCACTTAATGGTGCCCCTCCTGGGCCCTTCTGGAAAACAGACCCAGCACTAGGGGACAGGGAGACATCTGCTTTAGCTCCAGGAGTCAGATCACCTAAGCTTTCTTCTTTTGAGCTCTGATATATTTGGTCCTGGGGAGGTGTATGTGTGTGAGTGTGTATGTGAGCATGTGTGTCTGTCTGTCTCTGGGGTTGAAGAGCAGGCAGCAGAGATTCTGCTGCTGCCGCTGTGATGGCAGCCTCAGATGACTGTCAAGGATCCCTGCCACCCGGTATATGTGGCCTTGTGTAATCCCCTTACTTTGGCTGTGGGCTGGATTTAGTCATTTCTTTCTAGTGAATAGAATGTGGCAGAGGTAATGGGATGTCACTTTTGAGATTAGATTACAAAAGACTGGCTTCCACCTTGGGTGTCCCCCTACCTCTTCTTTGCTTGCACTGTAGGAAGCTATTTGCCATGTTGTGAGCTGCCCTATGGAAGTGCCCACATGGCAAAGAACTGAGGAAGGCTTATGGTCCAAAGCCACTGAGGAACTAAGGCCTTCAGTCCAATAGCCCTTGAGGAATTAAATTCTGCCAATAGCCACATAAGTGAGCTTGGAGTTGGATCTGTCCCCAGTGAAGCCATCAGGTGAGACTATATCCTTGGCTGACACCCTGACTGCAGCCTTGTGGGACACTTTGTGCCAGGGGTCCCTACCTAAGCTGTGTCTGGATTCCTTACCTACAGAAAATCCACATAAATAAGTGTTTGTTGTTTTAAGTAGTTAAGTGTTTTTTTGTTTTGTTTTGTTTTGTTTTTTGTAGTTTCTTATGCAGCAATAAGTAACTAGTAAAACAGAGGTAGTATCACTGGTGATGGGGTTAAAAGATAGAAGGAGCATCAGTTCATCTCTGTAATTAACAGGCTTATGGGCTTGGGCAAGTCATATAACCTCTCACTGGTTAATGTGGGAAAGTCAGTCCTGGCCCATACCTTCTTAGCTAGTCTTCTGTAGGAATGAGATGGAGATGGAGTGGATATTATAATGAGGCTTGTTTCAGATTGCAGGCAGGCACATGAAGTCTATGGACATATTTGTCATCTCATCTGAATCCTTATAAAACCCTATGAGGTAGGTTACTCTTGTGATAACCCAGTCTCACCTAATCAGGTGGGGCATCTTCTAAAATAGACCCATAGGCAGCCAAAGAAGGTTGTTTTGGTGCTGAGGAGGGAATAAAGCAGGTAATGGATCTCTATGTAATTTATTCCAGAGATGATTGGAAAACACTTGAAGAGTTTAAATAGGAGAGTGACAATATTATATTTGCATATTTCTCTGGCTGCACCATGGAGGGTGCAGTGACAAGTGTTGAGATTAGAGGTAGAGAGATCAGTTAGGCAGTCTCTCCAAGCAAAAGATGAGAGCCTGAACTAGAGAAGTTGTCATAAGGAGGTAAAGGTGAGGCTAGGTTCAAAAAATACTGGAAAGGACAAATCAGCAGGACTTAAGGGTTAATTGGATGTGGCTAGTAAGAGAGAAGAGTCAAGATGAACCCTAGATTTCTAGTATGGATGACTGAGTGATGCTAGTTATACCAGGAACAAGAGGCAGCATTAGTTCGGAGTTAGGAGAGAGTAATTCCATTTTGGACATGTCTCATTTGGGGGGCTCAAGTGACATCTGGATATGTAATCTTGGAGCTCTGGAAGGATAGATCACAACTGGGGAGGGTCACTAGGAAGGAGTGGGTAGCCCTCGGCTTAGGTGCCAACTTGCACTGCACAGGGGTGCAGAGGAAATTCAAATTCATCCAAAAGTGCCCCCTCCCCAAAAACAAAAGCCTGGGAGAATGAGAAGAATTTGACACAAATGAAGATGTTAATAATAATAATAATAAAATAATAATTATTATTATTATCATTTATGGTAGTTAGTGTGCACTAAAAGCAAGCATGTTTAATCAACCCAGTTAAGTAGCTATGACTTATTGTCCCA
This sequence comes from Camelus bactrianus, assembly GCF_048773025.1. Classification (NCBI taxonomy): domain Eukaryota; kingdom Metazoa; phylum Chordata; class Mammalia; order Artiodactyla; family Camelidae; genus Camelus; species Camelus bactrianus. The sequence goes on from NC_133549.1 coordinate 65,818,853, forward strand.
GCTCCACAGGTGAGGAATATGGGCCGGAGGGAGGCAAAGGAGTATAATTGAAAACCATAAGTTAGTGGCAGTACCAGGTTTTGAACTAATGCCTCTGTGATTCTAAAGCAACTGTTTTTAACCACTCTGCCATTTGTGTATGCATTTGGAAGACTTCTTTTTGCCTTTGTTCTTGAAATAACTAAAACTTCATTTTAACCCAAAGAATGAGACCCCTGTTGAGGGCAAAGTTCCAAACCAGTTTTCCAAGTTTAGGGCTGCTGCATTCTAAACTTCCAATGCAATTCCACTTTCTCAGATGCTGTCAGAAATTCTGAAGCTGGTCACTCAGTTCTAACTCCATCAGTTATAAGAGAGAGTTTTTTGGCCTAGCTGAGAAAAGGGCCTTTCTGAGTCACACAGTCAGTTGGTAGCAACAGAGTCTATGCTTTCCCCACCACATCAAGGAAACCGACAGTCTTCTGGGTCTACATATCCACAGGGAGCTCCCCAGGGACTCCAGCCTGGAAACGTGGGCAAAGGAGGTTGATAGGTGGTTTCTTTACTGAGAACGCCAATTTCCAAGAAGCGTCTCTCACTCTGAACCAAAGCAGTTATTTCAGCACCATGGTCAGGGGCGCGCCGCTGCTTTTCAGGACCTCGGTGCCCGACCTACTTAGGGCGGCAGGCGTTCTCTCCCACCGCCTTGGCCCTCGGATCCCAGAAGCAGAGGAGGTCACACAACAGCCTGGAATCTCCCTAAGGGCCTGGGGGTGGGGGGCGGCCAAAGCACAGGGTCACCTCTTGGCCTTACAAGACCCAGAGGACCCAGCTCGAACCAGAGCATAGACAACTGGAGACTGAGTCAGCACAGAGGAGAGAGCGCTAAATTACTAGCCTAGAGCCAGGGTCAGAGTTTTAGCTTGCTCCAGTAACTCACCGAGTGATTGAGGGCCTTGGGCAAGTCACCTACTTCCAAGACTTTGGGTCTCTGTTTCCATGGTGTGACTATCTGGCCTTGCCCACCTCACTGGCTGTAGGAGGGGGCCTGATAGAAGAGGTGTCCAGCCTCAAGTCTGTCACTGTCTGTGCTCTTGGCCCTTTGAAGGTGGAGGAGTCAGGTAAGGTTAGTGACTGTCCCCCACGCCCATCCCCCACTCCTTCTTGAGCACTATCTGCAGGTATTTAAAAAGAGGAGGGGGAAAAGAAATGCAACAGAGAGTATTAATTACATATATGTAGAAATGTAATTATAATATACTCAGTGCTTATTCTGCACCACATTCTCAGCCAAATGTGTTCCTCCCCCCTGCACTGTTCCCCTGGGTCTGAAGTCTCTTTTCTACTGCTTCCAGTAGAAAAGGTGGGAGAGCTGTAATTCCATCCATTGCTAGCACTGGTTTCCCTTAGGCACCTAGAAATCCAGTGAAAGGGTATCAGGGATTCTCTCCAGCTTCTCATGTGAATTAGCTGAGGCTCAGAGACTTGTCCAAGGTCACACAGCTGGGCAGTGGATCTATGGGTGAGAGGAGGGGCAGAGTGCGCTTGTGGGGTCGCGTGTGGCCCTGGCCCCGCCTGCCTTTGTGCCAGCCCAGCAGCTCGGCTCCCAGACATTAGCATTCCAATGGCCCTGGGATGCTTTTGTCTGCGGTTGCGATCAGCTTCGGGGGTGGGGTGGGATGGGGGCAGGGCACCATAAATCTACCTGCTTGTGTGTGAGGACCGGGTGGGAAGGGGTGGTGCAAGATTCATGTGCTGTTTTTCTGGAAGGCAGGGCTCAAACAAAGGCAGAAGAAGGGGAAGAGTCCTTCTATCTGAGTGTCTCTGCAGACCCTGCTTGGGACCCTGTTCCACTTTGGGGGAGTTTGGGCACAGGCGATAACCTCAGACCAAAGGAGGCTTCGCAGACACTCTAGCGAAGGCATAGTGGGAGGAGGGTGGGCTTCCAGCAGAGATCCAGAGAAGCTTGACTGATTTTAAAAGCCACTGAAGACAAAATGCCCGTGGAGGGGTGGGGGTGTGTGTGTGGTGATGGTGATGCTAGGCTAGTTGTATGTGCCACTCACAGAAATGTTTCCTAGCCCTTCTTGATGAGGGAAAGAGACATGGGTGAGATTTATCACCTCGGTGTGGTTCCAAACACCTTGATGGAGCTCATCCTGGGCAAGGAGCCCTAAACCTTCCTCTACCTCCTGACTTGAAGAGTAGAACTGACAGCTCTGGGGGTCAGATCTGCCCTGACCCAAGGTGGGGGCACAGCATTCCAGTTGGTTAAACAGTGCTTTTTTTTTTAATTCGTGGGGCAGATGACCAGTCTTTGTGTGTTGGTTGACTAATAGCTCCTTAATGAGCACCCTTATAAGCAGGAGAGGGACTGGCAGTGGGTGCCTCCACCTGGCACCCAGGGCCAACACTTTTCCAGCTTCAGGAAGTTGTTCACACCAAGGGAGTCCTCTGCCTATTTGAACACTACTTCCCACAGCCTTTCACAGGAAGAATCATCTTCCTACCTGAGGACTTCCTCTCTACACTTTTAGTCCAGGGCCAAAATACCACCTTCTCTGGCAAACCTCCCAATCCAGCCACAGGTGACAATCCTACCATCCCTCCTGTGGCTCTTACTTCCACTCAGCACCAGTGTTTTTTAACCTTGAATGATTTTGTCTACATACTTGATATTGTCTCTGGAGGACAGAGATGGGCCTGCCTGATTTTTATGGCTGTCCACCCCTCCCCCTAATCCCCAGTAAGTAGCAGGCTGTGGCTTGGTCTGTGCAACTTGGAGCTGCTGACACCTGCCCGGGCGGTGCCCCAGGTGGAAAATTGGCTGCTGCAAAAGTCACCAATAACCCATTAATCTCCTCCTTCTAGATTAAAGCTGTGAAATGAAACAACACCTTTGTTCATTCGTTTGTTTGCAGCGTCCTCCTAACTGCCCCCAAATCTGGCCCCTGATAACTAAGACATATCTCCTCCCAGCTACCATTAGGGACTTTGGGAATAAAGGAGAGAGGAAAAGTTCAGTTTGAAGCAGGGAGGGCATAAGAGACAGATGCAAGACGCGTTAACCCCTGCAAAGTGGCCACCTTTGTGTTCTAACACACTGGAAATCGATATATCCACCTACTCCCAGCCCCTGACCCTGCCACACCCCACTGGGGTTGGACTGCTGCTTCCCTGGGTGCCCTGGGGCTAATCCAAGGAGGCTTCTGGGGTTCAACTTGTAAGGTAGGGTGCCCACCTTCCATTTTCCTGTTTCAGAGAGTCAAGTAGACTCCAAGTTCTTAGAGGTCAGACCTGCTTCCTGGAGGTCCTCGGGGTCTCTGAAGCCACTTAGGGGTGCTCCAGCAGTGCCATGGGGACAAGTTTCAATATCACTGCACATCAGTCTACTTTGGGAGTGATAGCGAACACATGGCTGGAAACCTTGAATAGTTTCTTGATAAGTTTTTCAATCAAGGCTGCCGAGTGTCCAGGAGGTGTCAGAGATTGCAGCTGGACCCTCTACCTTCTCTGCTCCATACCTCTCAGCCCCACAAATGATGACACCATAGCCACAGCACCAGCAAAATGAGCTCAGAAGATGTGCTTGGGCTCTAAGCACTTTGGGAAAATTCCTGTGATGCACAGCCTGCTGGTGGTGTTTCCAAGGGCTCCAGCCCTGCTGTAGTGTTATTACTCTCTCTTCCCTGAATGCAAGTCATTCTAAATCCAGGCTAGTGGCACTGGGAAAAGGGCCAGTGGCACCAATGAGTTGCCCTAGTTGGAGGCTTGTCTTTCTCCTAAACCACTGTTTGGAATAAGATAAGTTGTTGTCCCATAAATAAAACAAGGGGACTGGGCAGTGGTTTTTAAGAGCCTTCCAACTCTTATTTTCTAAGTGTGTATAGCTGACTCAAGTCAACCTGAGAATCCTCAGATCAACCTGAGAATGCCACCTGCCCGGCCTCCAGCCTAGCACCACAGTCTCTCAGACCAGGCCTCAGGAAGGACCCAAGACCCACGGAAAGGGTCTCATCCCTCTCCTTGGACAGAGCCCCCCTACCCTTCCCAACCCCAGTCACAGAGGCTGCTGCCCTCTCTGCACAATCAAGTTACCTTGCTCAGGCTTCTTAAGAATCCTTTTTTATTGGCTCAAAATCTCATTAACCAGTCCCTAAATAATCTTATGTACAGAATATAGACTTTTCCCGCTATGAAATCTCATCAATAAATACAAGTGTGTAAATCAGGGGAGGGGCCATATAATTTACTGGACAAAAATTCATTTCAAAAGATATCACATAATTTACAAACTGATTTTTTTTCAAAGACAAGGGTGCTTCAGGTCTCGGGTGGGTGGGTGTTGGGGGAAGCTGCCAGAGTCTGTCAGGCGCTTTCCACTTTCGCCATTCACAGCCTCATCTCCTGCCCCTGGGAGGGCGATGGCTCAGGAAAGTGCACAAGGAGAAGGCAAAGGATCACCTTCGTGGATTAAGGCAGAGTAGAGAGGCCGAAACCCCAGACTTGATAGGGACTAGAAGAGGTCAGCGACGTCTTTGAAGAAGACACTGCCCAACAGGAACCAACGTCGAGAGACCAAATATTGGATTAAGTCACATTTGAGGGTAGAGTGGTAAGAGACAGGCAGGCAGACTTCAGTGAGGGTAGGGTGGCTGAGACGGCGAGTGTCTCCTGCTGTGTAGTGCTACCATTCTAGTCTTCTTTGCAGAAGATTTTAGGGTGGCCGCAGGGAGGGGGCCTAAAATGCAAATAGCCTGCAATGCCCACTCGCGGGGGCAGCGGCAGAGGGTTGCAGCTGGCGCGGTACCAAAAAAAAAAAAAAAAAAAAAAAAAAAAAAGGAGGAGGGTAGGGATAGAACCCGGCCTGCCACCCTCTCTGGGCCTGGGCGAGCCAGAAGCAGGAGGAGCAAGTATGCCCAAGGGCCGCCCCCACCGCCGCTGCCCCACATCTCCGAAGGCCTCCGCCCTCTCCCTTTCTCCCACCGGCAGACAGGCCCCTTCATAGAAAGTCTGAAAAAGCCAGGGCGCCAGGGCGCAGGCAGACAGGGGAAGCAGGCGCCTGCAGCCCAGGGCCCTCCTCCAGCGAGGCGGCAGGGCTCAGGCTGCCCGCCTGGGAGACAGGGGAATAGAGGGAGCCCCAGTCTCCCAGGGAGCTGCCGTCTGGGCTGCCCAGCTCCTCGCAGGGCGGCACAAGTGGCTCCAGCCCGTAAAGGCTGTGGTCCGCTATGCGCAGCGTCTGTGTCAGCGCCCAGATGTAATTGTGGGCGAAGCGCAGCGTCTCGATCTTGGTGAGCTTCGCGTCGTCGGGGAAGGTGGGCAGGACGCCGCGCAGCGCGTCCAGCGCGGAGTTGAGGTTGTGCATCCGATTGCGCTCACGGTCGTTGGCATTCTTGCGCCGGTTCCGTCTCTGCTTGCTCAGAGCCAACTCACTTTTGGGCCGGCTGCGTCCTCCTCGCCGCGCGCGAAGCTTCCTCGAGGCGCCTCGGCAGCCGCCCGCTTCTGCCTCGGCACAGTTCCCCAGCACGCGACTGGGGCTGGGCGGAGCGGATGCGACGCAGGTCACTTTGTCGTCTGAGGCGCCCTGGAAAGTCTGCTTTGTCTCATGGGTCACTTGGACAGCTGGTGCACCAGAGGGATGGGGCGCCATCCTGCGGCGGGGCAAAAGGTAAGGGTAAACGTGGGTCGATCACGCAGTTCCCAATCTCGGGCCGGCTGGGGGAAAAATCGAGAAAAAGCCATCACTCCCCGCTCCCGCCGGACCAGAGGACCCCCTTTTCCCTTGGCCCATCGCTCTGTGGCCTTTACCTTGTTCTATGGCGCAAAGGGTTAGAGAGCGGTGGGCAGTGAGAGCAGCGGTGAGCTGAGCTGGCCTTTTCCTCTGCAAATTCAGCTGAGATGCAGGCGCCCCTTCTGGAAAGTTTCCCCAGCCCCAGAGAAGAAAAGTGTAAAGGGGGTCCCGAGCTTCAGCGCGGCTGCGAGACCATGCGGATTTCCTGAGGCGCAAGTCGTGTGCCCCTTGGCACGCTTTATCTGCTGCTCCTGGGCCAGGAGCGTGCCTGCCCGGCTGCTGCCCGCGCCGCCATCCAATCAGCGCCCGGGCCAGGGGGCCCGCGCCACGCGAGCCCGCTCCTCCCCCGCGGGGCACAGCTGGATTCCGGACAAAGGGCTGGGGCCGAGGTCGGGGGGTGGGGGTGGAGGGGTACGCCGCTCTGTTTGCTTTCTCCCCACGGGCTCTGTCCCAGCAACTCTCGGTTCCTCAAAGAGCCTCGCCCAGTGAGAAGAGCCTCGTCTGGCTCGTGTCTGGCGGCCCCCTAGACTGTTTTGCTCTTATTCTGTCTTTCCTTGATATCTAAACAGACCCCTTCTTGATACCCTGAAGGGGGCTTTGGGAAATGTGTAGGGTATGTCAATACCCGTGTGATTACACATGGGGAAATTGAGACTCAGAAAGGAGACAGCTTGCCCCAAATCACTCTGAAAGGACAAGGAGCCAGGTGTCCTGACTACCAGCTTGGAGAAGCGTGTAAAATTCCCAGTGCCATTCTGCTCTCCTGCACTGTGGGTCAGATTAGGAAAAATAGAGGGTGACATTTCACTGACCCTCTCCATTTTGGGAAGGGGGACGGGGCAACCAGAGAGAGAGATCCTGCTTATGTTCCTGCCACTTAGAGACCTTTCCTGGGGATGAGGAGCCCCTCACCACGGTGCCTTGAGATGACATCCAACACTCCTCAGACATAGATGCTTAGAACCTCACCCCTCATCCCCCATCCCAAACCTAAGACATTTCAGTAGTGCCCCAGAGGCGGAGGGTGGCTATTGTGGGACCTCCAGGGGGCATTCCACCACTACCAATTGTGGATAGTATCCTACAAATCTGCCAGGGCCTGCTAGGGAAGAGCTTAGGTGAGAAGGGGTTAGGAAAGGGCGGGGAGTTCACAGTGAGCCCTTTTATCTTCTCAATGCCAGTGGAGTGCTGGCACTGCAAGAAGCAGATCAACTCTTTCTGCCCTTAGTCCTCCTGTCCAAACATAGGAGGGTAGGGGCTGCCGGCCGCTTTGTGGTCCAGCCCCCTGCTGTGATCTAGGCAGAGGTCAGGCGGTGAGCACAGGGATTCCACAAGTCCCTGGTTGGCACTATCTTGAAATCTTTCCAAAATGAGTCTGAACACATCACCCCTCCTTTCTTCCCCCACCCCTCCCTTTTGTCCCCATCCCTCCCTTTTGTCCCTGTTTCAGACACCCTGTGGTCTTCTGCTTCCAGTCACTCAGGGTGAGGAGGATCACAGCTTCTGCTCCTCTCCCTTGACTGCGACACACCCCAGGAGAAAGCCAAGGCTGGGAAGACCTGGGGGTGGGGTGGATTAAGTCTCTGTAGGTGGCAGAGGCTTCACTTTCTAGCAGGTCCATATACCCTGAGCCCCTGGAAGCTGGCAGGAGTTGGGGGCAGAACCCGGCAGGGAAACTGAGGGGATGGGGTGAGGGGAATAGGTAAGTCTGTGTATCTGCCCTAGTGACACCCTCTTGACACTTGCCCAGTCTGCTTGGAGGGTGAAATTACCTCTAAGGCAGAGAGAGGGTGAATATGCTTGGGAGCCAGGGAGAGGTGGCTCTAGGAATGCATGGAGATAGAGGTGCTGTGCTCAGCGTCTCAGCTAGTATGCTGTTGGCAGAGGCTTCCTCCCTTGATGCCTGGGGACTGAAGCTAGAGGTCAGGTTCAGGATCAACAAAAGGACCGGCCAAGACTCCTGAGTTCCAAGTTTTGCTGTTGCTCCTCCCTTAGGTCACAGCTTGCTCTGAACTTGTCTTCTAGTCATAAGAATGAAAACTTTAGGTCCATTTAACAGATAGAAAAGTCGAAGCCCAGAAAGGGAAAGTGACTCATCCAAGGTCACACAGCAAGTTGTAGCAGAACCACATGGAACTCAGTATTAATCCTAGTATTAGATTCTCCCTTGCACCTGTTGCCTCTCTTTGATGGGGGGAAAATATTTTGTCAAGGCAAAAACCAGACATCCCAAAACATAGAAAATAGAAGTCCTGGGTCTGTGAGGAATGACAGGGTCAGAGTAGAAAAAGGATAGTGACCCCATCTCCCAGTGTCAAGAGGAGCCAATGTCCACTTACGCTTTATCTCTCTGCTTTCCACTCCATCCCCTTGCCTTGCATGATTTCCATCCTGCACATCAGGAACTGATGCTTCCCTAAGGGCTACAGGGCCCAGCCTGGCTTCGTGGAGGGAACCCTGACCATAAGGGATCAAAGAACCCGTACTGATCCCCACAACCAGGACCTTCATCCCTCAGCGGCCCTCAGATGAGAAACGAAGGCGGGACTCATCTTGGCTCAACCTGGGTCAAGTGGCTCATGGGTACAGAGGAAAGCTGCAGGGCAAGCTTCCTGCACCAGGGAAGATTCTGGGGATATTTGGGGACCTTCTTGACTGGGAGAGAATTCTGGCACCAGCTTAGAATTCTTATCCAGCTTCCCCAGCGCTCCTCCTGCTCAGGGTTCTCCAGGGCTTGCAGGCCGCCAACAGTCCCGCTTTGCGCAAAACACAGTTAGGGCGAGGAGCGCGCAGCGGCCGGGGCAGCGGTCTCCTTGGGGCACTCAAAAACTCTCTGCAGCCCTTCTTCTGGTCAGAAGGGCGGGGCCGGAGGTGGAGGAGTCCTTGAGGGTTAGAGGTCAAGGATACACGTACCCCCTTTCCGCTGCAGAGGACGCACAGACCCCCTCTCCAAAGTTAACTCCTGTGCTTTTGGAGGCGGAGGCGCAGGCTGTGATAACTCAGTGCGCACTGGCGGTTATTTGTGAAGCGGCTCTTCCAGCCGGGAGCAGAGCCTGTTCCTGAAGCCCCCGGCCCGTCGCTGCCTGTAAGGCCTCTGGGAACCCCGCAACCCTCGACTCTCCGGAGACCTAGGCTTGCCTAGAGGCTGAGGGGCCCCAGGAGAGAGGCGATAGCCTGACGTCTGGAGACCGCGGGTAGATTGGAAAGGAAGGAAGGCAGCGGTCCGCCCTACTGCCTTCTCGTTGGCGGGGGGATTCTTAGCAGTGCCTGGGGGCTCTTTGAGAAATAAGCTGGGGGAGGGTGGCCACAGGAAGCTGAATAGCTAATAGCTTGCCAGTGGAGGGGGCTTCTTTCTCTCGCCTTCGTCTCGGAGCTGAAAGAGGGGAAGACAAAAATCTGGCGAGCGAGCTGCCCGGGCCGAGACTGGCCACTTCAAACAGCCCTTCAAACAAAAGGAGACGACGAAAAGAAAGCCCCACCTGTCTCCAGTGTTTGCTAAAATAATAATAAATAGATTTCGCTTAATAAATAATTACAAGAGATTGTAAAGTGGAGTGCTTTGGAAAACATCTACCACGGGAGTCCCACAGCCAGCCATCACCTGCTCCCAAGGCGGGCAACTTTATTGTTAAGCCACCCCCCAACTAGTTCGCCTCTGATAAACTCTCCTTCGTTTTCACAATGACTGTTTACTCATAGTTAGCACAATATTACCTTTGCCGTGATAAACCCAGAGTGGGGAGACCTGGCCCCTGGCCCCTGGGCACACCTGTCCTAGAAGCTGACACATGGATTTGGCACGGAGCAGGCCTCCCCCCGGGATTTCTCCCGTGTACATTGGCCCAGTTGCCACCCATTTATAACAGGTTGGCTGCAAGGCCTATCTCAGTCCTATTTGTCTTCTTTTATTGAAAGCATATGGTCTCCAGGGGCTCACCAGCCCCATATTTCATCTGCCGGGAGCTGGGGCGCTTCCGCAGGCTGGTGCTGCCCTGCGCGCTGCTCCCCACCCAACTGCTGCTGCGCCAGCTGAGGGTTTGGCGGAGGTGGGGTGGGGAGAGAGATAAGGCAGGCTCCTCATTCGCTTTGGGAGAGAAGCCATCCCCTCAGAGACTCCCCCTCCCCGGCTCAGGGACCTCGTGCGCTCTTGAATGGGTAGCTAGTTCTTTTTCTTGGGTAGGTGAGAGGGCGCCATATGCCACCCCCCAGGGCGCACGAAGGAGCTGCGGTCCAGGGAATCCTCTAACAAAAGGAAGAGAGGGCCCGGGACCCCAGGAGCATCCGAGGTCTTTATTTGCAGATCCCCCTCCCTGCCCAGGGCCGCCTCGCCCCCCCCCCCCCCCCGAGAGTCCATAGCTCGCACGCAGCTCCTGGAAACAAAGTGTCTACATTATCTCGCCGCCGGCGGAGACAGTGAATGCGTGAAAAGGTGCATTGCGCACCAAGACACCTGTTGAAGCGGCGCCTCTTCTCAGCGCTTCTCTCTGCTCTGCCCTGGGTCAGGAGGGAGTGGGGGTGGGAGGAGGGAGAGATACTGTGATTTGTGGCGACATATGTTGAGCAGATCGGTGTGTACTCTTCACAGGGACACATGCACCCTCGCTCCCATACACACCCCGCGAGAAGGAGCAGCTGCTCTCCTCACCTTCTCCTGACATAATACCTGGGCCAGGCGCTTTAGAGTCGCCTTTTGAGACTCCAGCTCTCCCCCACCCTCTCTGCCTTCCGCCCCCACCCGCCGTCCCAATCTTGGCAGCTTCGCTGTAGGACTTTATTGTCAAATTTAACAGATGCGCATTTGTTCCCAGCGCCCCGGCCTCAAACACACACACACACAAACACACACACACACACACACACACACACACACACACACACACACACACACACACACACACACACACAGCCAAACACAGAAAACGCGACCGATGACACAGATGCTGAGCGTGACATGTCCATATGCCCGGTCCGCGCCCGCCGGGGCTGGGGAAACAAACAGCGCTGTGTAATTTTCCCTCCCCAGAAAGGAAGAAACGGAAACCGCCAGGAGGCCGTGAGGCCATCTCCAGGCACTTCCAATTTTGCGCTTGCCCTTTGCCGCCGTGGCGCAGTGCGCGGCGCGGCGCTGGGGTCCAGGAGGGCGCAAGGATGTGGACTCAGAGCGCAGACGGAAAGGCTGCGGGAAAGGGGTCCCTGGGAGAATTGAGAGAGCCAGAAGCTCTGCAGGTGCGGGTTGGGCACTACCTGATCTCTGGGCCTTCGCTTGACCTCTGGGCTTTTAAACTCCTGGGTAGTGAAGACGCCTCAGTCCTCCCGAGATTCCCATGAGTGGGCATCCACCTGAGGCGCACTAGGGCTGGAGAAGGCCACTTGGCACACTTCGCCAGGCTGCTTATCCCCTCTACTGGTGGCGCTAATAGAGCATGATGAGAATAGCATTCAGTGTGGAGTAGGGACCTGGCTCTGCCACTATCACTGTGCCACCCTGAGTGAATTATTTCACCTGGGCCTCGGTAATCCCCTCTATTAAAGGGGAAAAGCTGTGGAAGAAATACTTCGTAATTTTCTTTTCAAGTTTTGCAAAATTTGGATGTTTTGGATAGCAATGGGCCTTAAGCTGTGAGTGGAAGAAACCCAAAGAGTGCAACTCCCCTCCCTCAATGCCCACATTCTGTTTCTGGATCTGAATTTCTAGCTAATGGGTCTTTCACCAACAGTTGAGGGCCTAGGGGCAGTGATGGTCCTGAGGAAAGACAGGCACTGAGGGGTTTAGGAAGCTATCTTCTTCCCCTCCATCTTTCAGCTTTCAGGGCATAGGAACCTTTGGGCCACTCTGATACTCGGTGATAGGCATGCCTGCTGATGCCCAGTTTTCAGACCTTCATTTCTTCCAATGCTGGGATGGATTGGGGAGGCTGGGTGGTGGGTGTATTGCTCTTAAGCCCCTTGGTCTCACCAAGCCTGTTTCTGGAGAAAAATATGCCTCCTCCCATCCTCATTGTAAGCTTGGATGAGCTCTGCTTATTCCAAAGGAGAGATAGAGACAGCCTCCCTCAGCCTTACATAAATTTTCTTACTTTCTGTGTCTTTTTTGACTGAATGTGGCTCTACCATTTCTGAGATCCACTGGCCCAAGGAAGGGGGCAGTCTTCTTTAGGAGAAGTCTCCTTTGTAGAAATCAGGGCTTGTGCTGGCAGGGGAGCCCTCTGCCTGGTGGTCCCTCTGTTTCCCAGTCCTTGTGTCCCCTTCCCAACCGGCTCCTTGGGGATTCTGTCTAGGCAAAGGCAATCAAAACCAAAGGGTGTCGGAACTGCTATGAGTTGGGGGTGAATGCACCTCATTTCTTTAGTTCACCGTGGATACCCCTCCACCAGTCATCAGATTGGGAAAGCAGTAAGGGGACAGGGGTAGCAGGTGGGGAGGGTCAAGAATGAATTCTAGATCAACTCAGTGGAGAAGCAATAGAATGTAATGCAATGCAGTTTTCCATGCAGTACTTAATAACATTAATATCCATACAGAACTTTGAAGAAGGCAGATCTCCCTCTCACACAACATGTGAGGGGGCCAGGAAGGGATTTTTCTTGTCCCCATTTTACTCCTGAGTAGTCTACTGCTCAAGGTCATAGACCTGAGTCTGGAACTCCTCTTCCCTGTGTCCTCTCCAGCCAGCTGTCAGGGAATCTTCATTTTGTCGCCCTTGGCCCCCTACCCACTGCCCACACTCCAGGATCTTCATCCTGCCAGGCTCTGGAGCCCTCTGGAGGTGGGCAGATCTCAGCCAGGTCTGTAGGGACACAGGAGTTGAAGGGTTTGAAAACAATAAATAACAGACTTTCCCCTTCTCTCTTGTCTTTCTCTTTCTGTGCTTCCACAAGCCTTCCCTAGCTCCCCGAAATGCTGTGGACACAGGGCCAGGTTTGTAGGACTTTGAGAATTGGCGCCTTCTTAAATTGTGTGCCCAAGGCACCCCATTTAGCTCACCGCAGCCCCAGCTGTGCTGTGAGGGCAGTAAGCTGCATATCCTTCTTTGCTTAGACTGTAAAGCAGGTGGGCTCAATTTTTTTTTATTATTATGTGGCACTATCAGAAAACTATGTTAAGCAGATTCTTCAAAATATGTTAGTATTTGTTAATCCTTCACATATTATGTACAATATAAAACATATGCAAAATATGACTTACTATAAATTATAGATGTCTTTCTGTGCCAGCCAGCATTAATAGTGGAAAAGAGAATGCGATTTTGAGCCAGGCATCCTGGGTTCCATTTTGGACTTCTGCACTTAGTAGCTGTGTTAGTAACTTTGGCCAATTGACTCAACCTCTCTGAGGCGCCTCCTATAAAACGGGGATAATAATAGAGAACCTACCTCATGGGGCTTAAATGATCTAATTCATGTGCTCTGTTTTTATGAATACAATGTAATACATAAATTATAAAAAGTATCTCCAAAGAAATTTGCACCCAAGAAATAAAAATAAATATAACTGGAAGTTCTAATATGTGACTCTCCTCATGCTCCCCTGTCTGGGCAACCCACTGCTGTCTTAGCAACCTAAATAGAGGAATCATCAACAGTTATGACATAGGTTTATATTTGATGGGCTCTTTATCACCCATTGTTATTTCTTAGCACATGAGTGAGGCAACATGGTCAGAAATCTGCAAACTACTTCTATGAAGAAACTGAGGCTTTAGAGAGCTGATGTGACTCATCCAAAGACACCCAACTTATATTGTGAAGTGGGAATAAGAATCTAGGTCTTCTGACCCCAAGTCTGTGCTTCATTCACCCTGGCTCTCTGTTACACTCTGGGTCCCACTTACGAGCTGGTTGTAAAACCATCTCAGATAGACTCTTGCCGAACAACTACCAATGAAGGAGGTATGGGCTAATCAATGAGCTGGTGGTGTGTGCATATGGCTCATTTACTCTTGTCCAGCAGAAACCATAGTGGGCTTGGAGGCCCCTGGCATGTGATCTTATTTGGTGGTTGGGTACACTTTGCAGATGTAAGTATAGAGGGAAGAACTTTTGTGCAGACCTTCAATTCTTCACAGGAAGCTACAAATCAGATTCCTGTCAATGCAATTGCCCAGACACCAAGATGGCCCCAGGTCAATTGGGCACACCTTACCTCTGCCCCATAAATGTTTACAAAGAGTCATTATGAGAGGGTGGTGGCCAGCTGTTTCCTACAGTCACAGAGGTTAGACCCAGAGGAAGTGGTTTGAATTAGAAAAGCAGAGATTTATACTATTTATGACTATTTCTTCCCCAAATAAACATGGTAAGAGTCCTCTTCAGATGAGGTGGAATCCTCTCTGTAAAGACCTCCCGTTCTCTGGCCTGGAATGGTTATGCAGTCTGCTTAGAGGCCAGGAGATGGACTGATGACCTTAGGAGACCGCATCCATCCCCATGATTTCACCACCATGAATAGTTAGGCTGACAATTCAGTTGTATAGAACACACTTGGGGAGTCACCTGTCACAGAAGCCCTTCAAGATCATGGGTGGAATTCATTACTATAGTTCTTTAAAAAAATTTTTTTTGAAGTATAGTCAGTTTACAATGTTGTGTTAACTGTAATTGTGTAAATTCTGGTGTACAGCATAGTGATTCAGATATATATATCTGAATATATATATATATATATATATATATATTCCTTTTCATATTAGTTTTCATTATAGGCTATTACAAAGTATTGAATATAGTTCCTTGTGCTATACAGTAGAACCTTGTTGTTTATCTGTTTTATATATAATAGTTAGTATCTGCAGATCCTGAACTCCCAAATTATCCCTCTACTCCCCCATTCCCCCAGTAACCATAAGTTTGTTTTCTATGTTTATGAGTCTGTTTCTGTTTTGTAAATAAGTTCATTTGTGTCTTTTTTTAGATTCCACATGTAAGTGATATCATATGGTATTTTTCTTTCTCTTTCTGACTTACTTCACTTAGAATGAGAATCTCCAAGTCCATTGATGTTGCTGCAAATGGCATTATTTTATTCTTTTTTTTAATGGATGAGTAGTATCTTCTTTACCCAATCATCTGTCCATGGACATTTAGGTTGCTTCCATATCTTGGCTATTGTAAATATAATTATTATAGTTCTTAACCTGAGTAAATTGTAAATAATACTAGTCCCCTTCTGAAGAATTACAGAACCATAGCTCAAACCCATGATGTGCTAGGTGTTGTGAGAAATATCAATAACCAGAAAGACTGTCACTAGCATGTGGTCTCCAGCACTAAGTTGACAAATGATTGGGACCTGAGGCTCAGAAAGGAAATATGTCTTGTTCAAGGTCACACTACAAGTGTGGCCAAGTCAGAACCCAAGTCTCTTTCGACCATCTCGTGATCAAGTCCCGGAGCCATTGCTCTTTGTTGCTCTTGTTTGGTACCCATCCTTCTCTGCCTGGTGTGTGGAGGTCCTTTGTCCTATGTCTCCCTTAATAGAGGAAGAGCTCCTTGAGGACAGTGGCTGTGTCATGTTGAGAATTTAGCAAGGATGTTGTAAATGGGCCCAGGTAGGTGAAGGTTATGTGAGACCTGAGCATCTGGGCAGCCAGCAGGAAGTTGGCAGGATATGGAATGAGTGGAAGAGTCTAATTGGACCCATACTGCTGTTGTAAACTCTGATGCAAGCAATGGATCCAAAGCTGTGGGGACGAAGGAGGCGGATAAGGGGAAACATTTTCCTCTAAGGGCACAACCTGGAAGTTGTGTGCATTACTTCTCCTTATGTTTTGATCAACCAGTGCTTAATCTCATGGCTTAATATAGCTGCAAGGGAGACTGGAAATGTAGTCTGAAGTCTGGGTGAACACATGCCCAGCTGCATATTGGAAATCTATTACCAACAGTCTTTATCAAACTTAGTTATTAGAAAATATGAACTTTTCCTCCTTAGATTGCAGTAGAGATCCTTAATGTAGTGTCCATCCCCCTAGCCTAGGGGCTCCCAAGGATTGTGAAACCTGAAAGTTGGTAGATAATGTTCTGTGTGTACATACATCTTTCTGAGAAGATTCAGAGATTCATCAGGTTATCTAAGGTGTCTACGGCCTCCTTTCCCGAACATTAAGAGCTAGTTGTCTAAAGGTTGCTGAGAAATTTGGACAAGTAATACTATCTCTATGATTTTTTTCATGAGAGGTCTCTTCTCTTCTATAGAGATGTTCCAAGGCCCTGAGTGAATAAAGAGCTTTGAATAAAATTGTGACAAACCAAAAGAAGGACTTTCAGTCATTCTGCACACATTTACTGAGGACTGAAGAGGGGAAAGTGCTGTGCTCAGCACTAGGAATAAATCCAGTCTTTGCCTCAAGAGCTCAGAGTCTAATTGTAGACAGGTACCTAGACTAGGAATTATACACCTTCTGTATCTGCTCCTCCAGGTCAGGCCCTCTGGTAGCCCAGAAGTCTGAAAATTTAACAAATCCTCCAGGTGCTTTTGATATGAAGCCAGAGTTGGGGCGAGGCCACAGGTGACTAGCTTATAAGCTTTTGGTGAGGTGACTGCAGGCAAAGATGCAGGAACCAAAGCTAGCAGGAAGAGTCCTCGGCTCTGGGTTCTAACTCCCACTCTGTGGAACTGTAGACTGCTCCCTCATTCATGAAGAGGGGGTTGAGAGAATGATCAAGAGCAGACTCGGGAGTCATCGAGGCAAGTTTGAATCCAGGCTATGGATGCATCTTAATCTCTTTGTAATGTTGGACTAATCACTTAACTTCTCTGGCTTTGATTCTTTCATCTACAAAATGGATGCAGTAATAGTGCTCACATGTAAGGTTGTTCTTCGTTTGAATAAGCTAATAGATGTCTAGCACTTAGAATAGTGCCCAGCTCGCAGAAAGGGCAATGCTTTATTGAGGGTTATTGTGTGCTGGCCACTGGGACAGTGACAGGGATGCACAAGAGAGCAAAATGCACAGTCCCTCATGGGGCTGACGGCCATCTACTTAAGGAGGTGTATGTTAACAAAGCAGTCATATGAATAGATGATGACAAACCCTGGAGAGAGCTCTGAGTGGCAAGCTTTAAGGTGCAATGGAAGCTTGAGATCAGGGAAGGTATTCTAGAGAGAGGACCAACATGCTTAAGGCCTGAAGCTGGAAGAAGCGTGACATATTTGGTAAAGGGAAAGGGCCTTGTGGATGGAGCACAGAGTAGGAGGGAGAGAGGTTTGAGATGAAGCTGGAGGGCTAGCAGGGCTCTGTTTGGTAGGGCTGGGCCCTGCAGGTCTTCATGTATATTTACCCTGAGAGCAATCGGAAGCCACTGAGTGGTTCTGACATGCGGACTGACATGTTCATAATGTATGTTTATGAAGGGATCAGTGTGTGTGAGAAGAGTGGATTGGCATAAACAGAGGGGTAGCCAAGAGGCTTGTCCATGTGAGACGGTGGGGCTTGACTGGTGTCAGGGCATGGAGAGAAATGGGTGGATTTAACTGAGAGAGGGAAAGTGGGCAGAGTCTGGCACTAGATCAAATATGGGGCATTAGGGAGGGAATAATAGAAAGAATGGGGCATTTTTCAGTGAGATGGAGATCATCAGCAGACATGTCATGTTTGGTGCCTTTGAGATGTCCAGATGGAGATGGATGAATGGACTATTGGCCACACGTGTCTTGGTGGAAGTGTGGGCTAGAGATGTTTATGTGTAAGTTATCTGGGTATAGCCAGTGTTTGGGTGTAGATGAAACAGTTTAGGGAAAGAGCATAGAGTGAAAAGAGAAGGGCGTAAGAACGAGGTCTTAGGAACTCCAACCTTTAAAGGTAAGAGAGGAGGAAACCCTAAGGAGATTGCAGGGCTGTGGCCAGAGAGGGAGGTGGACAAGCAGGAAGGTGTGTTGTCCTTAAGGCAAGGGAAGGGTGTCTTAATTCTGCCTGGAGTAAGACACAAGGTATGAAGCAGCTTAGGGGACAGTTGAGTGTTTCAAATGGATGTAAGAGAGCATTGTCATTACAAATGTAGTGCTGTGAGTGAAAGTGTTGTACAAACAACAGAGGGCTGTGCAAATGCATGAGACTTAGGTTACTAGCCACTAATGTGTGATGAGAACTCAGAGTACAGTGCAGGGAGACACTATGGAATTCATCCCTAATTTTGTTTTGTTAGCTACTTTTTGATGGTCCGTATTTTACACTCTGGGAAATGCCATGAGGACATTAGAGAAAGTCTGGAAACAGGATGAGGGAGAAAGACTGGGAGAAAGCAGGAGGTGATGGTTCTGAAATACTAAAATACGCAGTTTTTTCAAAGCCATGTCTTAGGGGAAAAAGTTGTTTCCACTTCTCCAGAGGCTTTTCCTGGCATTTCAGCTCCAACATAAATCTCTTGTCTTAGGATGCCCACGTTGCATTGTGTATGATGAAGGAGCTCATGTCAGAGAAAGGAAGGTGAGGGATTGGACACAGGATCATGGGATGCAGTAGTTATTTTACATGTGGCACCTTTGAGAAGCTGCTGGCCTAACGGAGTGTTGGACTGAGCTACTGAAGGCTCCCCTGAGTCAGGAAGGATGGGACACCATCCTCTGGAACATAGCATACATTCTTTGTTTGTCTGTTTGTTTATTGAGATACAGTTGAGGTACAATACTATGCTAGTTTCAGGTGTACTACATAGTGATTTGACATTTGCATATATTATGAAGTGATCACCTTGGTAAGTCTAGTAACCATCTATCTCCATGTAAAATTACTGCAATATTACTGACCATATTCCTTATGCTGTATGTGACATTCCCATGGCTTATTTATTTAATAACTGGAGGCTTTTACCTCTTAATTCCTTTCAGCTATTTCAACCCTTCCCACCCTCCTCTCATCTGGCAACCAACCCCGTATTCTCTGTATCTATGAGTCTGTTTTCACTTTGCTTTATTTGTTTTGTTATTTTAGATTCTACATTTAAGTGAGACCATAGGTAATTTGTCTTTCTACCTGACTTATTTCAATTAGCATAATACCCTCTGGATCCATCTATGTTGTCACAAATTGCAAGGTCTCTCTTTTTTATGGCCGAGTAATATTCCATTGTGTCTGTCTGTCTGTCTGTCTATCGATCTATCTACCTACCTACCTACCTATCTGTCTTCCTGATCCACTCATCTAGTGGCAGACACTTAAGTTGTTTCCGTATCTTGGCTATTGTAAATAATGCTGCAATGGACATTAGTGTGCACATGTCTTCAAATTAGTGTTTCTGTTTTCTTTGGGTAAATACCCAAAAGTGAAATTTCTAGATCATATGGAAGTTTGATTTTTAATTTTTTGAAGAACCTCTGTACTGTTTTCCATAGTGACTGACACTACAATGCCCACCAACAGTGCATTAGGGTTCCCTTTTCTCCACATGTTCACCAACACTTGTTATTTGTTGTCTTTTTGGTGATAACCATTCTGACAGGTGTGAGGTAATATCTCACTGTGGTTTTGATTTGCATTTCCCTGATGATTAGTGATGTTGAACATCTTTTCATGTCTGTTGCCCATCTCTATGTCTTCTTTGGCAGACATGGTATACATTCTAAATCAACAATCTATGTGGTGCTATGTACTCAGTAGGGTAGAACGTATGAGTCCAGGAATCAAGAGAGTGGGAGCAGGAGTAGCCCTATTCTCTGTCACTCTCAATGGCCCTCTTGGGGAATTTAGCTTTCTGCCCCTGCCATTTTGGGCATGCAGACCCCAAGAACCCAAAGGGAGAGTGCTCCCACAGGAGATAGAACATGAGTGCATGGAATTAAAAGTTAAGGTTGCAGCCTTGGCGTATCAAGCTCCTTGAATTGGGAAGATGAGTCATCACCTTGTCAGGAGTAGTTGATTTCAATCCCCAGAATGATATAGGACAGCTGTTACAAAGTAGAGGCAAGGAGTAATAGGTTTGCTACCCAGATGATCCGCTTGGATGCATCTTGGAACTCTCTTGCCCATTTTTGGTGTTAGAGGGACAAGTGTAGCAGCCACAGCCTGAGTAGTGCATGGTGATAGGGGCTCAGACCTCTCCAGGATGAGGGTCAGGTCATGCCACCAGGTAGACCACTGAGACCAGGAGAGATGCTATCTAGGAAATCTAGAATGAATAGAAAAGAAGGGAGATTATATGTGTCAGTTGTAGCCCAAGATCAAATATGAAGCTGGTATTGTTTTCTTCTAGTTGATGCCTTCATTTTCTGTGTTCCCCCCATGAAATAAAAACTTCCCAGAATTCTAGAGAAGGTGCACTCAGAACTTATACAAAGAAGTTAATCCGAGATCTGAGCAGCACGACAGTGGACCGTAGTGGATGCTGCAGTGATGCTTCATCCAGATCACACTTTAGCAATGAAGGACTTAACTCTTCTAGATGCTAGGAGTGCCTTTGGCTGTCAGCCCTCTTCAGAGATTGCCTCAGGTTAGTATAGGTGCTGTGTTCCCTTCTTGCAGCAGCCTGCATCTGATGACTGGTCAAAGTGGAACATACATATTCATTCCCATCACCCCAACTTGGGATAGCCTTAAGGACCGTCCCAGCTTCAGAGCTTTCTTGGGTAGAATGAGGCCTTTGTTGAGAAAATGCCTGAGTCCAACTTAACCCCCTTCCCAATCCTGCTTTCTTCCTCTTCTTTGGCCTCCACAGATATTGGTCCTAAGAGAACTCTCGCATAAACTCCCTGCACAGTAATCTCCGCCTCACAGTCTGCTTCCTGAGGAAGCTGACTTGAGACGTTGCTTTGCAGATTTAATGTTTTGGAGATAATACAGAAGCACTGAACTTTTAGAGCTGGAAGGGATCATAAGGATAATCTAGTGATAATTCAACTACCTCTTATAAATGAGGACCCCAAAATTCAAGAGTAGACTGTGACTTGCCTGAAGTTAGAGGCTGGATCTAATTACTCCTAGCCTTCTGCTTGCCTCAGGTTATCCAAGGATTGGCTTCCTGATTTGACCTATTATGACTCCTTTAAATCTTGGTTTGACACAATGGCTAGCAAATTATAGCCAGCCACCCATTTTTATAAATAAAGTTTAATTGAAAGACAGCTATGCTCATTAATTTAGGTGCTACAACAGCAGAATTAAGTAGTCACACAGAGACTTTATGACCCACAGTGCCTAAAATATTTACTAACTGGCCCTCTACCAAAAAGTTTACCCAAAAACCTGATCACTGTTTTAACACATGAATCAGTCAAGGTCTAGTCAGAAAAACAGAAAGTACTCTAGGGAATTTAATATAGGAAATTGGTCAAGCAGGTGTTGGAAGCAAAAAGTACCTGAAGGTGAAAAGCAAAAAGGTTACACCAAGGGGACACAAGGTAATAGCTACAGGAAGCAGCTGCAGCCTCTTGGACTGGGGGCTAGGATCTGCAAGTTCAGAGCAAGGATTCTGTGGAGCTCAGAGCTCTGAGGAAGGGTGTTGGCAGGTGCTGATACTGCTAGCTAAGGGTGGGTGATGAGACTGGTGCTGAGATTGTCAAAGGAAACCGGGGCATTCGTGCTAGAATCAGTTTCTATTGTTAGGGCCAGTGCTGGGGCAAAGCTGACAAGACACTCCAGCAAATGGGGAGGAATAAGTCCCTTCTCACCTCTTCTTGTCTCCCGGTCTCCCTCCAGTCTCCCCTGTTGTCAAAATCTTACAGAAAATTGGCAGGCAAAGCAGGTATATGGTTTACACAGTCAGTTCCAGCAGAGCAGAGCATAGAAGGAGCTGAGAAATAGAAACACAATGACCTGCCCTGTAGGCCAGGATGATGTCAGAGCCACCAGTTAGCTATAGCCTCAAGCTCTCCCCAGGCATGGCATCACTGGAGAAGGAAGAGGGTGTCAGGAGAAATGCCCTGTTAGACTTGCCCTGCTTGGGCCCTGGAGGTCCTCTCGTATTTATAGGTACGTCACAAGGAAAATGGTTAGACTAATGGGTCTAACTGAGTCAAAGATGTGCTTTAAGGACTGTTGGGATAATCCTATGTCCTAATAAAGAAACATTCTCTTCCGCCCCAGGGTAAGTCTTGCCAAATATATCTGCTTCCTTCATGGCTCAAATTAGTCTTATGACTCTCATTAGCTCTGATTCATCTGACTGGGGTTGTATGTTCACCTCTGAACCAATCACTAGGACAGGAGGAATGAGATGCTCTGACTGGCTTAGCCTGGGCCACTTGCTCCATCCCTGGACTATTGGGTATGAGGGTGAGGAGGGGAAGTGAGGGGTTTGAGTCAGGTGGACTCAGAATAGGGAAGGAGGAGTTCCCTCAAAGTCAAGTCAGTGTAGAGTGTGTGCTTAGCAAGCATGAGGTCCTGGGTTCAATCCCTGGTACCTCCATTTAAAATAAATAAATATACCTAACCAACCCCCCCCCCCCAAAAAAAAAAAAAAAGAAAAGAAAGAAAGAAGGTATGGCCAGACTACTATGAGCTGCCCTGGCTGTGCAGGGCTAAGCCCACCTCCTTCTGCTGTGAGATCCGACAGCTTCCCAGCAGGCAGCAACATCTCTGGAATAGTCCCTGCTTTCCCTGAGATCCCCCTTTGCCATTCCCCGGCTCTGCTCTGAGTTGCAGGGAGCTGACCCTCATGGGCTGTGTTTCCTGGGCTCTAGGGCAGAACTGGTTTCTGCCTGGGATTAGCCAGTAGGAGACCCTGGTGGGAGAGTAAAGGGTGGGAACAAGAGAAATCAGGCAATTTCTCACCTGTCCTATCTAAGGCGACATCTCCAGCAGCAAATTTACCAATTAAGTTTTTTCACTTCTCTTCCGTGGCTCTGGTCTTTCACCACTGTGCATGACATTATTGGTAGGTTTTTCATTGATGGCCTTTATCAGGTTGAAGAAGTTCTCTTCTATTTCTAGTTCACTTAGATTTTAAATCATGAATAGCTGTTGAATTTTATCAAATACACTTTGTGTGTCTATTGAAATGATTGTGTACTTTTTGTCCTTTATTCTTTAATGTGGTGAATTATATTGATTGCTTTTTAAAAAAATGTTAAACCAACCTTGCAGTGCTGGGATAAACTTTACTGGTCATGATGTATTATCCTTTTTATACATTGCTGTAATTGATTTGCTAATGTTGTGGTAAGGACTTTTACATCTATGTTCAGGAAGGATATTGGTCTATAATTTTCTTTTTTTTTTAACATTTTTTATTGATTTATAATAATTTTACAATGTTGTGTCAAATTCCAGTGTTCAGCACAATTTTTCAGTTATTCATGGACATATACACACTCATTGTCACATTTTTTTCTCTGTGAGTTATCATAACATTTTGTGTATATTTCTCTGTGCTATACAGTGTAGTCTATTCTACAGTTTTGAAATCCCAGTCTATCCCTTCCCACCCTCCACCCCCCTGGTAACCACAAGTCTGTATTCTCTGTCTGTGAGTCTATTTCTGTCCTTTATTTATGCTTTGTTTTTGTTTGTTTGTTTGTTTGTGTTTGTTTTTGTTTTTTAGATTCCACATATGAGCGATCTCATATGGTATTTTTCTTTCTCTTTCTGGCTTACTTCACTTAGAATGACATTCTCCAGGAGCATCCATGTTGCTGCAAATGGCATTATGTTGTCGGTTTTTATGGCTGAGTAGTATTCCATTGTATAAATATACCACATCTTCTTTATCCAGTCACCTGTTGATGGACATTTAGGCTGTTTCCATGTTGGTCTATAATTTTCTTGTGTTGTTTTTGTCAGGTTTTGTTATCGAAGTTTTCCTGGCCATAAAATTCATAAAAATGAATTGGCAGGCTATGTCAGTTATCAGTGTATTGCCTTTCAACTCCAAATCCATTCTTTGCCTGCTGTATGTTAAAAGAGATGGTCATGCAAGTATTTCTGCTTTGTCAGCTGGCACCACATTAAGCCTTGTCAGTAGAGGGTGCTGGAGGGACACTGGAGGAGAAAAGGATTTTCTCTTGCTGCAGAGTGAGCTCGCTGTGCTTAGCTAGATCAGCATGGTGGCTTCTCCACCTCCATGTTCCTGTGGCACATGGCAGCCAGCCATCTTCCTGGGTACCTCCTCAGGTGGCTTGGCAGTGGAGTGCTGCCAGTGAGGTACCTCCCCATAAATGGCCACCCCAGCAACTTTGTAGCAAGTTCCAAGGTGTGACACCTCACTGTGGATGACTTCCCTCTGCATCCCAAGGGGCAGGTTTCCATCAAGTCACAGGGCACCTCTGGCACCTCAGCAACCTCTCCACCATCCAGTGAGCCACGCCACATCCTCTTCAGTGAGGTCAGGATTTCGGCCCAGGGATTATGATTATCCAGGCTCAGCTCCCAGGAATAGTGGGTACTCACTGTGTTTGCTATTCCTATATTCTTTAGGGCTCTCTTTAACTCTTACTAGGCAATTTCCCCCCTTTCCTCCCCATCTCCTGTTAATACTTCTTTATGTTAAACTTTAGATTACCATTCGAATTACCATTTGGCTTCTGTCTCCTGATGGGACCCTGAATGAGACAGAGGTGCTTGCTTCTCTTCTATTTTCCAAAAGAGTGTTTAAAATTGATATTATTTCATCCTTAAAATTTGTTCACAATACTTCTTCAGTGTTCTTTTAAGGTCTGCAGTATCCCTGGTGATATGACATTTAATTCCTGATGCTGGTATTTGGTATTCTCTCTTCCTGACAAGTCTAGTTAGGGGTTTATTAACTTCATTAGCCTTTTCAAGGAAAAAACTTTGTCTTTATTTTCTTTTTTGTCTCTTTCCATTTCATTGAATTCTGCTCTTCATTATTATTTTTTCTTCTATTTACACAAGGTTGAATTTTTTTCCGTTTACTTCTTTTTCTAGCTTCTTAACATGGAAACCTAGATAATTGATTATTTTACAATATAGGCATTTAAAGTGGTACGTTCCCCTCTAAACACTGCTTTATCTGCGTACTACAGATTTTGATATGTTGTGTTTTCATTAGCACTCCAGTTCAAAATATTTTCTTATTTCTCTTGTGACTTTTTTCTCTGACTCATGGGTTATATAAAAGTATGTTATTTTAATTTCTAATTATTTGTCCCTTAATATCTTATTCTTTATTGGTTTCTAATTTAATTCCTTTGTGACCAGAGAAATATTCTATAAATGTTTAACCTTTTGACTCTATTAAAACTTACATATGGTCTTTCTTAAATACTCCATATGCACTTGAAATTAATTTATATTTTGTGGTTGTTGGATGGTAGCATTCTGCAAATGTCAGTTAGGTCAAATTGGGTGATAGTGTTGTTCAGATCTTCTATATCCTTGGGTTTTCTTTTCTTTTCTTTTCTTTTTTTTCCTGCTTCAGTCAATTAACAAATGAAGGGTGTTAAAATTGTTGGCTAAAATTATGGATTTCTCTAAACTTTCTTTTGTTCTGTCAGTTTGGTTTCATAAATGTTGAAATTCTGTTATTAAGTTCATGCATTTTAGGAACTGGTATATCTTGTTAATTAATTGTCATTTTTAATATCATCAGATGGTCCCCTGTATCTCTCATCATAAGCTCTGTCTTTAAATCTACATTGTCTGACATTAATATAGCCACATCAAGTTTCCTCTGTTTAGCGTTTGCAGTGTATGTCTCTTTCCATCCATTTAATTTCCATCTATTTGTATTTTTATATTTAAATTGTCTCTCTTATAGACAGTATGTATTTGGCCTTTAAAAAAAATCTAGTCTCTTCTGACAACATCTACCTTTTAATTGGAGTGTGTAACGCATTTATCTCTAATGTAATTGTTGGTGTGGTCTTTTATTTGTTCCTTCAATTTTTTCCCTTCATTTTCCCTTTACTATGTTCTTCTGAGTCAATCAAATATTTTTTAGTATTTCACCTCATTTCCTCTATTGGCCTCTTAATTCTATGCCTTTTCATTAGTTTTATTATTTCCTTCTAAAAGTATGAGGCCATTTACCTGTCCCCTCCATCCTTTGTGCTATATTTGTGATATATTTTACTTCTTCATGTTATAAACCTATCGTACATTATTATCATTTTTGCTTTTCTTATATTGTTGTTACTTTTGCTTTAAAGAGTTTATTCTAAGAAAGTCAGAAGAATGAAAAATAAATACCGACAACATAATGCCATTTGCAGCAACATGGATGCTCCTGGAGAATGTCATTCTAAGTGAAGTAAGCCAGAAAGAGAAAGAAAAATACCATATGAGATCGCTCATATGTAGAATCTAAAAAACAAAAACACAAACAAACAAACAAACAAAAACAAAGTGTAAATACAGGACAGAAATAGACTCACAGACAGAGAATACAGACTTGTGGTTACCAGAGGGGTGGAGGGTGGGAAGGGATAGACTGGGATTTCAAAATTGTAGAATAGATAAACAAGATTACACTGTATAGCACAGAGAAATATACACAAAATGTTATGATAACTCACAGAGAAAAAAATGTGACAATGAGTGTGTATATGTCCATGAATAACTGAAAAATTGTGCTGAACACTGGAATTTGACACAACATTGTAAAATGATTATAAATCAATAAAAAATGTTAAAAATATATATATATAAATTAAAATAAATAAATAAATAGCTTGTTTTTTGGACAGCAAAGGAAACCATAAACAAATTATATGCATGTTATATGATTTGTTACTGTCTTGCAGGTCCCTGATATTTTGTTTAGTTTTTTCAATATTTTTTCTGTCTGTTCTTCAAATTAACTAATTTCCCTGGCTTTTCTGCTGCCATCTCTGTTCTCATTAGATCATAGCAAGAGTACATAATATTAGCAGAATGATTTATCACTGATAGTGTTACTCATGATCATTTAGCTAAGGTAGTATTTGTCAGATTTCTCCATTGTAGTTATCTTTTCCCCTCTTCCATGCTGTATTCTTTGGAAGCAAGTCACTAAGTGCAGTCCACACTTTTCTTTTTCTTTTTTTTCAAAAGAAGGAAACAAGGAACAAATAGAAAAAAATTTTATTGGCAGAGTAAGATTTAACATATCAATAATTACCTTAAACATAAAACCTCCTAGAACTAGTAAGTGAATTCAGCAAGGTTGCAGAATACATGATAAACATAAAAAAATCAATTCTATTTCTATATACTAGCAATGACCATGTGGTAACTGAAATTAAAAATGAAATACCATTTACAATAATGCACACACAAAAATAAAATATTTGCATATGAATCTAGCAGAACACATATGGGACTGGTAGTTGAATGCTGA
Organism: Camelus bactrianus; assembly: GCF_048773025.1. Taxonomy (NCBI): domain Eukaryota; kingdom Metazoa; phylum Chordata; class Mammalia; order Artiodactyla; family Camelidae; genus Camelus; species Camelus bactrianus. The sequence continues at coordinate 65,845,830 of NC_133549.1, forward strand.
TGAAAGACTATCTAAATAAATGGAGAGACATACCATGTTTATGGAATATTCTACATAGTAAAGATGTCAGTTCTTCCCAGATTGATATACAGGCTTAACATAATTCCTATCAAAACCCCAGAAAGATTTTTTTTGTAGATTATTCTAAAATTTATATGAAATGGCAAAGGAACTAGAATAGCTGAAACAGTTTTGGAAAACGGGACTGATATTAAGTCTACTTGATTTCCAGACTTATTATATAGCTACAATAATTAAGACTGTGCAATATTGGTGGAGGGATAGACATACAAATCAGTGGAACAGAATAGAGAACCCAGAAATAGGCCCACACTAATATGCTTAAGTGGTTTTTAATAAAGGTGTAAAAGCAATTCAATGGAGGAGAGATAGCCTTCTCAACAAATGGCGCTGGAGCAAGTAGGCATTCATGGGCAAAACAAAACAAACAAAACTTTAAACTTGCAACCTAAGTCATGTTTTATACAGAAATTAATTCAAGATAAATTCTGAACTTAAGTGTAAACATAGAATTATAAAACTTGTAGAAAAAATTCCTCATGATCTAGACAAAAAGCTTTTAGACCTGATACTAAAAGGAAGACTCATAAGAGAAAAAGTGGATAAATTGGATTTTATCAAAATTAACAAATTTTCTCTGTGAAAAATCCTGTTAAAAGAATGAAAAGACAAGCAATAGAGTGAGAAAATATTTGCAAAGCCTATATCCAGCAAAGGACTAGTACCTAGAATACATACAGAACTCTAAAACTAAACAGTAAAAAAGCAAACAATTCAATTAGAAAATGGACAAAAGACATGAACAGCTATTTCACCAAAGAAGATGTACAGATGGCAAATAAGATGTGAAAAGATGTATAATATAATTGATCATCAGGAAATGCAAATTTAAACCACAATAAGATATACCTATAAACCTGTAAGAATGGCCAAATAAAAAATAGTGACAATGCTAAATTTCTGTGAGCATGACGAGAAACTAGTATCTTATACATTGCTGGTGGGAATATAAAATGATATAGCCACTTCGGAAAACAGTTTAGCAATTTCTTATAAAACTAATATATAAGTATCATACAATTCAGCAATCTGGGTATTTGTCCCAGGGAAATGTAGACTTATGTTCACACAAAAATCTGTACATGAATCCTAATAGTAGTGTGAGGGAAAACTGTTTTCTTTCTATCCTCAGAATAGTCAGCTTGATACTGCTGATCACCAAATGTAGGGGGAAGGGGTTCCTTCACCAAGCAATTCAGCGACACCAGCTTGGTGTCTTTCAACTCAGTTCAGTTTTGACACCATCTACCTGGCATTAGCATCAGATCCCACAGGTTAAAGACTCAGTCCCACAAGACTGTCCCCTTGACACCTCTGAAGCCAATCACAATTTCAGGTTGTTATCTGTACTTCTGACTGACTGACTACTGGTTCAATTAATTTATTATAGAAGCTCATAGAACTCAGGAAAATAGTTTACTTACTAGACTACCGGTTTATTATAAAAAGATATAGCCCAGGAATAGCCAGATAGAAGAGATGCATAAGGCAACGTGTGTGGGAAGGGGTGCAGAGCTTCCATGCCCTCTGTGGGTGTACCTCCCTCCCAGCACTTCCACGTGTTCGCCAACCTGAAAGCTCCCTAAACCCCATCCTTTTGGGTTTTTATGGAAGCTTCACAGCATGTGCACACTTGATTAAATCATGGTATATTGGTGATTGATTCAATCTCCAGCTCCTCACCCCTCCTCAGAAGTCTAGGGGAAGGGCTGAAAGTTCCAACCCTCTAATGACATGGTTGGTTCCCCTGGCTCAGGAGTGGTTGAAAGAGACTTGTTATATGCATAATGAAAGACACCTTTATGTCTCTTATCACTTAGGAAATTTCAAGAGTTTAGGAACTCAGTATCAGAAAAGAGGATGATCAAATACATATTTCTTATTATAAATCACAATATGACAAGTAGCTTTATTCCTAATAGCCCCAAACTGGAAACAACCCACTTGTCCTCAATTAATGAGTGGTCAAACTGTGGTATATCCATAGTGTGGAATACTACTCAGCAATGAAAAGGAATGAGCTATTGATAACAACAACCTGATGACTCTCCAGATAATTCTCTGGAGTGAAAAAAGCCAATTCCAAAAGATTACATACTATATGATTCCATTATATAATATTTCTTGAAATGACAAAATTATGGAAATGGAAAACAGACGTGTGGTTGTCAAAGATTAAGCAAGAAGTGTGTCTATAAAAGGACAACATGAGAAATTCTTGTGGTGATAGAAATGTTCTGTATCTTGACTATGTTAGTGTCCAGTGTCCTGGTGTGATATTATACTAGAGTTCTGTAAAATGTTACCATTGGAGGAAATTGGAAGATAATCTGCAATTATCTTAAAATATAAAGTTTAAGAAGAACTATATCTGCTTGAATTTATTGGGGATCTAGCAAAGTAGTTATGGTAAATTTTAAAATGACTACAAATTCCTCCTATTCACAACCTTTTACATGGTGACAGTGCTGCTTCTTCCATTAAGGGATGAGGATCTATGTTTCCATCCCTTGAAACTGGAATGAAGAGTCTATTTCTGATGTGCATTGACCAACAGAACACTAGCAAACATGATGCAAGCAGAAGTTTGTAAGCACTTGTTCATTAGGACTTACTCTTTTTGCTGAACTTAGAACCCTGAAACCATAATATGAATGGGCCTGAGCTAGCCAGCTGGAGAGTCCATATGGAGGAGAACCAAAGCTCCCTGGCCAACTGCCTGCAAACTACCAGGGGTATGAATGAGTTAGCATCAGAATGAAAAATTTCTCTCATCAACTAGTGGATTACCTTGAAGTAAAATTTGTATGGAGAAGGAAAATTAAATGCTTAATTCATTCCTTTATTTACCGGTTCTTGGAATCATGAATTAGTGTCCTAGTGTGGTGAATTTGTATTGAGTTAACCTTGCTAAGCTAGCACGATGTTTCTTAGATTTCCCTCCCTGCAGAATTCAGGTTAGTGTGCACTACAGTAGACATTTTGTACCAGACTTGGAAGGCAGAAGTGTAGCAGCAGCCATATGTATTTTTTGTCCACAGGGTTCTCCACAACAAAAGTCAAGGAAGGGGACCATGCAGCTTATCCACATTGCTGTTTACCTGCTGCCTAAGCTTATCTGTGTGGGCCAGGAGCCAGGCCTGCAGCTACTCTAGATGCTACCAGATGTTCCTCAGCTTCTCTAACTCCTGGACTAGAGGTGTGTTTAACTCCATGATGAAGGCTTACTTTAAGCGAAGTCTGATTTCCAATCCTGTCTCCTTCTTCTCCTTATTGGAAACCATTTTTACTAGTTCTTGATTTATCCTTCCATTGTTAAAAGTGTAAGCAAATTTATCTATCTATCTATTAATCAAACATCATCAAAGCTTGAGGCTTGGAGGTGGTGAAAGATTGATGTGGGTGCCAGTTTATCTTAGCTCCATCACCTCATGTCCACCTTCCCTCCCCACCTGCCTGCCTGTGGACTTCAGGCTCCAGCAGCTGACTTGGAAGCAATAGCCATTTGGAGAGCGTAACCAACTCCCACAACTGAGTATGGTTAAGTCCCTATGATAAATCCTTTATTATAAATATCTTCTGGTGGGTTCTGCCTCTTTGATTGAACTCTGACAGATATATCTAGAAACTTCCAAAGTAATGATTTTTTAAAATAACTAATGAATTTATGGTTGGGACTTCTGATTTCAGCTTCAACATGTAAAGGGCTTGGAAGCCATCATTCTGCATCTACAACAAGAAAAAAAGTGAACAAACTGAAAATCGGCAACTTTTTTTAGACCCATCAGAGCATTGAGGTCACAGGGCACACCACTACCTTCAAATCTGGAGACAGATGAATAGAGAGAATTACAGTCAGAATCAGCATACCTAGAGCAGAAACTGCTGGAGCCACAAACAGGTAGGTACACTTAAATGGTAATTTTGACCAATTGTTGGAGGCTGAGTGTGGATTAGCTTGAAAGTAAGACACGCTAGGCTTAGGGGAGTCCCCATACTTTCGTAGGTTTTACCTTCTGGAACCCCACTGAGTTCTCAAGGTAAAGATCTAAGAAAAATCCTCTTGAGAATCCAGAGGGTTCTCCATAACAAAGACCTCTCTCCAAGAGAGAGTCTTAGCTGCCTAGGGAAGGGCAGTTGGCCAACTCCAGCCCCCTCTAGTCCTCCTTTCTCACTTAAGAGGAGTAGAAAAAAGCTAAGAAATCTTCTAAGGTCGTAGCCTATGGACTCAGGCCCACTAAAGGACTGAGATTTAATCTAAGGGCTGTGTAATGGCTCCCCTCTCCAACCTCACTTCAGCAGGTCTCTAGTATAACAGTGGATTATAACTGCAAGAGCTACAAGACACAGATTCTATTTAAGAAGGAGTTTTAAAACCCTTGAAATAAATCTCTGCGGTTAACCCACAACCTTGATGTGTAGTGAAGTTCTTCTGCTTCATTTGTTTTTTATTTTTAGATCTTGCTTTAAAATTTATTGATTTAATTTTATTTTATAATTCTGTAAGACATTTAAGTGGCTCCAAAGTCAAAACCGTAGAACAAGTTACTTTAAGTGAAGTCTAATTTCCAATCCTGTCTCCTTCTTCTCCTTATTGGAAACCATTTTTACTAGTTTTTTTTTCCTACCCCCTACCCCCTTGGCAACCACAAGTTTGTGTTTTATTTCTATGAGTCTGTTTCTGTTCTGTATTTTTTTTTATAGATTCCGCATATGAGCAATCTCATATGGTATTTTTCTTTCTCTTTCTGGCTTACTTCACTTAGAATGACATTCTCCAGGAACATCCATGTTGCTGCAAATGGCGTTATGTTGTTGGTTTTTATGGCATTTTTACTAGTTTTTGATATCCTTCCATTGTTATAAGTGTAAGCAAATTTATCTACCTATTAATTAATTAATTAAATTGTTTGTATTAATATTCTTCCTTTTCTTAGATAAAAGACACCATATTATACATTGTTCTATACTTTGTTTTTTCACGTGGCAATTATCATTCCATGGTTGTGTATCTGTAACCAGATTTTGAATGAGCTAGACTTGCTAGGATGCAGATAGAAAGCAGTTACATATATCATTTCTCCCCATTTAAACTGGCTCTCCCATCTCATTCTTCCTTGACCCTGGATGAAACCTCTGGCTGTACTCAGGGCTTTCTCAATCACTAACAGGTAATGAATAGTACCTAAACTGTATTTAGGCCTTCTCCCTTCCCTCAGCTCAGACCTACAGCAGGTTGGGAGCCCTGCAGTGGGACAGGTGTGCTTGTGGGAGGTGTGATCAACTTCTCTCTTCTCTTCCTTCTCCTGCCCACCTCCCTAGCTGCTGGTTTGTACCCCAGAGTGGGAAGAACCAGAGAAGTTCTTGCTTGGCCGCTGTGGTTGTCCCCTGGTGCTAGTGCTCTCTGGCTGTAGCTCTTTCCAGATGCTGGTCATCCTGCTTTAAAAGTAGCTTCCTGGGTTCTTTGGAAACCATCCCTTTCACTAAGGAGTTCTCACCTACAGTTTCCTTGCCACAGACATTGTCTCCATTTGCTTTGCTGTATAAGACCCCTATCTGCCCTGTGGTTTCTGGGAGTCACCTAGTTCCTTCATGGTCTCAAGGTGACCCCTGGCTTCCTTCTTCAGGCTCTACATAAAGTCACATTGTAGGGACCATCCTGACACTTAACTCTCTGTGAGCTTGGGAGAGGAATTCCCTGGGATCAAGACTAATGTAGGACTGCTGCCTTAAAGGTACATCCAGGTTGCAGTAGTTGGTGTCCAATTTCTCTGAAAGCATCTGAGCCAGGCAGCACATGGTGCTCCCAGACCCTCCCTCCCCAGAGCAGGTCCCGTCCACCTGTGTGCCCTTGTCAGCCTCCTGCAGTCAGATGCCCTCTCCATGCTCAGCCCCACTGGCCTTCTCAGGGAGCTTACTGCCTTCCCAGGGCTGTCCGATGGCTCCGTGCCCAGCTGCTGCCCCTGCTCCTATCATATACCCGGAGGAGGAGGCCGGGCTTACCCCTCGCCCTGAGGCTGAGACTGGCCAGGTGCCCAATGAGGCTTTCTGGTTCCAGACTCACAGCCCCGTGAGCTGAAGACCACATCTCAGGGTATCAGAGAGGGCTTGTCCTGGGAGAGCAGAGTGATGGGTGTTTAAAATTAAGACAAGGGCAGAGATGGCAAAAGTGGGTCCTGGACTGGGCACCTGAGGTCAGATCTGGCCCTATAACTGCCAGGGGTTGGGAGATTCCCCTGCCCTATTTAGCTTTAATTTCCCTCACTGTAAAACTAGGTAGGAGATCAAGTCTAGTTCATGGTTTTGTTGGAAGATTTAAAAGAGAATGTGTAAAGATGCTCATTAGTGGTGAATGTCATTTGGGATGAACACAGGATTTACTAAGCTTGGCCTGGCCCAGATTTACTCATTTCTGGTTCCTTTTGGTTTTTTGGTTATAGCAGGAGGGCTTGCACTGGCTTTTTCTGCCTCACCGAGAGCCTGATTTCTTCACATTCAGTAGCTGAATTTCCCTTCTCTGCCTGTATCTACTTGCAATATGGCTTATTAGTTTAGGGTTCTGCCTTGCAAAGAAATCATTCTTTACAGTTAATAATCCAAGGATGTAATTGCAAATGATGCTCTGGGAGATGGCAAGGCAGGTGCCCTGCACAGGGTGGACCATGTTGTGTTGACAGAGGTGTGTGTGCAAGACAGTGTCCCAACTGTTACTCCCAGGACAAATACTTCCAGGACAAACAATTCCTGTGTCAGGGTGGGCAGGAGGACCCTTATGAAGTGTGAGCAGTGAGGATGCAGCCTGGCAGATTTGGATTCAGAAGCAACATGGTCTTGTTCGCCACTGGGTGTGGGAAAGGATGTGTCACTTAGGGACCCCAAAGCTACCCCAAGTAGCCCACATGTCTGCTATCTTAACAGGGGGCCATCAGCTGGACTTCCCTACTTCTCAAAACCTCAGGGCTCTCCTCACACTTCCATGTGGCTCAGCCTCTTCCAGGGCAGGGTCACTGCATCAGGTGCCCTCAGGGCTCAGGAAGGTACCAAAAAACAAGAGAAGTAAGCCAAGGCCAAGCCAAGAACGATGACCTGTACTATGAGGGGTCTTGGTTTAAAGACAAGTGCTTGGCCACTGGAGAGCATCCCAGTCTGAGGAGGCAGTGGCCGCTGGTCCAGCCAGTGGGTGACACACAGAAATACAAACCCATTCATACCAAGTGTTCCCATTTTCCAAGAATGCTAGTATTCTGGATTATTAGGGAAAATATGCAGACTTTTCAACATGGACTCCCCCCCCCCCCCTTTTTTTAAACACTTGAAACCTTTCAAAACACGTCAGCAGGCCAGCTTCAGCCCACAGCCCAAGAATCTAATTGCCTCAAAGTAGAGAATTTGCAAACTCTGCCTTGATCTGATGGGAGTTTCAGGAAGACCTGAAGCAGGAGGAATCAGGACTGCCAGGGCCAGGGCTGTGCTGGCATTTCTGAGGAATGTTCCTGGAGTTAATTGACTTTGGGTAAATCAAGCATTTGGGATTTGAATTAACCAGCCTGGGCCAGGAGGCAGGGGTGGAGGCTAATGCCCTAGGGCTTGCAGCAGGAAGACTTGCATATTATCCTGGCCAGCTCCTCAGGAGCCAGGCTCACTAGCTGCCCTCTCTGGATCCCCTGGTATTTGCTTTAGGGGACAAAAATCCCCAGCAGCCTGGCAAAGGGCTATGGCCCATAACTGCACCTTAGCAAATCATTGTCACCCACCCTGGCAGAAGGGGGTGCTTGATGGATCCCTGGGGGCGAGTGTGAGGCACATGAAGGGCCAGGAAGAGGGAGGGGAAGAGCAGTCACGGCAGACTTCAGGACCACAGCTAAGACAGGATTTCACCTTCCGTGGAGGCCTCTCCTATGCAGGGTTCTCACCTCCTTGGTCACTCCCCAGTCTTGCTGTTAGGGTTTCCATCCTGCCATAGACACACAGAAACTGTGAGGGGAAGAGGAACAGACCCCCAAGTGTCAGGAAATCTTATGGGCACCTGGGCCTGGGTGCTCACCTCAGACAAGAGTCAGGGCTATCCTCAGCCTATGTTGTCTTGGTTCCTCTGTCATTTATATAAGGGAGGGGCTGGTGGAGAGCACTGCCTGCACCCCTTAGGGAAGACCTTGGGACTTCCGGGTCAGAAACCATGGCCAGGTTTGCCCCAGTACTGGGAGGGGATGAGACTGGGGGCCTTTAACGAGCTTGATGGGTCAGAGGCAATGGTGAGAAACCCCCAAGCACTCCAGGCCCAGCCCAGCTGTCTCAGTTATACCCTCAGTGACACCAGGTGAGGACCAGGGGGTGCACAGATGTTGATTCAGACACAGCTTCCTCATAGGAGTCCCCAGGGAATTCCATTTGGGGGCAGCCCACCACAGCTGTGAGATCAGAGGGAGGCAGCACTCAGCCCCTCCTAACAGAGACCTTTGGATGTTGCCCTTGCAAATGAATATGAATTGATGATTTCCGGAAAAGGCTTTAATAACTCAAAGAACAAGGATGAAGTTATTTGTAGGTTCAGGTTCAAAGACAAGCAATTCTTTGGTAAGTAGCCCGCTTGGTTAATTCCCACACTTCCCACACTGCGCTGCATTCCCTCAGCCAGCTAAGCCTTCAAAGCCCTGGCTGACCATTCACTGCGGGACACTGTGAGGACAGAGGACCGTGGAAGGAGGGACCTGGCTAGGAAACCTGGCCACCTCTCCCTTCATCTCAGGCTGGGAAGCGATCAATCCCCTAGTAAAGCAAGAGCATCTTGGACCAGCACTTACCTCTGCACAGGCTGGGTTCGGGGTACTGGGTCTCCCTCATTGCTGTACTCCCCTAAACCTTTCTCAGCTCTCATTTCCCTTGAGAGGGAAGGACATGAATCACATAAGTCTTCTGGTGGGATGTGGAGGCAGCCCCAGGGCCCTGAGTCTGTGTCAGGTGCACTGGTAGCTCTCCCAGGAGGGTGTGGTCACCTTGGATTGAGAGAGGATGCCAACTGCCAGGCCTGGGCCCTCGATTCCTGGCTCAGGCCCACGTTACATGTGTGACCTTGATCTAATGAGTGTTCTGGGTCAGCCTCTACTATCTGTACTATAAAATGGGGCCAATACGGTAGGTGCACTAAGCACTATCATGTATGTAAAGCTACTATTTGGAAATACTCAGGCGTCAGGAATCCCTCCACAATATGTGAGTGGCCTGAGGAAGCACACAGCTGGGGCAGCAGATGTGCCCTCAGTGATGAGGTTGGGCTGATCTCCCCTCAACAGGGGACAGTGGGACTTTCTGCTTCCCCCTCAGCTCTCCCAGTAAGCCCCCTGATATAATCATTTAATACGATCAGATTATGTTCAATGAATTCCCATTCCAAGGCCTTCTGGTCAACCCAGAGAGACTCCTCTCCCCTGCACACTTCTGGGCCATCTCTCCTTCCATGGGCACATAGAATGGGCAGGATTCTGCCACTGCCACACTCCCACACCACACAGTGAGTAGATGGCCTCAGGGAGTTAGATGCCCCTTGGTTTATACTTTCTCAGGAGTGGTTAGGGACTGAGTAACTCATTTGCATGGAGAGCTAATGTTTATTGAGCACATACTACATCAGGCAATGAGCTGTGTTACTATCCCAATTAATTCTCAAAAGAGACTTATTGCTGTTCTCTTGTATGGAGCTGGAAGCAGAGTCAGGGGCAGTTGAAGAGCTTGTCCAAGGTCACAGGCTGGTTCAGGAAGAGTTGGAAAGTAGGCAGAGGTGATGTGATTGCCCGTCTGGGCCTTCGACCTCACTGAGATGACAGTTCTTGAAGGTGGGACACAACCTATCCTTCAGGAAATGTGCTTCCTCTGTGCTTGGTAGCTATACTGCTCTCCCACCCTGGACATCTCCAGTGTTACTCTCTGAGCTGGACCAGGACCGGGGCTCACATGGGAGAGCCCATCCCACAGTCCTGAGCTCCTCTGCTGACCACCCTGCTGCACCTGGCGGGAGGCTGGCCAGAAGTGGCCAAGCAGGGCTGTTTATTGCCAGGATCTCTGATGCCCCACGGAGGACTGATTTGGTTCCTTTTCATTACATTTTCTGCTGATTAAAACATATGGTAAAACATTTTAGAAAATACAGAGAAGCACAAAAAAGAAAAAATTTTAATTTGAAATCAGCGTTTCTATATGTTTTATGTTGTCTGTCTTTAGTGTGTGATGCTTTTTCTACTTTAAGAAGTTTTTTTGATGTGGTATTTGAATGAAGTATTCAGTTAATCAGTTAATATTGGTTTGAAAACTCCTTTCCGGTCAACCATGCTTTTCTGGGCCCTTGGTATGAGGGGGTACCTGCCATCACCTCACCTTCCGTACACTGGACTGTGAACACCCTGCTAGAAAGTCAATTTATACAAATTTGGGGATTTTTATTCCACTTAATTCCAACCATCCTTCCTCTCAGATGCAAAGCCTTTCCCTTAACCATGCTTGGTGACTAGTTTTCATTATCATTCCCAATGAAAAACTAACTCTGTTCAAAAATTCATAGCTCATCTGACAATTGAAATAGGTCCCAAAAGTTTTCCACATGGAAATGAACCATTTGTAGGGAATAGCCCTGACCTGTGGCAAGAAAAAGAAAAATAATTTTTTAAATTATTAGAGATTGTTCATTATCAAAATGATACACAGGGGGCAGGTATAGCTCAGTGGTAGAGTGTGTGCTTAGCATGCACAAGGTCCTCGGTTCAGTCTTCAGTACCTCCATTAAATAGATTGATAGATAGATAGATAGATAGATAGATAGAGAAAGAAAGAAAGAAAGAAACCTAATTACCCTCCAAAAGCCAAAGATTTATTTTCAATGGAAAAGAATCAATAAATATATATGTAACTGAATCGCTTTGCTGTGCACCTGAAACTAACATTGTAAACCAATTACACTTCAATAAAAAATAAAAATTAAAAAAAGATACAAAAAGTAGGAAAGCAGGAAAATAATAAAAGAGTAAAGAATAAAATATTACCCCAAATCCCAAACCTACAGATAAGTGCCTGTAATATGTCAAATACAGTTTAGTAAACCTCATTTTCCTTGAAGGATAGACCAAAAATTGCAGTGGAGTTATAGAAAGTATTGAGCATCACACAGACGTTTCTTCATGAGACAAACTAATTCCCCACCCTCTGCTACAAAAAACCCTGAAGTTACAATGAGTCTATAAAACCACTAACAAATTAGGGCTCTAAGTGGAGAATCTTTAGTTTGATTATAATCTGTGTGTTTTTAAAATTTAAGTGTCCAGGAAGTGACACTTAGACTCATAAAAATTAGAGTATTTCTAAGCAGACAAGTCTATTTTTGAAAAAATTTGAAGAACGACATTTAAAACTACCTTCACCCTTGGGGAGATTCTCCTGGGGTTTGGCCCTAAGTATAGGCCCTCCTGCAGAGCTTCCTCCCCGCCCTCTGATCACAGCCCAGTGGGTGCAGGTGCAGGAAAGAACTGGCCTTTCGTCCGACAGAGGGAAATGTGCAGACCCACATCTGTCCACCCCGGGTGGCAGGTGTGGAGCTGTGGTTCCAGCCTCTGGGAATTGGTGGCCTAGCTCCTAGGACCCAGGGAAGCTCGGGTCATGAAAAAGGCCAGGGAAAGAATTGTCCTCCCGAATCACCGATGTCAGAAGTGGTGTGGCCCTTGGGGACCATGGGTCCTAACTTTCAGAGGAGTCTGGGACCCGGGGAAGCTGGAGCAGGGTGGGGAGGGCACTGGCAGGAAAGCAACCAGGCAGAGCAGCTGGGCCTCCCTTCTCTCTTTACATCAGGGATGCAGCAAGTTAGGGCTCAGGACAGAGAAGGTTCCACGGCTGCCAGCTGTGGACTGTCTGAGCCCCGTGAGTGCCACCTCCCAGCTCCCCCAAATAACAGCACACACACCACACAGAAGCCCCGCCCCCTCCTCAGGCTCCCCTGTGTCAGTAAATGGCACCCCCACCCCCAGGCGCTTAGGTCACTCACCTGCATGTCGTTCTGGATCCCCCTTGGCCCCCACCCCCACACCCAGTGCCCCCACGGTTCTGGCTGCCTCTGTGTCCAAACGCACTCAGACCTGCCAGCCCCTCCACAGACTCACTGTACTTAGAGTAAAGCCCCAACCCCTTCCTGGGGCTCCCGAGGCGCTGCCCCTCGCCTCTCACCTCTCACCTCTTTCCCCTCAACCAGCTCAGCTGGTTACACCTCAGGTCTCGGTCACACAGCTTGGAACCCTCTTCTGGGACTTTCCCTGGCCATCCCCTCAGCTGGCCTCAGCTCCAGGACCGCCTCCTCAGAGAGACCTCATCTTGCTGAGAATTTTAAATAATATACAAAAGTAGCAAAAGTTGTACAGCGCACTGGAAGCCGCCTCCACCTACCTCAGTGATGGTCAATCCCGGCCAGTCTGGTTTTACTGATCCCTCACCGTTGAATATTTTGAAGCAAATCCCAGACATCCCACCACTTCCTGTATAAATATTTCACTTTCTTTTAAAGAAAAATTGTATCTAAAAGACAGGACAGGTCATCTGTTCTTAAACGGCTGTCCCTTCCCTCGTGTATTGACGTCACAGCACTTTTCATTTTAGCATTTGTTTGTTCATTGTTTGTTACTTTATTGTCTGTCTCCCTCCCCAGTCCCTCCAATGTCAGGCCCTGGAGAGCAAGATGTCTGCCTGTCTTGTCCGCACCAAACCCCAGAGCCCTACACAGTGCCTGGTGCATGGGAGGTGTCAGAATAGGGCAGAGAAGAGAAGCTGCTTCTGCCAGAGTGTGAGCTCTGCTCGCCAAGGGCAGGCAGAAGGGGAGGGATGGATGGATGGACAAGTCCATTGACATTCTTCTTATGTGGTTGTCTTTAGATAAAAAACCTATCTCTGTGGAAGATGCCACCATAATATGCCCAGGAGTAAAGATAGAGAAGCCAGATGAGTAAGTGCCTAGCCTGGAGGCCACACAGGCAGCTTTTGCCACCATGAAGTGTAAAGAATGTGGGACACCACCTCTCCTGAGGAAGCACTTGTCTGTCTCCAGGAGCGCTCAGGGCATCCTCCACACCTGCCCTGGCTGGTGGTCCTCTGAGGTGCTCGGGGATGCACTGTGGCCCAGGCTCTGCAGAGGAGGGCACGATGCAGGAGATGATGTGCCCCGGGGATGGTACCTTTGCTCCAGGCAGCCTTTTGGAGCTAAACTCACATACTCTGTAAATACAGAGAAGCCAGGATGGTGACACCGTACTGCCATCCCTGGTCACTTAGCTCATGGCCAAGAGGACATCTGATCCCATGTGGGGCTCCTCACTGCCTGGGCAGCCTTCATTGCAGAGGTTGACCTCGTAGTACTTTGGGATGAGCTCTCCTTACCCTTGCTGTCTGCTCTGTGGTGGCCCCGAATGCCTGATGTTCAAAGTCATTACAGTGAGGAGATTACGAGCTACAATTTGAGCCAAGTGGTAGAAGCGCGTCTGTCCGGCCTCGTGGTCACTGCCTGCCCTTCCTCTGCTGCAGGGAGCTGCGTGTTGACGTCCGCCTGAACCACGGGACCGCCGTCATCAACAACGATGTGCACATCAGCAGCAGGAGCCGTGTGGCCGCCAGGGTGCAGCTCCCGGACCCAGGGCCACCCTGCCCCCTGCGCAGGAGGGCAAGACGCCCAGGAGGCCATTGTGGGGAGCAGCGGGCCCTGGGCAGGCCCGGCAAGTAGCCTGTGCAGACAGGCCCCTAAAGCAGCATCTCACAGGCAGCTCAGGGCCCTGAGCTCCACATCGAGGAGCTGGACCCGCATCAGGCTTGGGCAGTGCCCTGGGAGTGTTACTAAAAAGAGCACCTGGGGTACAACTTACTGTCCAGACCTTGCAAACCTCTGCTGTCTCTGTGAAAGCAGTGTCATTGAAGGCACTTGGAAGGGACCAATTAGAGCTCTAAACAGACTCTAGAAACAGTGCTGAGGCTCTGCCCACCCTGGACCCACCTGGCCACCCCCACTGGCCTAAGCCTTGTGCCGGGGAGCTCCAGGCTCCATCTTGGATTCCAGCAGGGTGAGTGGGAGAGGCTGGGACACTGTGTCCTAGGAGACAGAGTGCAGGACCTCTGGGACACTCGGGCCTTCCAAATTGCGGTCTTGGGCACAGGGGTCGGGAGGACTGGACCAGCTGTGGCTTAGCCCAGTCAGGGACTGTTTCCGGTGTGGCTGAGGCAGCTGGCAGGGCTCTGAACCCACTCCTGACCACCAGAGCTCCCGCCTCCTGAGCCTGTCTGGGGACACCGGCTGCCACTTTGCAGATGTCATCAGCATCCCTGTGCCTCTCCTCCTTTCTCGTGCTCCTCAGCCGTTCCTCTCCCCTGGCTCGCTCTGGTCTCTGCAGGGAGACTCCTCAGTTGATGGGGAAGCTGTCAGGGCCATGGGGAGGGCAGGGGTTCATCTTGGGGAGAGGAAGCTGGGAACAAAGGGCTGCTCCCCTAAGACCTGCTTTTCCAAGCTCCACATCAGCCAGACACCTTAGCCTGGGGCTGCTGGACACGGGCCACAGAGAGCGTTAGGCTGGAGTGAGGTTTCCCCTGGAGGAGGGATGCCTGTGCTGAGTAGCCACCACCCTGGTGTCCAGTACAAGCTGGTGAGGGTGACAACCGTGTGACGGTCTCCCTGTGTCTGTCTCCCTTGTCCCTGCACATCCCCCCATGGATCAGAGACCGAACCTACACATTTCCCACCAGGGTCCCCTTCCCTGCAGCCACCCGTCCACAGGCACATTTAGGAGAGAACTCAGGAGCAGCCTATCCTAGCACAGGGCCCCCTCAGCCTGACTGGGCCTCTCCTTTCGGCCGCCCTGTTTCCTGGGCACAGGCTCTCTCTCCCCTTTCCCTGCCCTGCTTCTCTCAAGCAGAGCACTTGACTTAGGGAAGGGCTGTGCAGTGCACGGGTGCTCAGATGCAGCACACGTGCCTGTGGTTATGAACAACAGCACGAGAACAGATCCCATTCTGTAAGCCCCCACGTGGGCCTGGCCTGTGCTGGGACTGTCTGTAACCTCTCTGACGCTCTCAGCTGTCTGCCATTTCCTCACTGCAAATGTGGGGACAGAGGCTCAGAGAGATGGAGTCATTTTGCCCAAGATTGCGGAGAAGTAGGGGAGAGAGGCTTCAGGGATGTGATCAGGGTCTCCTGGATGTGTTCTTGCACCCCCACTTCTCAGGGGGCCCCAGCTGCCCCTCCCTCACCCATCTGTGTGTCGTAGCTCTTTGTGGTCCTTACAGAACCCCTGAGAAGTAGTTCTGTACTAGGAAGACAGTGAGGGCTTGGTTGTCACTGCCTGGAGGACTGGACCTCCTTGACAGGGCCATGCAGGGAGCTGCTGAGCAAGGGCAGCCATGGGGTCCATGGACCAGGGCTCCAGAGGGGCTCTCTGGGTACCACCCCTGACCTCCCAGCCCCACTGTGGTCCCTCTAGATGAGGTAACTTGAGGAGAAGGGAGAGTGAGCTGATGGGAGAAATCAGCCGTGGGAAACAGTTGGTGGGCACCTGGGAAGAAATCACCAAGAGCAGCCCCAGGAATCTGACACCTGTGCCTTCTGCAGAATGAGCCTTCAGAGAACATCCCTGGACCAGCGATGATCACAGTGCCCAAAGGTGTCATGATGATGATCACAGTGCCTACAGTTGTCACAGTGAGAACCAAAGTGCTGAAGGCTGCCACCATGATGACCACAGTGACTAATGTTGTCATAACCACGACCACAGTGACTATGGTTGTCACAGAGGAAGAGACCACAGTGCCTTAGTATATCTCAGAGGAGAAGACCACAGGGCCTGAGCTTATCTGAGAGAAGACGACCACAGGGCCTGAGCTTATTTCAGAAGAGGTGACAACAGGGCATGAGCTTATCACAGAGGAGAAGAATGCAGGGCCTGAGTTTATCTCAGAGGAGAAGACCACACAGCCAGGGCTTATACTAGAGGAGAAGACATAGGGTCTGAGATTATCCCAGAGGAGGAGACCAAAGGACCTGAGCTTCTCCCAGAGTAGGAGACCACAGGGCCTGAGCTTATCAGAGGAGAAAACCATACGGCCAGAGCTTATCCCAGAGGAGAAGCCACAGGACCTGAGCTAATCCCAGAGGAGAAGACCACAGGGCCAGAGTTTATCAAGAGGATAAGACAACACAGCCAGATCTTATCTCAGAGGAGAAGACCACTGTGCCTGAGCTTATCCCAGAGAAGACAACTGGGTCTGAACTTATCTCAGAGGAGAAGAACACAGGGCCTGAGCTTATCCCGTAGGAGGTGACCACTGGGCCTGAGCTTATCCCAGAGAAGACCACAGGGCTGGAGCTTATCCCAGAGGAGAAGATCTAGGGCTGGAGCTTATCCCAGAGGAGAAGACCTATGGCCGGACATTATCCCAGAGGAGAAGAACACAGGACCTGAGCTTACCCCAGAGGAGGTATCCAAAGGGCCTGATCTTATCCCAAAGGAGAAGACCTAGGGCTGGAGCTTATCCCAGATGAGAAGTCCACACGGCCAGACCTTATCCCCAAAGCAAAGACCACAGGGCCTGAGTTAATCCCAGAGGAGAAGACCACAGGGCCTTAGCTTATCCCAGAGGAGAAGCCCACAGGGCCTGAGCTCATCCCAGATAGGTGATCACAGGCCCTGAGCTTATCCCAGAGGAGAAAACCACACTGCCAGAGCTTATCTTAGAGGAGGAGACCACAGGGCCTTAGCTTATCCCAGAAGGGCTCTCTGGATACCAGCCCTAACTTCTTCAAATCTTTCTCCTCTGATAGGGCAACCCAAGTCTAAGGGGGACTGGGCAGACGGGGAGATCTGGGACGGGATCTGAGTTGCAGGGGAAGAGATCACCCGGGTCCAAACCAGGACTCTGCTGTGTGTTCTTTCTTTAGGCACATGGGTCAGGAGCAAGCCTTCCAACAGTCTCCCAGCAGCCTCCCCCAATGCCACCTCTCCCAGGGGCCTCTCCCCAGGCGGCTCTTACCCCAGCAGCACCTACCCCACCCACCTGCTTCATCCTCTGTGCCAACCCTCTCTTCTTGTCTTGGTTCATCCCGGCCCTGCTTCTGTACCTGTTGCTGCTCTGGCACATCTGTTGTCTGTGTCGCAAGAAGGTGTGTGACCCCTGCCCACACAGCCTGTGTCCAGCCTTCATCAACCCCCCGAGGGACCAGACACATGTCTGCTCCATGACACTGCCCGTGGGCAGGTTCCCATCAGCTCCAGGTCCTTAACCAGCAAACAAGGCACAGACTCTGCCTTTCATCTGGGATAGACACAGCCTAGGCTTCCAGGTGGCCACCTGCCTCCTGCTTTCACAAGGAGGTGGCCTATGGGCTATCCCAGGCCTGAGGAGAAGGGACCCCAGGTCCCCTGAGACCAGGGCTGCTTCACAGCAGTCAGGCTTCTGGGGGACTCAGGTGGACCAAGGCTGGAGGGGCCTCTGCTCTTAGGGGAAGAAGAGGGGTCTGCAGGGGCACTGACGGCCTGAAGGGAGGATACAGGCCAGGTGGATGCTAACCTCAGGGACAGCTGTGCCTTTGAAAACAGCATGGTCCCTCCACATCTCTAGTGCCTTGCATCACTCCTTCCTCAGTCATTACTGTGTCCCCAGGATGTGCAGGGCTCTGTCCTGGGCCCAGAGGGACAGAAATGAAGCAGCCCCACCCTTGCCCACAGGAGCTCACGACCTGGTGGCTGGTCTGGTGTGGATACCTGTGGGGCATTGAGGATACCTTCAGGGGGTGTGGCAGGTGTCCTGATAAAGCAGGACAATAGCCAAGGACAGAGACTGGCCCCGGCAGGGAGCCAGAGAGCTGGGTGAGGAAGAGGGAAAAGCAGAGCCAAGAAAGGACACGCAAACCAGCAGAGAAGCCAGCAGGTCAGGTTTCTGCAAAGAGGGGAAAGTAAGGAGAGAGAGGCCGGGGGAGAGGCGGGTGGACTGGCATCCCTGAGGGCTGGGAGGCCGGGAGCTGCAGGGGACGGGAGGTAAGGGGAGAGGAGGAAGGGGTGAGGGTGTTCTCTTGTCTTCATATGATGTCAGGGCTGCTGCTGAGACTCCCAGGGGGGCCTCTACCAGGGACCAGTCGCCTTAGTCTACCTGTCTCCCCCCTTGATCCTGCAGGGAGGGGCCGATTCCCCTTTGATAACTGAGGAGACTGAGGCTCAGGGAGGTGGAGCCTGTTGGTTACAAACCCTCAGGCAAGGGACACCCAGACTGACACCCCAAAGCCCATGTTCTGTCCCCCTGCTGCCATTGAGCAGGGTCCCCTCCTGTCTGCAAAGCCAAACCAGAGCCCCACAGGCCCCTTACAACCTATGATTATGTCACCGTGCCCCACAGTGACTGTCCCTCTCTGCATACCAAGTAGGCAGGAAAAAGGTGGATGGAGGTGAGAAGAGCCATCATGGAGGGAGCTGTGACCCCCAGGCTGGGGTGGGAGGAGAAGGAGCCAGTTCATGCCACAGAGGCCTGTCCCCAACAGTATCACTTCGGTGGAGATAAACTTTATGGACATTGGACTTTGACCACTTCAATTTTGATCGCTTCCATTCTAGACCATCAAGGAGCCACCACCAACCCAGGAAAGAGCAAAGGTAAGCGGTGTGTTTGGTCTTGATGTTGTCAGCATGCCTGATGCACACACTGACCCGCCAGAGAGGCCTCCTGCCACCGATGGGAATATGCCCTCCCCACCCCTCCAGCTCCCACCTACCTGGGCAGGGAGAGCTGGCAGGAGGATGATGGTGACAGAGAGGCACAGAGGGACCCCAGGGAGGCCATGGGACTCACAGATATCACCCAGGCAACACACTTCCCATGTTCCCAACATGGCCTTTTTCAGAGCCTTTGTCACTGAATCAGCAACGTGGTATAGCCTGTTTCAGGAACAGCTATGATCCCTCCTGAAATAAATGGGCTTTTTGTCAATTCCCAAGGGATCTTTGTAGGATGGTCCTTCCCCAGGACTCAGGTGAGCTTTTGGAAAAGGACCCTCAGGTTTCAGGAACCTGGTCCCCCTTCTCCAGGCTCTGAGTCCGTTGGGCTCCATTTCCGTGGTCTTCATCTCCGTCTGTTGTCAGCATGAGGGCCTTGGCTGGGGGTGACCTTTAAGGACATGGAGCTGAGGAGAGGGGAGGGAGGAGGGCATTGAGCTGTGAAGGGGGTGCAGCCCAGGTGAGCACAGGGACCAAGGGACAGGGGAGGAGGCTGTGGCTCACCAGGGTGGGTGCCCAAACCAGGGCCCATAAAAGGCAGTTGGAGCAGGGGTACGGTGTCCCAAGAAAGGGGACCTGGGCCTGAGATCTGGTGGGAAACAGGGTCACTCCCCGGGCCAGCATCTGCGCTGGTTGCAGTGTGGACTGGGGATGCTGGATCTGCCAGAGTTGGGTGAGTACCCCCTGTCCCTGCTCATGACCCACCCCCCATAGCCTCCATCATGTGACACAGCCTTAGGCCCAGCTTCTCCAACAAGGGCAGCTCCAGGAACCAAGGGGACAGGACAGAGTTTGTTGGCCTTTGTAGAAGGCCCATCTTTGTGAAGCAGAAGCGTGTTTCTCACGCAGAGGACACTCTCTCACTGTGCCCGCTGCTGCTGATCTGTCCTTGATTCTCCAGCAAACATTCCCTGAATGACCAGAACTTGACAGGTGCTGGGGCAACAGATGTCATGTGTCTGCAGCCAGGAGCTGCCAGACAAGGAAGCAGACAGGGTTTTCTTTTCCTAGGAGCCTGAGGACACATGTCACATGCAGACATGCCCCATGGTGATTGTCCCGCATGGATGCCAAGGATGCAGGATGAAACGGATGGAGGTGAGAAGGGCCCTGGGGAGCAGGAGGTGAGGGGAGCTGCTTCGTGCACAGGCCTGGGCCTGTAAGGCATGGCCCAAGTAGGAATGAGCTACAGGCAGTGGACTGCAGTCACTGGGACCTGAGAAAAGCCAAAGGCCTCCTGACCCTAGTGGCCCAAGGGAGGCCAAAATGTATGAGGGCTCATGCTCCTACCACCACCAGGGTTCCTAGCAAAGGGGTTTCCCCCTCAGGCTGGGGCCAGGGTTCTGGATGTTAAGGGGTGGCCCCAGGTGGAGGCTACAGTGCTGTCTTGGGGTGGTGGGGGAGGCAGAGCCCTGAGAGCCCATCTCGAGTCAGCAGGGACATGACTCCTCTAGTGGCAGCATCTATGCCTGTAGGTTCCTCACAACCACATCTGCTTTTCAGGGAAAACTGGATACTTTGTGTGACTTTGTTCAGCGCTGCAGCCAGGCACCATTGATGTGGTGCCCGCCCAGGGCCATGGTAAGCAGGGCACAGGGATGCTCCCTGTGGGCTGGGGTCTTGTCTTTGCCCTTGACTGCTGCCCCTTGAGACTCTGGGTCAGAGACCCCTGTCTGGGTATCTGACAAGAGGGACGCCCAAGATGTGGAGACCTGGTGCTCATGAGCCTCCCAAGTGATTCTCAACACATTTCCCCTGCGTCCTCGTCCCAGGTGTGTCAGGAACTTTCTTACCCAGAGGAACACCTGGCACATCCGATCTTAAGTAAACAGGTATAGAGAGGAGGGCAGGCAGAGTCCTGTTGGCCTCCTAGTTCCTCCCCACTGCCCACCTGGCCCTGTGGGACTGCTGGCTGCGCCCCATCCATGAGACCCTCCCGGGCTGGTCACTCAGGTGCCAGGAGTGGTGGGGGACATGGTGACATCCCCTCCACAGTGTTGTCTGGAAACACTGGCTGCTTTTACCAGGTAGTAAAGATGCCTTCCTGTGTCAGTGCCTGTGCCAATGGGGAGAAGCCAGATTGTTCCAGTTGTCATCCTTGGAATTTAATATAATGGCAGCTAATGTTTAAGTCCCTTCTATGGGCCAGTTTCTAGCCCAAGATCTTTACATGTTTTGGTTGCTTTAATCCTCCCAGTGACTGTAGGTAAAGATGCTACCATTATCTCAGCTTTACTAAGGGGGTAAAGCCACAGAGTGGCTGAGTGACATGTCTCAAGTCACTAAGGATGGGAGGGGCAGAGCCAGACCTAAACCCAGATCCTGGCTCCTCCCTTCTCATTGCTCTGCCCTCCTTTCGCGTCAGCACTCATGATTTCATGATGGTAACTCCCAAACTACCAGAGGCTGCCCTTCTCAGGCCTCTATATCCAAGAATCGTGGTGCTCCTGTTTCACCTGGGAGTCATCTGCCTGGACATCATATTCCTGGTTATCCCCATGCTCAGCCCCTCTGCATAGATGGGGTCAGGGGCCTGGAGGATGCTGTGGTCCCAGGGTCTGTAAGGTGGGATGCTCTGATGGCATTCACTGAGTCAGGCAAACACTGGC
This sequence comes from Camelus bactrianus, assembly GCF_048773025.1. Lineage (NCBI taxonomy): Eukaryota > Metazoa > Chordata > Mammalia > Artiodactyla > Camelidae > Camelus > Camelus bactrianus. The sequence continues at coordinate 65,867,284 of NC_133549.1, forward strand.
TCTCGGTGACTGGGCAGCAGGTATTTAGAAGCTCTGGACAAGCCTGAAAGCCCCTGGACACTGCTCATAACACACCCAAGGCATGTTCACATCCAGCAGAGACACTGTCTGGTGACAGAGGTGTCAGGGCTCCTATGGCAGCTGGGACCCAGCCCTGGGTCTGAATCGAGCTCTCAGTCCCAGCCTTACTTGCATGGAAGCCTGATTCTCCTGGAGTCTCTCCCCAGAACCACAGCCCCATTGTGGTCAGGAGAGCCCCCACGCCAGCCTTATGCCCTGAACAGTGGAGACGCCCACTCAGAGATGCCCACTCAGGAGCAGGAGGGACAGAGCCAGACAGAGGATTGAAGCAGAGGGAGGCAAGAGACCATGGGTGGACAAGGGGAAGGTTCCAGAAATGCCTCTTGCCCATTGAGGTGAGGGCAGGGGCGCTGAACCCCTCTCTGAAACAGTCACATTCCAAGGGCCGCCCTTGGAAGCTCAGGTTGTGGGGGCAGCAGAGTGATGGGTTAGGGGCCCTTACAGCTGCCCAGGGCTCTGTGAGGCTCCTGAATGCCAGCTCTCCTGTGCACCCAGCAGTGTGAGCTCTCAGTGACCTGTGTGCTTGCTGAAGGCAAAACCAGGGCCTGAGAGGTCAGGGAAGTTGCCAAGGCCGCCGGGAGAGTAAGTGGCAGCAGCCAGAGCTGCCTGAAATCAACCTGTTCCTCCTGAGAGGGGCCGGGAGCCCTTAACTGTGCCTTGTGGACGTGCCCCCCACAACTCCTTTGCAACCACACCCTCTGACGTCGTTCCTCCCAACCGTTGTCCTGGAGATCCAAGTGTTGTAGGATTTCCGATTTCCATGGGTACCCCTTATTCAAGCAGGAGTAGGGGTCCTGGCTCCTTCTCGTGGGGCCTTCAGTGCACTGGTCCCAGGCCTTAAAGTGAGTTACAGACTAAGAGATGAGATATCAGCTGGGACCTGCGTCTCTGCCAACCAGAGTCAGCCCCAGCCCTTAGCATGCAGAGTATGGTTCTGGGGAGAGGCTCTAGGAGAATCAGGTGGAGAATGCTGCTTCCATGCAAGGAAGGCTGGGACTGAGAGCTCAAACTGCCAGGCTGCTTGGGGACGCATTACCCAGGAGTGTCCTCATGACCTTCCAGGTACTATGGCAGTCTTGTTTTCTGTAACCCTTCTGTGAAAGGACCCTGTCTTTCTGCCCCACCACCTTTTATTCCACAGAGGAAATTTTCTAATAATGGTCCCTTCCCGACCATCTTGCTACACACATATATGAAATGATTCAACAAGACAGTCTAGTTTCTTAGTCTTGAGCCAAACCCTGACTCCTGTCCAAAGTCTGATTCTTTTTCTTCACTGCCTTTCCCAGGGCAGTCCATTCACTTCGTGAAAATCAGTTCTCCTAGATCCGTCAGGAAAATCACGTAAAAGGGGGAAGCCTTCCCCATCTCACTGAATGTGATGCTGACAGTGATATAACTGTCCCTAGAGAGTACAACTTGGGTGATGTCGCCACCACACAAGGTCTTTTACCTAAGAATCTCATTTCATTGTCATAATAACAGCAGTCATTTATACCGAGCAGGGATGGCCAGACACTAAGTACTTTACACAAGCTTATGCTTTTCATCCTTCCAACAACTGAATAGCAAAGGAAGCTGACACCTATTCAGTGGAATCACCTGCACATTCGCACAACCATGAAGCGGGAAGATCAGTACCAAAGCCAGGCACCCAGCTCCTCCCCGCGAGCTTGGCTGCCTCTCTGTCCTGCCAGGTGGTCACTACTCTGCATTTTGAAGCTGAAGAAACTGAGGCTCTGACATTCTGTGACAGGGCTGGAGGGGTTAGCGGGGCTGTGAATGACTCCATGGGAGGCTCACTTCCTAGTCCAGTCTACGTCTCCTGTCAGGGTGATAGAAAAACATCTGGAAAGTACTTCCTTCATGCAAACCATTGTGAATGTTAATGTCTTATTTTCACACTGTTGTTTGCAGACTGTGTTTCAATCTGAGATCATATGTATTTGCTGGAAACAGTTGTCCTGGGTAACGATTAGAGCTGCAGACAGGCCATATGATGCGTTCATGGCCAAGGAGGTCCTGAGTCCCTGTCCTTTGACCCCATCCACAGAGGGGTGTGTGATAAAAGCTGGGACAGGGCTTCAGCCCTCCAGGAAGTCCTAACTTGACAGCTGTGCTTCAGGAAAGCCTCAGATCATGACTTTGGGATAGTGATGGAAGCAGGCTTGATGACCCCTGCACCCCAACTCCTCACACACACATGCAGGCACACACACACACACACACACACGCAGGCACACACACCCACATCCTTATGTAATAAGCAGGAAATCCAGAATTGGAGCCAAAGCTCCAAAGCACTGGATGTTAAGGTTCAATCAACAATTTGCTGATCATGTCAAGAAACATCCCTTCTCCATGGAGCAACTGAGCAAATGTCCTGGGGCAGCTGGGACTGGCAAATGGAAATGCTGGAAATCAAATACTATCTTCATCAATCCAATGGTCAAGATGTTCACATGATACCCAGTGTCACACATGGGGTGTGGCGGACAGATGCACAGCAGCCCTGTAGGTCAGAGTGCTGCAGAACACCAAAGGCAGGACTTTCCCTGCATGTGGGTCCACATATACAGAGCCCAATGATGATGAATGAACAGATGGATGAGCCCTTGTAGTCACATGTGCTTCTGTGCAGATACTTTGGTCATTTCCCTGACATTTCGGATCTGTCAGTATAAATCTGCTTCGTGGGCCACTGTCAGGGATGTGGAAGGTTGCCTTGGCATTTTCAGGAGTGATCATAGGAAAGAACTTGCTTCAACCTGTTACCAAGTTTGTGAACTTGGCCTAGTTTCTGCAAGGCTTGCCTTTCTTATCTCAAAGATATGGATCAAACAATACAGTTATGAAGAATGCTCATTTCAATTTGGTGAGGCTAAGAGAATATCATTGTGAGCCCAAATCCAGAGGTGCTGGAGTCCCACTGACAGATCCAGTCCAAGGCTGCCTACCGATTATTCCATCTGGTGGTAGTTGCCACTCCAGCATCAGGATAGACGGGGATGCTTCTGGCTCCCTGTTCTGTCTGGGATGAACATCAGGAGAACAACAGCATGTCTAAGAATCTCCCATGCTCACTGATGCCCATCTCCTCTTAGTGCTTGTCTGGGAAGATAACAGAGATGGGGACCCATTCTTTGCTTCCTGTTCTGGAGAGGAGTGTACCTGCTGGGTCCCCACCTTGACAAAACCTCCGTCCTTACAGTTGGAGCAACCTTAGCTCCCACCCCAGGAAAGTCACCCACAGTATCCAACTTGTGGTGTCTCAGCCTGTGTTCCTATAGGGCTTTCCCTTGAGAAATAAAAAATGTTGTGTGTGAAAGCACCTAGCATGGAAAAATGAATTCAAAGCTCCTGAGAATGAAGAGAGAGAAACTTAAAGGAGAAGAAAAGAACACAAAATATGATCTGAGTTGGACCATGCCTGGAAAGTGGTGGTAACCAGGAGACAGAGCCCATGTCAGGGCTGGGAGAAGACATGGGGAGAGGTGAATGGTCAGCAATTGGCACAACCCCAGGACTCTTGGGTCCCATAGCTGTCACGTCCTCCTCACACAAAGGCTAGCACAGGTGGACCCTCTTAGCTTTATCACAGACCCTACAGATGGGCAGGAAGAAGTTGAGGAGGACAAGGGACCACCCCTTCCTGGCTCCTGTTGAACCTCCCACTCATACCAGAACAGGGTTACTTATCGATTATTATCCTGAACCTTCCTCCATGCAATTACAGGGAGGATGCATGTAAAGTAAAGTTGGGCAGATGGGCCTCAGCTTTCTGGATATATTTTGAGAGGTTTCTTACCTGGGCCGACTTTGTGCTAAAGACTTCATGGTCTCTAACCTTTGCCTTAAAACAAGTAAGTACAAGAGTACAAGTGAAGGCAATTAATGAGGACGCTTTATTCTGGAGGAAACTGGTTTGCATTGCAGTCCAGTCTTTTGTTGGACTGGACCACGTGACCCAGTGGTCAGTGACAGGCCTTCCATCAGTCTCCCTGCAGGCCATCCAGGCCAGAAGTCAGGAGCCTAATCTTAGTCACTCCCCTAGTTTTCACAACTCCCCAGAGACAGACAAGTAATGATAAAGTCTCAGAGATCAGGCTTCTTGCTCAAAAAGGAACATGATTGCAGGGTTCATAAGAAAGACTAAGTAGGAACAGTCATTTTGTTGGAAATGAAGTTAAGGGGATTCATAGAGAAGGTAGGGCTTAGGGTAGGTCTTAAAAGGTGAGTAGCAGGCCACTAGGCAAACAAGATAAAGAAGGACACTCCAACGAGAGGGAATAGCTTATTTAAAAACTTAGAAATATAAACTAGTCGTTCCAGGAAAGATTTTTTAAAAACATTTTTTAATGAGTTATAATCATTTTACAATGTTGTGTCAAATTCCAGTGTAGAGCACAATTTTTCAGTTACAAATGAACATATATATGTTCATTGTCACATTTTTTTCTCTGTGAGCTACCATAATGTAGAATAGATAAACAAGATTATACTGTATACCACAGGGAAATATATACAAGATCTTATGGTGGCTCACAGAAAAGAGTTTTATCTGATTGCCTGTGTCCTAAGCAGCCCAGAGATGCTGTCAGCTTGTCAGTGTACCCAGGCCACTCACTCTGTCACATCCAGGACTCTTATCTGGGGACAAGGGGAACATGACAGCAAAGCCAGGGGTAGTTGTTGCTGCAAACAGATTATGCTGTCTCAAAGGGTCTGCATCAATCTCTACCCAAAACAGGGGGCTAGTGTGTGCTGCTGACTTCACAGTCCATCACCCATCTGAGGGTGCCCCCACCTGCCCTTGCCCTGCAGACCCTGAACCTAGCCTGAAGGTTGTGGAGAGGCTCATCCCTTCAGCACACACTCGCCAAGAGAGCCTTGGTGCTGGTGTTAAAGTGGGTGTCAGGCCTTGTCCTTGCTCCCCAGGCTCCCAGTCTAGCAGGTAACACACAAGTTCAACATCAGAGCAGCGAGAGTCAGAGTCAGAACAATGGGGCTCCCAAGGGGAAGGAAGGGCAGACGTCCAGTGCCTGAACAGAGTCTAGAAATAAGAGCATAGGCTTGAGGCCAGCACCCAGGGAAAGGAAGGGCATCCAAAAAGCCCACATTGTGGAGCCTGACAGGTACTGAGCCTCATCCCGTGAGCCAAGGAGACCACAGCCTTCAACTCTCAATTCCAGTGGCTTCTCAGAGACCCTCTCTTTCCTCTTCATACAGGGGAGGCACATCAACTTCACCTTAATGGAGCACAACTGTGCTCACATGCTCTTCAGCCCAGACACCTGCCTTCCACCCAGCTAGGAGCACTTCCCCCTCAGCAGCCAGTGCACACACGTTGTCATGCCCTCCACCCACATGCTCTCAGCCACCCTCCAGGATGCCGCCACTGCTCCCTCCCCCTGCCCTGGAGCTCTGTGGAGCTACTTTGTCACTCCCACCCCAACACTCAAAACATCAAAAATACAAAATTGTTAAGAGCCCCTTTTGTACTGATTTGGACATATATATTATGTCTTGGTTTATAGTCAAAAGGAGTTGGAATTTGCTGCTGATCAGCAAGAGAGTTTGTTACCTAATTAGCATTGCTCCACTGTATGTCCTTCCAGGACAAAGCACCCTGATGTCCTGTGGATGTAGGCATGATGAGTCCGTTTCCCCACAGACAGGTCCTTATCTGTCACCAAGGGATGGGATGCTTGGGGTTTTACCCAAAATATGCTCTTTCAAAAAAGCCCAAAATATCTTTGATGTTTGAATACAATCTGGTGTCCATTACTCACTTGCTGTTACTTAATCTCTTTGACAATTTACTTAATCTCCTTGTGCTTCAATTTCCTCACTGAAAAGATGTGGACAATGGTATCTCCTCTACAGGTTGCCTTGAGGGTGATAGTTAACTGCTGCAACATGCTCAGCACAGGGCAACATTTCTGGTAAAGCCTCAGGGGCCCATTTGTTAATGTCTTCCCTCCCTGCACCTGGAGAGGAGAGGATGATGAGCTCAGAGACATCAAGAAGTAGGTGGTGAGGACAAGGGTGTCAGAAAAAAAATCATGACTGGGCCTTTCAGCTCTGGATACCAAGACGTGTAGTTGGCACACGTGAGAATTCTATGCAAACTGCTGACCACATGTGGATTAACATCCAAGGCCACCACTCATGTAATCTCCAAAACATCATCAAAAAATGTCCTGATGCCTAGTACCTCCTTCAGAAATGTTAGTTCCCTTCTTTTACTTTAATATTTCTTATAATATAAAGGCAATTCTTGGTGCCCAATTTTCCAAGCTTTCAAATCAGCTCCTCCGTTGTCAAAGACGGACCTCCTAACTTTTCAGATCCCTCCTGCAGAAGCCTTAGAAGACGTAAATTTTTCCTTACACACTAATATACTAGAGGACTATCAATAGACAAGAATTCACTGTGAAAACCACAGAACAGGTGTAAAGATGAAGCAACACCCTGGACCACAAAGTCCAAGAAGGGAAGAAGAGACTGCTTACTCAGATGTGCACATACCAATGCAGCAAATCAGGGACCATGAAGAATCAAGTAAACATGAAATGATGAAAATAAATAAATAAATCTCTAATAATTTTCCCTAGAGGAACAGACATCTATGAACTATCTTACAAAGAATTCAAAATAATCCTCTTAAAATAGTTTAGTGAAAAAGAAGAACACACGGACAAGCAACTATATGAAATTCAGGGGAAAAAAATGCATGAACAAAATGAGAAGTTCAACAAAGAAATAGAAACCATCAAAATAATAAATAGAAACTAGAGCTGAAGATTACAATGACTGTACTGAAGAATATGATAGAGATTATCAAAATTATCAGAGGTAGAGAAGGACATTATATATGATAAAATAGTCAATCTACCAAGAAGATACAACAAACCTAGATGTGTATCCATGAAATAACAGATCTTCTAAATACATGAAACAGAAGCTGATAGAACTGAAGGGAGAAATAGGCAACTCCACAAATTTATTTGGAGACTTCAACACCTCTCTCTCAATAATTGATAGAGCAACTAGACAGGAAATTAGCAAGGATACAGAAGAACTCAACACTATCAACCGACAGTTTATAATTGAGATTTGTAGAATATTCCACCTGAAAGCAGCAGAATACACATTCTTTTCAATCACCTATGAAACATTCACCAAGATAGCTTCCCTGGCAGGGCAAGCCCCCTCTAGACCCCAGCCTAGAGTATCTGGCAGCCCCAGACCTGCCCAGGAGAGTTGCAGTCTGCCTCCTTCCTGCCAGACCAGAAGGGCTGAAAGGATCTCAGCAGGGGGAGGGGCAATCCCTTCACCCCAGTTACCAAACTGTCCCCCATCCCCACCACCTTGATCTTCCTCCTCCCTCTGTCCCTCACAGTTCTGGCCCTCCCAAACCACTTTTGATCAGATTCCTCTTGGGTTGAAGCAGACCAAGTTTCCCCCAGGCACCCCAGTTTTGGGGGGACTGTATTTTTAAATGACACCCCAGTTCCCCACCTGTTCTTCCCCTTTCACTCCCCTTTCCCATGTTGCCAAGTTCTAACCACAGTGGTGGAGAAAAAAAAAAGGTTTGTTTTGGACCACAAACAAACCTCAAAAAAATTTAAAGGACTGTTCGTACACAGTGTGTTCTCTGATCACAGTGGAATTAAACTAGAAATCAATAACAGAAAGATAACAGGAAAAATTTTAAATACCTGAAGACTAAACAACACTCTTCCAAATAATCCATGGATCAAAGGAGAAATAACAAAGGAAATTAAAAATTCATTGAACTAAATGAAAATGAAAATACAACATATCAAGATTTGTGGTGCACAGCTAAAACAATGCCAACAGAGAAATTTATAGCCATAAATGTTAACTGTAAGAAAATAGGAAAAGTCTCAAATAATCTAAGCTCCTACCTCAAGAACTTAGAAAAAGAAAAGCAAAATAAATCCAAAGCCAGGAGAAGGAAGGAAATAATAAAGAGCAGAAATCAATGAGATTTAAAACAGAATACAGAAAATTAATAAAACAAAAGCTGTTTCTTTGAGCAGGACAGTAAAATTGACAAATCTCCAGCAAGAGTGAAAGAGATGACACAAGTACCAGTATCAGGAAGGGTATCACTGCAGACCGTGCGGACACTAAACAGATCATAAGGGAACACCATGAACAACTCTACAGACAAATTTGCCGTCTTAGACAAAGTGGACCAATCTCTCCAAAAGCACACTATTACAGTTCACCCAATATGAAACAGATAATTTGAACAGCGCTATAGTCATTTTAAAAAAACATTGAATTCATAATTTTAAAACTTCCCCAAAGAAATCTCCAGGCCCAGATGATTTCCTGATGAATTCTACCAAACATTTAAAGAATCAACACCAATTCTATACAACCCTTTCCAGAAAATAAGAGGGAACACTTACCAATTCATTTTATGAAGCTAGTATTGCCCTGACACCAAGATCAGAGATAGTACAAAAGAGAGAAGACCAACATCCCTTATGAATATAGATGCAAAACTCCTAAACAAAATATTAGCAAATACAATTCAGCAACATATAAAAAGAATTATACACCATCACCAAGTGGGATTTAGTCTATGCATGCAAGTCTGGTTCAGTATTTGAAAATCATTCAGTAAAATCTACCACATTAAAATGTTAAAGAAGGAAGAATCACAGGCTCATTTTAATCAAGGCAGAAGAAACATTTGACAAAATTCAATACCTGTTCATGGTAAAAATTCTCAGAAAAATGGAAATAGGCTATTCCTCAATTTGATAAAGAACATCTATTTTTAAAAAGCCTATATATATAGCTAACATTATGTTTAATGTTGAGAGACAATAATTTTCCCTTAAAATGAGGAACAAGGCAAAGATGTCTGCATCTGCTTTCACCACTCTTACTCACCATAGAGTTCTAGCCAGTGCTTTAAGTCAATACAAGTAAATAAAAGGCAAAACAATTAGAGAGGAAGAAATAAAACTATTTGTATTTGCAGATGACATGACTCAGTGGTAGAGCCGGTGCTTAGCATGTGTGAGGTCCTGGGTTCAATCCCCAGTCCCTCCATTGACGAAATAAATTAGCAAAAAAATGAACCTCCCTCACTCCCTCCCTCCCAAAACAAAACAAAAGAAACAAGACCCAAAATAAATAATCAGAATTAATAAGAAATTTTAGTAAGATTACTTTCTGTAAGTCAAGTGTATTAGTGGATAGAGAAATGAAGTGATGTCTTGACTGGCATTTTCTTTCCTTACAAAATAGAAGACATCACAACATAGCTCATGGAGAAACAATAATACTGTTTTTGAAATTTTTGTTTCGTATGGGTGTGGGTGTGGGGCTACTAGGTTGTGTTGCTAGTATGTTGCTAAAATGTATTGCTGTCAAAAGAGTTTGAAAAGCTACTAGTCTAAAGTAGTGCTCGTCAAACTTCAGTGTGTATAAGAGTAACTCTGCAATGACCAGGAAAACCAAAAGCACATTTTTACTGGGCACCTGCTGGGAGTAAGGCATGACCTGGGCCCCAGTCTTGTACTAATAGCATTGGGTGGAGGGGGGCATAAAACAAAGAGGCGGCAGAGATGGGACAAAGCTGGAGGAGGCTGTTTGGTGGTGGGTAGGTGCAAAGAGCCTCCAATGCAGAGCTGGGGGAATCTGTGTCCATTTGAATCCTGGCTCTGCCACTGACCTTGGGCTGGTCGTCCAGAGTCTCTCTGAGTCTCAGGTACTTCATCAGCAGAAGGGGAACAATAACACATGCCTTTCCTATTTCCTAATCCAAAAAGGATGATGTGGTCTCTGGAAGAGCACTTTGGAAGTGTTAAAGATTCTGCACACATAGGTATTAGTATTATCACATGGAACAATTAGAACCCTAGTTTGTGCTGTTGGCATTAAAGTCTGGGGATGGGGGTGGGTAATAGATTAGGTGGGGAGGGCCTATGGGCAGATTTTCAGGCACAAGCAAAGCAGGACTTTAAGTGGTGCTTAAAGGGAGAGTGAAGAGATCCAGTGGGCAAGGCTGAGGGAGGGAGTTGGTAATAGTGTGCTGGGGCCAAATTTGGAGGATTGTCAGAGCCTGCCAGTTAGTTGGGTCTTGTTGGAGCAGACAAGAGGGAACCACTGCAGGCTCTTGAGCAGGGGAGACACCTGAAGGAAACGGAGAGGTAGGAAAAGTGATTCTCCATCTCCCAAAGCTGTTTTAATTGGTAATAATAGGACTGTTCCAGGTACAAACATTACTGCCTCTCAGAGCCTATCTGGGCGTTTTCTGGAGGGACTTACGTCCTCCTCTGGGCTCTCATGGTTATCTCTGGCTGGACTTGTCTCTTTGGAAGCAGTTGTACCACTTCAAGCCTTTGAGGAAATATCCATTTCCTGCCTGGTTCCCCCTGCTTGGGGATCTCTCCCTTTTTAGGGGTCATAGGTTATGAGCCCCATTTATGGAGCTTGGTTCATGGAAGACAGTGGGTCTCTGCCCTGGAATTTGTTTTTAAAAACCTCCTCACGCCCAGGTTGTATCCCACATTAGTGGCATTGTCACCTCTGGGGTGGGACTCAAGCATCAGGATTGTTTTTAAATATCCCAGATAATCCCAGTGTGCAGAGCAGTTCTGCAATCCACAGACCACCTCTGACAATCAGGCATCCTACCCTGGGATTACCCCTTCCATGTATGCACCATGTCCACCTGCATCAAGAGTGTAGGAAGAAAGCATTAGGGTTTCAGTTTGTATTTATTTGAAATCCCATTTTTTTTTTAATGTTCATGCTTTACAATTGACTTAATGTAGTGGAGCAGTAGTAATGACAGTAACAGGCGGTAGCCCCTGAGCACTTACTGTGGCCAGGCTCCCATCTAAGCACGTTACACTAAGCACTTAGTGCTTCACAAAAACCTGATGAAGTATTACCTGTATCGTACAGATGAAGGAACTGAGACCAGAGAGGTTGAAAAACCGGTACATCACACCACCAGAAAGCAGCTGTGCCAAGATTCAAACCCAGGCTGGCTCTAGCATCGTACCTTTTATCCACAATGACAATCTGCTCTCACAGTACACGTGTATAATTTATAAACAAACAAATATAGAATGCGCAAATAAAATACAGATATCAGGCGGACCTGCTCAACATTTTTTTACTGATAAGTTTTCATAACCAAATAATTAAACCATGGTGGCAGACGATGTGCCCTTGAGGCAAGGTCTAAGTCTCAATATTCTCTCTGTTCCCCCCACCAGGGGGCTGGTGGGCATCTAAGTCCTTATATACGCTCAATAAATATCTACTCTCAGAAATATCTACTGATTGACAGTCATAACAAATGGTTATCAACATCTGCTGTGTGCCAGAGACTCCCATTCTTAATCTTCACAACAATCCTGAAGGTACCTAATGTGATTAGCCCCATTTTGCAGATGAGGAAACTAAGCAGCTCAGTAACTTGCCAGAGCCTGACCCAAATTGTGGGACTGCAGAGCTCATTCTCTCCAACTGGTGAACAGGTCCACAAAGAACAGCTTATAAAGAGGGGGTGGCGTTGAAAACATTGGGAAGAGGCAGAGGTTGATCATTCACTCCTTTGTCGGGTGCTTCCCTTTGCCAGGAGTGCCTTTTCCTATTTGCCTGACAGGCAAACTCCTGCCTACTCTTCTGGCCTCACCTCAAAGGCTACCTCCTCCAGGGAGCCTGCCTTTCCTCATGTTGCAGTTTGTTGCACCTGCCCTGTGGTCATGCCTTGTCTTCCCCGTGGGAGGGTCCCCACTGGAACTGGAGTTGGAGTTCTTTGAGGGCAGGGCTGGGTCCTACTCTACCGAGAGGGCTCAGCAAACTCGGACGCTGGGCTGAGCCTGTGCCACCCAGGCCAGAGGTGCCCTCTCTCCCTGGGTTTTTCCTCTGTGGGCCCTGTTTGCCTTTCCGCCTCCTTTTCTTCTCCCTCCTCTGTTCTTTCCTTCTTCCTCCGCACTTGTCTTCCTCCTCCCTCCCCTCTAGTCCTCCCTGGTCCGCTCTCCTCTTTCATCGTCTTTCTCCCTCCTCCCCGGCCTTGGGCCTCCCGGGCGGGGCAGCTGCAGTTCTCCCGAAGGCCTAACGAGGGAGCTGCTGCGCCGCCGCGGGGCCGTGCGCCTGCGGCGCGCGTTTCCTGTGAGGTCAGGTGGGAGGAAGCGGCTTGGGAGCCGCAGGGTGTGGACACAGCCGAGGCCCGGGAGCCGCGCCCCAGGTGAGTGGCTGGGCGTTGGGGAAAGGGGGCGCAGCAGCTCCCTCCCGGAGTCCTGGGCTCGGAGCTGGGCTCGGCGGCCTGGGCAGCGACCCCTCCCACCCTGGCAGCACGCCGCGACCCGGTTCCCCACCCTCCTTAGTGTCAGGTGCGGGAAGGGCCGGCAGCGCCTTCAGCCCACCCAGCGGGGCAGGATGACAGTGCGCAAGGGGACTCTTCGGACCCGCTTGGCCTTTTGCAGGGGCCAGCAGGCTTCCAAAAGAGACCCGCCTCCCCCAGGCTCCAGGCCACGGGCAAGAGAGCAGGGGCTCCTGACCCCATTTAGCCTGTCACGAGTGCTTTTGAGAATTTAGACAAAAACTGTGGCTCATCCCCTGAGAAAAAATGGCCTTTACCCAGACGCGGGGAGAGGCGTGGAAGGGCCCCCACCTCCAGCCCATGGATACCCTTGGGTTCTGCGAGTGGGGCCCTCCCAGAGCCACAGCAGCACCCCCATCCCATATTTTGGGAAGGCTGGCCCTGCCCTCCTGGTGTTACCTGCAAGGCAAGGGCACGTGAGGATGTGCCCGCTGCAGAAAAGTAGCTCTGAACTGGGCCCAGATCTCCTGCTGGGAGAAGGCCCACATCCTTAGCGTCTACTCCCTCAGGGAACCGCACACAGGACCATTTTTTAACGGAAGGGAAATGAAGACACTGGGGATCCTGCTGTCCTGAATTCCCTACTTAGTACCCAGAGAAGGGCTAGGGCCAGAGATCTTGGCTTCACGTTCTTTCTGTGCTGCCCATGGATGTATGGTCCTGGGCAAGTGAGTTAGAGTTCTCTGGGTTTCCAGCTGTATTTGGCCCAGAGGAGTGTTCAGAGGCTGAGATGAGCCTTGGAGGACTTTCCACAGGGCCCTGGCCACAGCACATGTTCTTGCCCCCACTGTTGCTGGCGGTGGTGGTTAATAAAATTTCCTTCTCCAAGGCTCTTTTTGGTTGTTTTCCTAGTGAACTCAAAGTGTGGAAGATTTTTGTCTGGTAAACAACTAGCATTTATTTCTTTCGTTTGTTAGACGAACTGCCTACTCAGTGTGGGTCACCAGTGAGGGCACTCAGAATTGCAGTTTTTCCCACCGAAAGCAAGCATTTCTTTATCTTTGGTGAATTTTTTCCTTCAGGTGTTTTGAGGTCTGGGAACAGTACAGCCCAGTAGGGACCCATAGCTCCTGGAAGGATGGTTCGGATATTGGCCAATGGGGAAATTGTGCAGGATGACGACCCCCGCGTGAGGACCACTACCCAACCACGCAGTAGCACCCCTCGACAGGTAGGCACCCAGCCTCTGTAGAGGGGAGCAGCTGGTCTCCCATCCTCTGTACCAGTTACTCCTTAGCTCCCAGAAGCTCCCTTGCTGGTCATTCTCTAGCCGGAAGCCCTTTTTGCAGAGAGCCAGGCTGGGGAGCATGAGGGTTTAAGACTTTGGGGAAACCCCAGTAGATTTATTGCCCAGCCGTCTGCCTTCCCAGCTCTCCTTCCTCTAGGCAACCTTCTCAGTCTTCAGACCCAAGAGCTCTCTCTCCTTTAACCTGGTCAGCAACCCCCAAATGGAGCCAGCATCTTTTAAAGTCTGTTGGATGAGAGAGAAACTGGAGAGTAAGTGGAGATGAGCCCATGGCAACACAATGATGAGTTGAAAGGAAGGAGTGAGGAATGTTAAAAATGCCTACCCAGAAGCTGTGCCCTGTAGTTCCACTCTCGTTTCCCCCTTGCTGTTCTCTGTCCCTAGCACCTTCTCCCTGACACGACATAGGGGGTATGGACTTACATTTTCTTTGCTCTGAGAGCTTGTGACTCAGTGGTTGGGATACCCGTGGGTGGCATCTGGGGATCGCTGAGAAGGGAAGGCATGGCCCTGGGTGGCTGTAGGGGAGGGTGGGGCCCCACCCAGAGAGTTCCCTCCTGCTTCTGATGCCTCAGATCCAAGGAAGCTTTCTCTGGATTCATTTGTCTCTCTCTGTCTTCACCTTCCAGAGCTTTCTCAGTAGGGGTCATGGTGCCCCCCTGGGGGGTCCTGGCCCTCGCCAGCAGCAGGCGGGAGCCAGGCTGGGTGCTGCTCAGTCCCCCTTCAATGACCTCAACCGGCAGCTGGTGAACATGGGCTTCCCCCAGTGGCATCTCGGCAACCACGCTGTGGAGCCGGTGACTTCCATCCTGCTCCTCTTCCTGCTCATGATGCTCGGCGTACGTGGACTCCTGCTGGTGGGCCTCGTCTACCTGGTGTCCCACCTGAGTCAGCGATGACCTCTGGGGGCTGCCGGGGCAGGTGTGTGGGAGAGGGAGCTGCTGGGCCTTGGTGTGAGAGCAGTCACACCGGGAGGGGCTCCAGTGGTGCCTTGAAGGTGTGCTCAGAGAATGTGTTTCCACTTTGTGTTAAGCATGAGGCAGAGGAAGCCTCTATTCCAACATTCCCAAAGGATTGGGTGATACCCTCATTCCCTTAAGATTTGTTTAGATAGTGTCAGGCATTAAGCACAAAGTCAGAACAAGGAAAGGATTCCCTTTCCAGTTCTTTTCCAATCCTTTTATGCCAAGAAGAAATTCTCCACCAGGTGCCAATATATTCTCATGCCTCTGGAACATGGGCTGACTCCTCCGATACTAGGGACCAGGCCTTGGGCTTAGGGCAGGTGGGAAAAGTTTCCAGACTTTTATAGGTCCGTTTTGTTTTAGTGGTAAATTTTTATTGGCAACCTTTTAATTATGACAAGTGGTACTGGCATTCTACTCATTGTGGTGGCATTTTCAATAAAGAAATTTAAGTAAAAGTGAGTCCATGCAAAGACATTCGTAAATGATTGTACAGCTGCATGTAGATCTGGAAGACATGGTGAAGGTGGTTTGGGAGTGATTAGGGTTGGGGAACTAGGTAGAAGGGAGCATTTGAACTTGGAAGGTGTTTTCTAAGCTTTTTTTTTGACAGACTCTGGGAGCAGGGGGTGGGAGGCCAGGTAAAGCTTGGACCCTTGTCTGATGCTTAGATAATTTCTGGCTCACTCTGAGATGCTGGCCTTGTAGGAGTGGGGGGAGGGAGGTCCTCTGGTCAGAATGGCCAATGAGGCTGTGGGATCAGGATGGCTGGGGTGCAGGTCTCCCTTGCCCAGGGACTCTGACCAGAGGCCACTCAGCATCCCAAGGCTTCCTGAGGCTCTTGTAGCCTCTAACGTTGGCACTCTCTCCTTAGAAAGCAGGGGTCTTGGTGCTAAGTCTCAGTGCACATGGGGTGAGGGTGCCCTCCTTTTTGTGAGTGGAGGCCTTGAGTTTTGGCTGGTTGAGTCCTGAGTCTGGGTGGGCGCCCTGCTTGGGGGGTGGGGTTGGCATTGGATGACTGAGGGCTCTGGGCCTAAGTGGGCTGACACTTAAAGGTCAGAGAGAAGCTGAGGGCTTCCCTTGCCCAATGACAAGATTTCTCACCCTTCTCTTAGAATCCTTCTGCATCTGGTAGTTTGGGGGAAGAAGGCAGGTTTTGGAGGTGCTTCTTGAAAGCCAGGGCTGGGGTAGCAAACCATCATGGGATAAATGTAGGGGAGGATGGAGGAGAGAGATGGAGATTGATTGCATCCTTCCTGAGAGCCTGCGATGTTGTGGGGAAACAGACCCCCTCTCCCTGCAGCTCTTGTGCCCACTGCTGCCTGTGAAGGGGCTGGTGGCCTTTGTCACAGACACTTCTCAGGAAGCTTTGTGCTATTCAAACAGGACTCCTTTTTCAGGGTTTTCTGTGACTTTATTCTCCGGTGGCATCACAGACAGGCAAGGGAAGGCCTGGCTCCCAGTGGCTCCTCTGGGACCCAGGCAAAGGAGGTGGTTGCCCAGGCCTGGCTGGTGCCCTGACTCTTCCCTGTGGCATCTCCCTCTGCCCAGCCGGCCCTGGGCTCCCGTGGCTCTAGCCCCACAGCCCTCGGAGGAGGGATGGTCCTGCAGACATCTCTTCCCCTGAACCTCCCCACTCAGCATGTCTCTCTGGGCTGGACTTCCCCTTTTTGCCTTGCAAAGCTGTGGCACTCTGAAGATATAAATCTTAGGTGGACCCCCAATTTATAAAATTCTTTAAGGCATATGAATCTGAGTCTACAAATTCAGGGCTGAGAACTGTGTCTTTTTCTAGAATTCAGTTTGCAGTCCCAAAGCCTGAGGCCTTTGAGGATCGAGGGTACTTCAGAGACGGCAGGGGGAGCAGGGCCTCCGCACCGCTCCCTCCCCGGCTCTAGCTCCTGACCAGACCTGGCCAGGCACTGGGGGGCGGGAGGAGCCCTGGGCCTCAGCCCCGGGAAGCATCACCTTCTAGGGACTTGTTAGCCAGCCTAAGGGAAGCAGTTGGGGGCTCAAAGTGAGTTGTTCAAGAAAGAAGTGCTGTTTGTTTCTTGTCCCATTTGTTGATTGAACTCCCGACACATGTGACATACGCCCAGTAGAGCTGCTCTTGTTGAAGTTGGCTGGGGGCCCAGGGGCCCACCTCTCAACCCTCCTTTCCACAACCCACCTTTCCTGTGCCCCTCGGGCTCTGGGCAGAGTTTGCTAACCAATGCTCTGCCACACTTCTCAAGGTCCAGGGTCTGAAAGTATGCTGCAGGCAGAGGCAGTATGCTGAGGGAAGACGCCCCCTGGGGTTGTGCAGCCTGTGGAGCTGCTGTAAGGGGCCTGGGGCCCACGTCTCTACCTCTTGTGTGAATGCCCTTCAGGGCTCTCACCTGCCTGCACTGAGAAATCACGGTGCAGGAGTGTTCTGAGCAGGTAGTCGCTTGTTGCCTGTGTGGCCAGATGCAGACCTCAGCGGGCCTCTGAGTGAGGCGACCGGCCGCCTTGGCCTAGTGGGTGTCCTAGCTGGAGGCCTGCTGGGGAGGGTGGGCCCTTCCTTCTCTGCCCCCACCCCTGCCCTGCCTGCTGCATGACAGGAACCCCCAGACTGGGCCACCCTGAGGGCAGATTTCAGGGGAGGTTTCTACTAATCTCCAGGATTAATCCTCGGAGCCCTGTGTCTCCATGTCAGCTTGGATCTGCAGCCTGGCTGCCTCGAGCACCATAGCTGGGTTCACCCAGGCCTCTTCCACCCATGGGGTTGAGTCCCTAGTTGGGGCCACTGGTGTATGGGGCTACTGGGGTCTGACTGTCTGTTCCCACTCCATCTCTGGGACCAGCAGCCTCCTGGGCCTTTCCTTCCACAAGTTCTAAGCCCTTTGCTCTCCACGCTCTATCTCTCCCTGCCCTCCAGCCAGCCTGCCGGGGGGACCACAGTTCCATCTCCCAAGAAGAGGCACAAACCTGAGAGAGAGCGGAAGGGTCTTGCCAGCTCCAGGGTTCTCCCTGGGCTTTTTGGCAGAGGCAGGGGTCAGGCTCCCTAACTGGGGACTCTAGCTCTGGGAGTTGAGGAAAAAGCTCTGGTGTGGTGGTCAGAGCTGCTGCCCTCAGACTTCTGACCTTGAGGGCAGAGAAGGCCCCCCCACCCCCTGCCAGCTGGCTGGGCCCAGAAGAAGCCTGTCTGTTTGCAGGCCCTGCTCTACTTTGTGGGTCCGTGACTTTGCACAGCTCACTTATCCTCTCCAGCCTTGTTTTTCATCTCTAAGGAGGGGTGATGACCTGGGTCCCTCCTGTCACGCAGAGCCTCAGGGATCACCCTTGGCACAGTAGGTGAGGGATATGGACAGGAGGCATCAGGGGAGGGACTGCTCCAGCCCCAGAACCGCTCCACAGATGCCACGCCTTGGACCACAGCTCCTGTGTTATGGGCTCAGCCCAGAGCAGCCACAGTGTCCCAGGCACCAAGGACCTGGGGCTAGAGTAGTGCTGGGCTTCTAAGACCAATGTCACCACCCACCCACCTTCTCCTGTTGGAGAAGAAATGCACCTGCTTCTCTGGCTCCTGGAAGCTGAGGGGTTGTTGCAGATCTCGAGTATCAGGATAAGAGGAGTTTGCATTCACTGGGCCACCAGCTTCAGTCCCTCTGGTGTCGAGGCCCTGCTGGACACTGGTTGCCTGAGTTCAAATTCCCAGCTCCACCTCCAATTAACCAGAGGTCCACACTCTCCTTGTCCTCCGTGTCCTCATCTGCACCTCCCAGAGGCAGAAGGATCAGTATGTTAATTCATGGGAAGCACTTGGCAGTTTCTGGCACAAGGTTAGTACTTGATGATACCATATTTACAAAGCAATAGCATTAGGTTTTATATAATAATATTTTTCTTTGGAGCAGCTCACATTTTACCTAAATTTTTTGAGAAGGAAGACTCATATTACTATTGTAAATGAAGGCAGTATTACTGGCCCTTCATAGTAGATATCAGTATGAGTAAATTCAGTGTAGAGAAAATGACATGGTTCCATTTCCACCATTTAGCTAGCTACAGCTGTCAGCCGAGGCTCTAAGCCTGGTGCCTGCTTTCTTGGTCAAAAAGACAGTTTACCAGGATTTAGAGAGGTGTTAAAGACCCACTAGTATCTCACTGAGACTTTCTCCTTGATGGATTCAGAAGACTGAAGAGAAATGAAAAGGGAACGACTTTCTCACCAGAAAATTCTGATTTAGTGCTGGGTTGTGAATTGCTTACAATCACCTTGTGCACCCCAAATCATTTCCTACCCTGCCGCGGAAAGCATCCTCCCAACTGTGGGAAACATTGTATAATCTTAGGCATACTGTTTTTCAAATATAGTGTTTGGAAGGTAATACATTTGTATAGTTCAAAGATCAAGCAACGTACAAATGTGTGCAGAGAAAAGTCTCACTCCCTCCCCTGTCCCCATCCATCCATCCATCCATCCATCCCCTCTCCACCCAATAACTACTGTTTTTAGTGTCTTTTAAATCATTCCAGAACTTATTTATGCAACTGTGTGCAAACACAAAGATACTAATTTTGTCTTTTTTTATATAAATGATGGAAAATTAGACACATATTCTGCCTTCACTTTTTTTTTTATTTAACAGTATATCCTGGACACATTTTATATTAGTGCACAGAGAGCTTCTTCATTCTATAGAGTCTGGGTATTGGGATGAGTTGTTGACCCTCTTTTGCTCTCAGTGGCATCATCTGTACTACTGGGGTTTGACCCCCAAGGTCAGTTGACCCCCAAGGGCCTTGCAGCTCTGACCTTGAACCACTCCATGGAGCTGTTTCTCTGAAATGTGAGGTCCCTGACAGAAATGTCTCCCTTCTCCAGGACTGGAGAGGGAAAGCTTCCTGGTTGGTTTGAAGTTTGTCCTAGGTCCGCGGTCAGTTTAGCAATCATTCAGGGAGAGTGTCCTGTGTGTAAGCAGTGGTTAAGGCAGGAATAGCTTCGGAAGTCACACCCAGCTGATCTTCTCGGCTCCCTTTGTGGTGGGATGGGGTGCCTTTTCTGTGTTCCCTTGGCTTTGTCTGGCTAGGCTCAACAAGGAGGCGTGGTGGCTCCACCTAAAACCCATCCTCCTGAGTCACGCTGCACCCTAAAGCACAAGGACAGATTTCCTCGAAGGCCCCTTTCAGCCCTCAAACTCAGTAATACCTGCCACAGGGTCTTGCCCATAGGAGGTGCTTAATGGACTTTACTGTTGACATGACCTGGCATTGCCGTTGTCACTGTCACTGTCCCCCTATCCTGTCCCACCACACTTTTGATGAAAATCTAGATGAAGGAGATTGAGGGAAGTCATGAAGAGTGACACAACCTCAGGCTTTCTTTAGCTCTGACTTCGCATTTAATGAATCCTGTTCTCCTTGCGCAGGAAGACCCTGGAGATCGCCACGATCTTGGTGCGTTGGCCGGAGGGACTGTAAACGTTGTACCATGGCGCCACCTGGTGGAATTTCCATGCAGGAGCATGACCTCCATCCCTCCATCAAATCATCCTCCCTCCTGCACCGGTGAGTGCTAAACTCAGCCAGCCCAGGCTTACCTTGTCTTGTATTTCTGTGATAGCAGAACTCGGGTTTTTGGTGGAGAGTGCATGTGGTTACAGTGGAATTAGTTTACTATGGTCTCACCCTGGGCTAAGAGCTTCATCTCATTTCCTCTTCTCACAAAGAAAAATAGATATCTTTCCCTTTTCTCAGATGGCAACTCTGAGGCTTGGAGAGGTTAAAGCAGCTCACATGTAGTTGCATAGTTGGGAGGTGTTAGATTCAGAGGGGGTGCTAAGGGAGGGATGGGTACAGGGTGGCAGAGGCCCCCAGGAAAGACTCTGTCACCATGGGCATTGGGGCCTGTCTTGAAGCAGAGCCCCTGCTGTTGAGCTTCCAGGGTAGGAGATGGAATAAGAAGTTTCACACTGGGTGATTTTCTAGTCCAGGCTTGCTGTCATCATCAAGGTGGCCTCAGCGGGGGGAACTCGTTCATTTGCTAAGGCAGGGCTCTTTATAATTTGGGGGGCTGTGTCTAGTGCGGCCCCACCTAGCACAGTGTGCAACAGTGCCTCCACATTCACCTGTCTTCACTCAGCTCGGTTTCCTTTGATAAAAGTGATTTTATGACCTGGTGCGATTCAGGATACAGTGTCCCTTGCATGGTGCTTGTCTTCTTTATAGGAGGCAAGGAGTAGGGGAGTCAGATAGATCTCCCACTTGCTAATTGTGGTCCTTTGGGCAAGTTACTTACCATACCTGAGCTTCCTCATCTGTGAAATGGGGATAAGGCACCATTTAGGGTGGTTGTGAGGTCCCAGTGGCAGACGTGTATACGGTGTCTGGTGCATAGCAGTGTGCCATGGATGATGGTTTGCATCAAATCACTTCCTGCAGTGCTCATTGGTGAAAACTGGCTGTCCTAAGCCAAGAGTATTTGAAATGTAATTTGCTCTTGAAATCCCAGGAGGAAGAAAAAAAACCTGAAAACATTTCCAATATGGCTACTTACCAGTGTACTACAGTTAATAAGTTTACCTCTGAGGCACTGGCCCGGCTAGAGCCCTCAGCAGCCGAGGGGAGGGTATCTCTTTTGTAGCTTTGAGCTAAACTAATCCTGAGAAACCATCTCTTCCAGTGAAGTGACTAAAATCCAGATGCTTTCAGCAGGGGAACGTCTGCCTGTGTCCCCGCGTCTATGAGATAAAGCAGCAGCCCTCCTGTGGAGACCACCAGATGAGAACTCCCCTAGTCCCCTGGTGCCTTCGCTGCTTCTGCTCCAGAAGCAAGCTGAAGGGTCCCCTCTGAGGCATAGTCTCTGTGGGTCCCTGTCCCTCTGCTGCACTTCTCCTTGGGGTTGGGTCCTTAGACCAGGCCCAGCCCTGATGTCAGTTTGTACACTGATGTCATCAAAGTGATGCATTGTGGCCTCACAGCTCAGGAAAGTAATGCAGCATTGACCTTGAAGCACTGGCTGCCTCGTTTCTTCTGCTTCATTCCTGGGGAAGTCAGGTTCTTCTTGCCTTTTGCTCCTAAGCCCTTGAGGAAACAAGACTTGCTCTACTTGGCCTCTAACTCCCAGTGTCCTAGTTATGTGGGGTTGGAGAGACAAATGCCCTCAGGAGCACAGCAGGTGGCTGAGAGAACTGCAGGAAACAGCTGGGTCAGGCCATAGGGAGGGTGGGTTCTTGGAAAGCTGGGTAGGGCGCATTCTCCTAAAGGCCTTATCATCGTATGGAGGCTAAGGGGAATGTTGCTGCCTGCTGCCGGCAGGCCAGTCACAGGGTTCTTCATTGCGTAAGGTCTATAACTTGTATCACAACTCCCCCTCCCCCAGTTTCTGTGTGGTCTCGGGAAATCAAGCCTCTCCCCCAAGCCTTAGTTGCCTCTCCGTAAATGGGGATAGTAACACCTCCTGTTAGAGTTGACATGCAGACAGAAGTGATATATTCCTTAAATACTGCATAAAATACTCTAGATATAGCACCTGTGTTCCTTCTCTATGTGTGTGAAAAATTACCAAACTCTTAGTACTTAGAGCAGCACACATTTATCTCACCATTTCTGAGCGTGGCTTAGCCAGGTCCTCCGCAAGGCTGCAAACAGGAAACCCAGGGCTGGGCTCCCATCTAGAAGCTCTTGTAGTGGGTGTTGTGTGTGCTAGTACTTAAGCTTCTGCTTCCCTCTCAGTAGGGCCCCTCTGATAAAGGGAAGGTGACAGGGAAGACTTGGTGCCCTCCTGGGCCAGGCTGCCCTTGAGCCATGTGGGGGTTACAGAGCCCCCGGCCCAAAGAGCATTATTGAGAGACACTGGGGGAGGATTCCCGGTCTCTCCCCTCAGACTGAATAAAATACTCCAGACAGAAGCTAAATTCTGGCTTGGATCAAGACATCACAGACTATCCAAGCCATAAAGAACCCTTCCAAACCATTGCACAGATGGGATGCGGAAGCCCTGAGAGGGAACTGGTTGCCAAGATCACACACCAAATGCGTCTCATTTTACTGAAGAATTCATGTGGCCCACAGGCTGTGAAAGGGGACCTTGGAGGAGGGTTCCAGTTTGACACCTGCCTTGAAGAGTCTCAGTGGTGGAGGCCCACTAGGACTGGCCAACTCTAGTCACTGCTGCCTTGCTTCCAGTGGTCACCAGCAGGTGGCGCTAGGCACACAGTGGCTACTTAAATTCCAGAAAAAGGGAACTGCAAACTGGTGTCTGGGAGTAATTAGGGCAAGAGGCCGCCTTGGGGACCCACTTCTAGTCACCCTCTCTCTAGAACCCCTGTGCTTGGGCACCCAGGGGGAGGAAGGACCAGAAGCCCCAAATGGAGTTTCTCTGATTCCAGACCCTTTGGGGGCTTGTTCTGTGGTTAGTGAACACAGGGTGTGCTCCATTTACATGTTTTAAATAATGATGGAGTAAAAGCAAGGAGGACAAGTGAGACTCAGCCTGGGCTTCAGCTCAGGCCCCTTCCCCTCACTCAGCTCACTCCCACGCGCGTGTTCTGAGCACACAGGGCACTCTTGTCTCTGCTGGGCAGCCCAGAGAATTCAGGATGCCCCGGAGGGACTGTCTACTTCCTGGAGCCTTCTCCTCCTTCCTTCCTCCTACTGTCTCTCTCTTTGTCTCCCTTCCTGCCCCTCTTCTCTTCCCCTCTTTTCTCCCTCTTTCCTCCACTCCATCCCCCTGAGGGACACTGCAGGTCTAGTCCCTGCCCCCAACACCTCATCTGCAAAGGCAAACAGGGACCAATACCAATGGGTTTCTAGGATGTGGTTTCCATGGCAACAGTGCATCTCCCTCCTCTGTGGTTCTCAGCCCTGGGCAGGTTGCCTTGGAGACTCTCACCTCATTGAAGAGTGATTTGTGGGACTGTTTTTCTTAGCTTCATCTCCTTCCTTCTTTCCAGAAATTCTGCCAGCCCAAATGGCCTTTTCCCCACTGATGACAGGCCTGGAAGATCTCTTTAAAGAGGTTCCCCATACAGGGCCAGGGAGGCCTGGAAAGCATTTTGTTTGTGCAGGGTTCCCTGGTAAGCTTCTCCTGCTCTCATGGAGCTTCTCACGCCTAGAGGCCAGCTGAGAGGTCTCCACAGAGAAACAGACAAAGCAGACCCAGGTTCCCACCTTTCCTGCCCACAGTGCCCTTCAGGCCTCTGGCCCCATTGCATGCAGCCAACAATGTCAGCCTAAGAGCTTCTGCCTGGCAGCCATGTTCCCTGAGAGTGTCTGGAGAGAAGGCGAGAGATAGCAAGAGGGGTGTGGTTGGGAAAAGAGGGACATGACCAAGGAAAGAGAGGTGAGATAAAAAAGGGAGGAGTATTGGGAAAGGAGGAAAAACGAAGTGAGGAGACAGGGATCTTAAAGGGAGAGGAAGAGGGTGAAGGTGGGAGTTCAAGTCACCACAGAAAGCCAACCTATGAATCTGTAGGAGAATTTCTATGGTGTTAATGTTCCTTGCAAATCACCCCACAGACCCAAACCCCAAGTAGGCCTCTTTCACTGCCAAGCAAAGAATGTGTTTGTCGACATAAAAACATATTAAGCGCATTGTGCCCATCTCTCCCCCAAGTTGAGAGCCATTACAATAATTAATGAAGGCAGGAGACTAATTAAAGAGTCATTTCCCCACATTCTCCTCAAATAGATCAGTTGGTGGGTGGGGAACATGTGCTCCACTGCAGACAGAAGAAGCAGGGTCTCCAGACGAGGGAGAGGGAGAGGGCGTTTACAGTCACAGCTGCAGACAAAGGGCAGACTGGAGGGGGCAGCAGGGCTGGGGGCTGGGAGGGGCTGGCAGGGAGGCCCCAGGGGGGAGGAGGGCTTGTTCTGCTTCCAAGAACCTGTGATCAGCTGCTTCTCTTGGTTTACAAGGCATGAAGGGCTTTGCCACCATGGAAACAGGCCTGGGGGACATGAAGGAACATTGGCCCTCTGCTCTGGGACTGTCCTCTGTGAATGTGTGATGGCCAGAGCTCCCTCAGCCCAGGTGAGCGCAGGCAGGAGCCCTTCCTGTGATGTGGCTGAGGGCTGGTGGCCAGCTCTGGTCCCCCTCCCTAAAACCAATGCACTGTCTGGCCAGTGTTCTGCCCCTGATGCAGCCTGAAAGTTCTGTTCATCTAGTGTGCCACACTGCAGATGTGACAGGCCAGTTTTAGCTCAGGATGAGAACTGTTACAGTCTTTTAGGTAATTTTTCTCATTTTGCCAAATTTTGAGGTCTTAATGATTTCCTTCCCTCCCTCCCTCCCTCTTTCTTTCTCTCTTATTCCTTTGGCCAATCTATTTCTCCAGCCTGTCTCCTCTGAGGCCAGAGGAGCTGAGTGGGTGCTCAAGGGGGTGTCCCTGGGGCCAGAGCCACTAGGTGCATCCTGTGCTGTGTGTTCAATGCCTAAAGCTCTGTGGAATTGGCCTTTTCAGGCCTCTCCACCTTCAGACCACAACACATGGTCGTCTGCACTTGTTCTCTTTTAAAATAGCTATGCTATCAAACTATGTTTATATGTAAAAATCTCTACATGATATATTAGGTAGACAGAACAGAATACAAACACATACATAATTTTTATATGTCATACATAAAATGGTCTAAAGGGAATGAGTGTACACTAGGAAGACTGGAAGGGAACCAACCCACAGAGGTATAAAAAGGGCTTATGTGTGTGTTTTATGATTCTGTTTTATGAGAGTATATGTTTGTGTGTGTATTGGGGATGGACAATCTTTGAGGATAAATGCAAAATAAACCAAAGAATTTTCCAAAGGAAAATGCAAGGCCCTACAGGCCCTGGCTGTGCGGGTTTTTGTAGGTGGCAGGGATGGGGCCTGCTCGGCCTGGGGGGCTGACCCCACCAGGTGCCTCCAGCTAGCTCCCCTCAGGCAGGAGACCTGACACACCTTGACCCCACAGGACAAAGCCCAGAGCCAAAAGGGACTTTGAAAAGTGGGGTTTGTAACAGCCCCCTTCCCTTGGCCACCTGGAGTCCATCCCGAGTCCCTCACCTCCACCTGCTGTTGCCCAGGCCAAGCTCCCCGCTGGACGTGGCTGGGGGGGAGGACTGTCCCTCTGTGATCTGGAGGCTCTACCTGGCTGCACCCCTTCACCTCACAGTGACCTCCCCGAGCTGGAGTTCCCACCCCTACTGCGCTTGGAGTCCTGGGGCCCCAGGCCTTGCAGGGCCCCCGGAGATCCTGCTCGAGGGGTTTGCAGACGCTGTCACGGCAGAGCCTTGCTGCCTCTCCACGTTCAGAGCCCCACGTGTGGTGCTGCGGTTTAGCTGCTCTTTGTGGGGTGACGGTGGTGCAGGTGGGGGTGTCTGGAGCCTCCACCCCTCTGCCTCTCCCTCTCCTCGAAGTCAGCACTAGAACACAGACTTTCTTCCTGCTTACCTGAGCTTTGTGCTAAGTGCCTCCGCCTCCTTTCAGCCAGTTCCCACCCTTCTGGCCCTCAAAAGGCCTAGAAGGTGCAGAAGAAGAAGGCCACCTGCCAGGCTTCCCCAGGCTTTCCCCTCAAGCTCCGACTGTGGGCTCCTGCAGACTCGGCACTTGCCTGCTTCCCCCATCTTGGGGCTCACGCCACCAGGCCCCCTCCCTGTCTATACTTTCCAAGCAATAAAACGAAGATTTGTTGAATATCAAGTGGAGCCTTCAGCTTCCTTAAGGAAGGGCAGGAGTGTTGTTCTGGGCAGCTTGCTGTTCAGTTCCTAACAATTTCTTGTGCTCTGACCCAGTTTCCATCAACCAGCCCCAGAGGGGCAGGTTTACACAGCTGCTTTACCGTGGAGGTCTGGGAAGTGGCCCTTCACAAGCTCCGGGTCCCCTTGGACACGTGACTGAGTGTCCGCACTTGTATTTTGAGGCTTTCTTGGTGGGCTGGTGGAGGCTGGATGATAGACTCTGGTCCTTTCCACCCTCTCAGGCCCTGGGATGGGCCTCACAAGGCTGGCGGGACAGGGACAAAGCTGCAGAACTCCTGTCATGATCAGAACCCCCGGGATTAGACAAAGAAGGAGACAGGGCAGTTTGGCCAACCAGCCTGCCTCCCATCTGGGGATCTGGAACCCTCCTGGGAGTAGCATGGGATGAGCTCATACTCTGGGGGGTTTCCTCCAAAGCGGAAAGAACTCTTTGATCCACCATGGCTGGTTTCCCTGAGGCCATTTTTAGCCCTCAGTCCAGGCTTGTGATGTGCAGAACTCTGAGCTGTCGGGTTTCCTGTGACCAGTCCAACGCCTCTGGTGCGTGGATGTTGTGACTAGGCCAGGGAGCAGCCACATTTATGTCCACCCCCGACCTTGAGAGGGAAACAGGCACCTGGAGGACCTGCATACCACCCCTCGCATCTCTGCCTGAGCAGGAAGCGTGGGCGGCATGGCACACACAAACCTGCTTCCTGGAATTACAGGGCTGTTTTTCCCAGTGGAAGAGATCAAATTAAGAAATCATGCAAGGAAAAGACTACGTATACTTATTTTAAAACAAACAGGAAGTTGTTACGGCCTCTTTGGGCAGAGGGATGTCTATTTCATGAGAGTTCTGCTGGGCAGCTTTGTCGTGGAACATACGTAAACTGAATACCCTTTTGAGTACCCGGCCCTGAGTGATATCCTGAGACGGGATACAGGCTGGATAAGATGTAGTGCCTGCTGTCAGCAAGTTCATAGTCTAATGTGGCAGGCAAATAGGTAAACACTACATTACAGTCTAGTGTGACAATGTATAGATAAAGCAGGAAACAGAATTCTTGGGGGCTCAGAATCAGGGTGATCAGAGTTAGGGAAATTGTAGTGGGCTTTTGACAGTTGCTTCTACCTGCCTTTCTGCTTTGCTGACAGGACTCTGTCTTAACTGGACATCCACCACTCCTGCCTAATGAATCTTTATAGGATTCTCTGTACACAGTGGACTCTAGCTTCAGGCAGAAGTAAACCCTTTTGAAACCCTTTTGGGCTTAAGCCAACCAGCATGTTCCACCCCCTGCCATAACCATTTGTTGGTGGATGGACATGTGGTCTAGCCTAGTGACTCTCAGGATTCTACTTGGATTGCTGAGACAGAGCTGCTTGCTTGGTGCTCTCTCTGTCTGGATACAAGAGAAAAGTCTGTAGTTTGGGGGAGATTATGGAAGCCACCTTGAGACCACAAGGGAAGTTGACCTTAGGATAAAGATAACACCAGGAAGGGCAGAGAGGCTAAAGAAAGAAACTAGATCCTTGGTGACATTTTTGAGCCACTGGGTCAAACCATTCCTGAGATCCACTCTATTTCTGAACTTGCCACCTTATGTGAACAATGCATTCCCTTTTTATTTAATCTACTTGAGATAGCTTTTATTGCTGTTACTTCCAACACAAAGTCCCAAATGATGGAGGCTCTTGCTCCCTGAAGAAGGTTACACTTGAGATAGGTCTTGAAGCACATGCTCTAGAACACTCCATAGCATTATTTTCTGGAGCCCTCTAGTTTGAGCCCTCATCCAGCAAATGTGTGCTGAGTGGTGACTGTGCCAGGTCCTCAGCAGTATACTTGGACACTTCGATGCATGAGGTGTTGTCCCTCGAAGAAGCTCATGCCTCACAGGAGATCCAGGTGGCACATCCGCTGTGCTGCAGCATCAGGATGTATGGAGGGCGTTGTGCCTGCAGAGAGCAGGGCTGGCCCCTTTCTGGTGGTCAACAGGGTTGCAGGGAGCGAATGTGAGTTGTCACAACGACCTGGCCAGCTTTGACTCCCCTCCCTGTGAGAGTTGGCACTGGGGGAGTGATAGCTCACCAAGGGAAGTCATTGGGCCGCCTGGCTCTGGCTGCTCAGTTAATACAGTGAGGGCTGCCATGTTTGGAAGCCAGGAGGGGTTCCTGGGATCCACCCCACCCAACGTCCTCTCACTCTCCCCAAGAGCAGACGTGCGTGACTGGGGCCAGTGGAGCCAAATCTACTGCTGTCAGGAGCCCACAGTTGTGATTGCTGGGAACTTGGCTTCATAAACCTGTTGGTCTGACCACTAAACCATTCTCCTGGGAGTGCTGAGGTGGAGAAGGCTGCCAAGGTTGTCAGAGGGAGAGTCAGGAGGTTGGCACATAGGCCGACACCACCCCAGCTGAGGGAGGAGTGGGTACTGAGAGTGGAGGGAAGGGAGGGCGCTTCCCCCACCCCCAGGGTCAGAAGGGGCAGTGCCACGGAGAGTGGGGAGGAGGAGTGCACAACCCACTTGGGACACCCGAGCCCTGGTTTCTTGGCCCAGCTCTGCCTCTGGCCCCAGGCATGTCTCTTAGCGATCCCTCAGGGGCCCCTTACCCATCTGTCAAGTGGGATGAAGACCTTTAATTCATCAGAGGTTCTCTGAGGAGTGGGAGCCAAATGTGTGTGTGTGTGTGTGTTTGTGTGTGAGAGAGAGACAGAGACAGAGAGAGAGAGAGGGGGAGGGAATGAGAGCCAGAGATGGAAACAAAGAGACAGAGGAAGAGCGAGAGCTAGAGAGACAGAGAGAAGCAGAGTCAGGGAAGCAGTAAGGGGCTGTGGGGAGAGACAGGGAGAGAACAGAAGTGCAAGGAGCACAGCCGTGTGTGTGTGTGTGTGTGTGTGTGTGTGTGTGTGTGTGTGTGTGTGTGTGTGTATGCGCGCGCGCGCTCAGAGGGCTTTTCATCCCCTTCACGGCATGCTTGCTTCAGGAGAGGGGGCTCTGGGCCCCTCACCCCGAAGTGGGGGTGCACCCTCCTTCCATCCCTGGCCTGGTCACTCAGGACAGCCAGCCTTGTTCCTGGGCCAGTTGGCTCCCCTGAAAGTGCGGCAGTGAGTGGGTCCCCCCGCATCAGGGCTCTGGGCTGGACTCATCTGTGAGTTTGCCCTCAGAGCCTCCCTCGGGGCCTGCGGGGCTGAGCTGTGGGGCTCAGATGGCCAGGACGGCCAGGACAAGCTGCTTCTTAAGGACTCCAGTGTCCCACTGGCTGTGTTTCTCAGCCATCTTCCCGGGGATGGCCCCCTGCTGACCCTTGCTTCTGGGCCCCCAGACTCAGGTACCTTGAGGAAGAATAGCAAGCCAGCCGGATTCGAGGAGGCACGGGGCCAGTGTATGACCTTGGAGTGTTTGCTTTTTTTAAACTTAGAAAATATACAATTTTAATTTTCATCACGATCACAATTGTGTTCTTAGAACTTCCAGGCGGCCCCTGACTTGGCCAGTCCTCATTTAGGCTGCCTCTCCAGAGGGAAAACTGCAAAATACAATAACCGAGAAAACAATGGGCTGGGGTTATATTTAACGGGGGCCAGGCTCAGGGGCCGCGTGCCACAGCACCTCGCTGGCTCCTGTCCCTCCCCGCCGAGCGCTCCCCTTCCTGTCCCCCTGTCTGGGCTCCTTGCTCTCCCAGCCGCCCCCACCTCGCTGTCTCCAGTTGTCTGCACCCTGAAGCCATTACTGATGGAAAGTCAGACAAGTCTCTCTGAGGACGGGAACAAATCCCTTCCTCCCCGCCGCTCTCAGCAGATCGTCTGAGCGTCCCTTGGTCCCTTGACTGAGGTCACACTCCTGAGTCAGAGATATCTCTGAGTGGAACCGGCGCCTCTAGGGGTGGAGTTGTCTGAGAGAAAATCATTCCCGCCTTTATCTGCTACCTTCAGACCTCAGAAACACTTCATCCCTGATGCTCCCAGCCCACAGAGGACCTTCACTGCCTTTGTCCTGCTCAACCTCGGAATCAGCATTTAAGGCAGGCCCATTTTACAGATGAAAAAGCTGAGGTGTGCAGAAATTAAGTAGGTTAATCACAGAATTCTCATGATGCCAGGAGATTCTGCATCACAGGCAGCGGGCTGCTGAGGCCTCTTCTGGTTGTGAGGTCTGACGAGCATGATGTCCAGATGCTGGGGGGGAGCCTTCAGTTGTGGGCATCTTAAGAGCAAGTGGTGCCTGTAGGAGGGCTGTGGAGCAGGGCATTCAGACAAGGGCCAGGGCACCTGGGACAGGAGACAGGAGGCCTCAGGTGGGCAGCTCCATCACTTCCTCAGAGAAGCCTTCCCAGATGCCCAGTGAGGTCAGACCCCCTTCTTCCCAGTTCCCTTAGCACCCCAACCTTTCCTTCATTCAACTTTATACTTATTCCTATGGTTATTGTTTTTCACTCTGTCCCTTCCAAGAGACTCTCAGCTCCTTGCAGACAGGGTGCGTCCTCGTAGGCACAGTGTGAGTAATTCTATGGCTTTCCCTCGTGGATGACAAAGGGCTGCTTGAAATCCAGACACCCTGTGAATGGTGTGGGTGTTCATCGCTCAATCAGGCCAGCTTTTCCCACCTTCAGGCTGTGGGGGATGTGGACATGAGACACGGAATTCATTCCATTCATGGACAAGGCTGGCTGTCCCAGGTGCTCCCATTGTGCTACGTGCCCCATAGTGGGGAACCAGGCCAGCAAGAAAAAAAGCTACACTGATACTCAAAGGCTGGTAGAGGAAGAGAAGAAGAGTGAGGTCTGTGGCTCCAGTCGTGTCCCAGGAGAGATCATTGAAGGAGAGGATGGGAA
Organism: Camelus bactrianus; assembly: GCF_048773025.1. Classification (NCBI taxonomy): domain Eukaryota; kingdom Metazoa; phylum Chordata; class Mammalia; order Artiodactyla; family Camelidae; genus Camelus; species Camelus bactrianus. Next base: position 65,898,489 of record NC_133549.1, read on the forward strand.
GAGGGGTGTACTCGAGAGCATGCAGAGACCCTGGACTGCCCAGCTTTAGGGTCCACTTCTAGCTTGTGGGGCCCTTTAGCTCCGAGACTGACATAACTCAGTCCCTTCTCAGAAGGGGTCTTAGAGAATAGGCCAAAAATAAGTGCAAACAAGTGAGAACCAGGAGAACCCCCAAGCCTTAAATTCACATGGGCTGAAAAACAAATGTTAAAAATGGCTCAGCTGAACGTGCCCTGGGCTTACTCCAACCACAAATACTAGACTAATAGTCCAAAGCACTCAACAAGCTTGAAATCTCGGCCAGCTCTGCCCTCCCTGGTTACTTGTAACTCCAAGGAACCGGCAGCAGCCATCAATTTTGACTGATAGCACCTGGGCCACAAGAAACTATGTTCAGCTCAGCTGATGCAGACCTCCTGGAGCTCCTGTCCCTTGCCTGGCTCCTCACAGCTTCCCTAGCCTGGATCTGATACAAATGCCTTGTATTTATAGTGCACTTAGCTCAAGGGGTTTTACAGACATAATCTAATTGAGGGGAGCGGAAGGGTGGGGTTGCAAGGAGCAGGGACCATCTTTTCAACTGGGAAGGATGTTGGGCAGGGGAGTTAGAGATACTGGAAAGCCCATGCCAGGTGGTCTGCTGGGAACTGTGCAACCACAGCATCTGCTGACACATCCTTGCTGGGTGCCTCCTGGGGGCCCAGCCTGTCCTAGAGCTTGGAGGAGTTCAGAGGCATGGGGCATGACCTCTGCTTCTAAGTTGCCCTTGACCTGGTACAGAAGGCCCACCCATGGATCACAGGGTAGACAGGGATTGGCTAGAAATTTGGATGTGGGGTCCTACCTGTGCTCTCCAGCAGTCCTGTGCAGACCTTGACTGACCTTCCTCAATGCTGCCTGCTCCCCTCTGGCTTGAGCTAAAGGGAAGCCACTTGACTCCTATCTACTTTTCTAGCCTATTTAAATGGGGGTGTTCCTGCCTCTTACCGTCAGCCATTGTTTTTAGGCCCCTGGCAGGAGCTGGGTGTCCTCACGTGTATAGTCACATTGCTCCCTGGTGTAGGTAGGTAGGGGCTGCCACTTGCTCAAGGCCAGCTGCGAGGTGAGAGAGCTGGATTCATACCTAGCCTGAGCTCTTTTCATAACATCCTAAAAGGAAGCTGAGTGTCACACAGGATGGACAGAGGTGGGCTTTGGGAGGAGTTCTTACACCTTTAAAGATATGTGGGCTGGAGAGCATGTTCTGGGCAGAAAGAGGAGCCTGTGCAAAGACTCTGAGCCAGGCCAGAGCTGTTCCTGTTGAAGAGACAGAAGGGAGGCAAGGGTGGCAGAGGCAGGGAGCACAGGGGACAGGAGGATAATGGAGGCCTGAGGAGGGACAGCCCCGGGGTGCATGAGGCAGGTTGTGTAGACAAAGCTGGGTTGTATCCTGATACACTCTTTTGTTCTGGGCTGGCATGGGGACCTGGGTCCTTACTACCTGCTTCCCAATCATTCTGTGAACCTGTTCTGGCTGTGCTGTCACACAGCTCCGCACACAGATGGCATGATTGTAATTGGGTGTTGAATGACCAGACCTCTGAGGATACCATGACATGGAACTTTGGAAGCTTGACCAGGCACTTGATGAATGAATGAGAGGATGTTGATTTTAACCAAAGGATCACTAAATGCAGCAAAAACCTAACACTTCCTGCTGGTCTATGTCACTTGTTTTAAATGCCCAAGAACCAGAATAATAAAACTAGCTACTGTTTACTTACCACTTTCTATCCACTAAGCACTATGCTAGAAACTTTACAAACCACTATTTTAATTTAATTCTTGCAACTACCTTATGAGGTAGGCTCAGAAAGGGCAGGCATCTTTCCTAAGGTCACACAGCTAGAAAATTATGGCCATACTTTTAAGGTGGTTTTCCCAAGGAGAGAACCCTTTCAAAAGCTCCTGCCACAGAGTGGCTGATTAAGACATATTTGTTGACTCAGAAATTGAATTTAATTGGGTATTGAAGGGGAGAGGAGTGGGCTGTACTTATTGAGGGAGCAACCAGTAACCAGGAGCTCCCCAGGCTGGGGAGATAGTGTGAGTGCAAACGGGGGGAGGCCACTAGTGTATGTGGGGAAGGCAGAGAGGAGAGCAGCTCACCAGTGGGGAGGCTCTGCTTTGGGGAGGGACATGCGGTGAAATTGGTCACGAGGGGCGGCAGTGCTGCTGAGTTTGGAGATGGGGGACAATGGGGAGCCATTGCAGGTTCTGGGTGAGGGAAGATGAAATTGGTGTTGGATGTTGGCTCTAAAGGCTGTGGGGATAAGAGGAGAGGAGAGGGACTAGAGGAAGAGACGCCAAGAGAAGATTAAGGCAGAGAAGAAAAAATAAACTAGACAGAGAAAAAGAGAAGGAAGGGAATGAGGCCCAAGGAGAGGGGGACACACCGATAAGTGGTAATTGCTACCATTTGTACACCGTATTTCACCAAGCCATTGCACACACATCGTTTCACTGGGTTTAATCCTCCAAACAGGCCTGTGAAGTAATAATGATAACTCCTGCTTACTGAGCCCTGCTCTATGCCAGGTACTTTATGTACGTTTCCTGTAGCCCTGTCAACAGCCACAGAGGGTGAGTGCTGTTATCCTTTCCCCTCTACAGATGATATATCTGTGGTTTGTTATGTTAAGGAACTCACCCAAGATCACAACTCAAAGCTGGCGTTTAAGGCCAGGCCTGTCTGGCTCTACCGCCTGGGTCTACCCCGCTATTCCAGACTTTATCCCGTTTATAGATAAGGAAGCTGAGGCTGAGAGAGGGGCCAAGCTGTTACAGGCCCGATGAGCATCTTGGCTGCAGCTATTCCATCTGGCTCCAGACCTGCCTCACTTGGCCTTAGGTACCAAGTGGTCCCTCCCCTGACCAAGGCCCCTGGGTCTATTCCTGTTGGTTCCTGTGATTCCTTACATCCCCCGCTAAACACTCCTGGAGGCAGCTCTTCCAGATGCCTAAAGTCTGGTCTAGAGGCCTATAATAAAGGCCTGGGGAATGGAGGCAGGTCCTCCAAGAGCCGACAAAGTCCAGATCACTTCTCGCCTTGCCAAATCAGCGTCAGAGCTCGGCACTGCAAGGGATGGGGGCTCTTTAGTGCATTTCAGGCCCAAATGGGAAGAAAGCTCTAGGGACATAAGGATGTGAGAGGGGCCAAGGCACAGGGCAGGTGTGTGGCCAGACTGGCCAAAGGCTGGTCAAGGGGGTAGGGATGGGTCCAAAGACCCCATGGAGGTGGCAGCCCTGGCCTCATTAGAGGCTGGGCCCAGGACCGAGTGGTGCCCTGCACCTGGATGGGCACTCCCAGATGTCAGCCCCACACAGCTATTAGGTTCTTGTGAACCACTTGGCCAGCTGTCCCAAGTGCCTCTTTTGGCTGGAGGGTTGGGATTCTGGAGCTTTCTGGGTTCTGCAGAAGGTGGAGGCCTGCAGGCTCCAAAACCACGTGTCTTCTCAGCAGGTGACTGGTGGGAAGTCTTTGAAAAGTGGACCCCAGGCTAGGGGAGGGTAGATCAACAAACCTCTCCCTGCTTGGCCATTGGGACGGGCCCAGAAATATTTGTTGACTGACTAACAGAAAGGAAGGCCAGTCTGAAACAGAGAATGTCATAAAGAAAGAAAATACACTAAATGACATATTCCAACAAGACACTGGGAGTCTGAAGGACATGTGTAAGAAGTAGAGACTGGCTCCCATTAGCATCTCAAAAATATCATCGGAAGGTAACTGAGCCTTTTTTACTGAGTCAGAATGTTTAAAATCTGCTTGTTCTCCGTGGTATCTCCAGGTACCTTCCCTTTGAGGATCTCATTTGTAAGGATCTGGACTCTCAGGAGAAAGCATTTGCTTATCAGAGGCAAGCTTTAGTCCTGCTCTCACTAAAAGAGCTCCAGCTCCCAGTCTGTAGTTTTTTAGTTTATATAAGGATCTGCAGGGCTCTGCAGGACAAACTTCCTTTGTGCCAGGACCCCAGTCCTGCATGGGGCTGTCCTAGGGCCTCAGATGGGCTGGGCCGGTGGATGGTGCTTGACCCTTCTGACTGCTGTCCAGCCAGAGTGCACTCTGGGGGTGAGGATAGACAGACTGGGGGCCCCCAGTGGCAGGGCTAGCCACCCAGCTTATCCTGAATAGACAGAACTTTCTGTGTCAAGCGGGGCTGGATTCTAACCCCCACTTCTGCAGTGTGGCTCCTTATACCACTCCCCAGCCTAAAGGGAGGCCTCTCCAGCACCTGACTGGCCCAGGGACTAACGTCCTGGTGGCCCTGTGCACACAGTGGGAAGATGGGCAGACCTAGAACCCCCAGCTGTGGGTTCTAATCCCACCCCAGACTCTGGATGGACAAGGATGGTGAGGGGATAGCCTCCTGAGCCAGGTCCTCCAGGAGATGGGAAAGCAGCATGCCTTACTTTTCTGCCAGGGGAAGCCATTGCCCCACAAGGATGAGTCCACAGTGTTACCTGGTGTGCACAGGAGAGGGATGGAGGAGGGCTGGGCCTCATTCCCAGAGCCCATGGAGCTTTCTGGAAGAGAAGTAGCTCATGCTGTTGTGAGGGACAAAAGGCCCCTGCTGGTGCTTTGGTCAAGCTGGGGGTTCAGGGGTATCAAGGGTCCCCCCTCTACAGGTTCTTCATCAGTAGCCTGTGGAACAAAAAAAAATTTTTTAATAGGTCCATGCGACAAATTTTTTGGTTTGTTTTATTTCCATTTTGAGTAGCACTTGGCACTTAAATTAGAGAATCTTTTACAAACAAATCTAGATTTCTAGTGTCCCTTGAAAACCCAGAAGACCTGGCAACCATAGGCTGGGCTGTTGCAGATGCCATTGGGGAGCTCCTCTGGCCGGCAGAGCTCCCTCTCAGCCCACTGCCCTCACCTAGGTAACCTGCCAGCCCTGTAGCCTGTGAGGAACTGATCCGGGACTGATGCTCCACGGGGAGGGCTGGGCGCAGCCGCATCAGGGTGCTGGGGAGGGCCGCCCTCTGGGGAGGGCTGTCCTGGGCGTGCTGGGGACAGGGGTGAGAGATGACTCCTGTGTCAGGGAGGTGGGTGGGTTAGCAGCGGGCCAGGGACCTCAGCTCTGAAGGGCCTAGGCCATCCCCCCTCCCAGTTTGGTAGCAGTGTGGGTTGGCAGAGCCAAAGCCTTTTCTGGGAGAGTTTGTTGGAAACGGGAGAGAGGATTACAGGAGGGGTAAGGTTTCCATTCTTCTGTATCTTCGTCTCCCCAGGCCTGGGAGGGCTTTCCCAAAGTACCAGCTCCTTAACTCTGACAAGAGACTGGAGCCCGAGGAGGAGGAGGAGGAGGAGGAGGAGGCAGGGTCTTCTTGCACCCATGGCCAGAGACAGCTCCAGACTCCAGGCTCTTCGAGCACCCACCTAGGCCCCAGAGTGGCCGGGAAGCCCTGGGGGGCACAGGAGAGGCCGCCTGGGATGTCTGAGAGGGGTTGATGGTAGTGCCGCCTCCACCTCCCCGACCCCCAGGTCCCAATGTTGCCAGGTCTCCCTCGGCAGAGCCTTCCCACCTGTAGTCACAGGCAGATTGTGGGGAACTGAGCCACAGGTCAGTCTGCAAAGGGCCTAGGGCCCCTGGAAATAGGGGTGGGAGGGTTCTCCCTTCTGGCGGAAGGGGACTCTCTCTGACCTGGGGACCAACAGTCCCATTTCCAGGGGCCTGTCCTTGCTGGAAGGCCATGGAAAGCAAAGGTTCCAAAAAGGGCATGTCCTGGTGGAAGGCATGGGATTCGGGGAGACCACCCAGGGCCACGGAGGGGGCAACTTTGTGGTCTTAATCATAGGGAGGAATGGCCCTGCGAGGCCCCATCTTTGGGTGCTGCTGGGTGGCAGACACAGCTCCACCAGGGAGCAGGATGGTTTCAGCACAGCCATCCTGCCTGGGACTTGGGCAAGTAAGTTAACCTCTGTCAACAGAATAGCTTTCTCACTACGTTGTTGTGAGGCTCAAAGGAGATTACAAATAATGATAGCTAATATTTGTTTTATTGATTACTGGCTGTGAACCAGGCAGGAAGTCCCAGTCAGATCAAACATGTCCTTACGAAAAATGGTGTGTTAGTGCCTGTGGGCTGGGCTCTGAACCTAGTGCAGCCCTGGGGCCTCCTCAGGCTCCACAGGACTCAGCAGGAGCTGGGGAGACCCAGACATTCTGTGGACCCTGCTCCTACCCGCGTACACCTGAGAGGAGGCAGGAGCAGATGGCAGGCAAGAGGTATATCCTCGGGGTTAGAGGACAGGCAAAGCACCAGGATTCAAATGACCTTGGGTCCTTTACTCTTCCTAAGCCTTGATTTCCTCATCTATAAAGTAGGCATGATGGTAGTATTTACATCACAGCATTGCTGCAGTGTAATGAGATCCCATACATAACACTTCGAAAAACCAACTGGTGTTTTCTCTCTGTATCTCCTCGGTTCTCCCACCCTTCTCCCATTCCTGCTGCCCCGCTCTTCTGTGCTTGTTGCCTCGGGGAACGGATGTGACAGAAGAAGGCAAAGGGAAATAGAAAGAGTCTCTTCCGGACTTTTGTGGGCGAAGCCTTGGTTGTGGGGGAAACTGAAAAGATTTGGGAAAAAAAACATCCTGAGTGAGTAAGAGCAACCCCACCCCAATGACTAGCAAAGCACTCCTTAATGGGGAGGCAGAGGGGGATGGCTGGGTGGGCTCGATGAGGGGGAGGGGGAGCACAGTGTGTGGCTGTGTCCTGGAGAAGGGCCACTGCTCCATCTGACGTATGGGAGCAGAGGGGACCTAGGCTCCCCTCCCCCGGGGAGAACCCTGTGGAGGCAGTGAGGCCCAGAGAAAAGGAAAGGGCTGTGCAGTGTGACAAGGTCATGGCCTTAAATAGCCCCATTGTGAGTTCTCCTGCCTCATCAGGATGTGGAAGCAGCAGATGGGCCCCAGGTGCATCTGTGGCCAAGAAGAAGGAGAGAGACACCCCTCACTCGCTGCTGTCCCCCTCCAGATTGAAGAAGTCAGGCAGACAGGATCACAGGGCACCTCTGTGGCGACCAGGTGGACTCATGACATCGCAGTCTCACTTGATGCCTCGTCTCTAATGACAGCCCCATTCCCACCCATGGGAACTAGGGCGGCCTCCTGGGGAAAATGGCATGAAACTCGAGCTGTCTGAGATTAAGATTTGGCCACCACTGACGTGGGGATTAGAAATGAAAATAAGGCTGAGTCATAGAAAATAAAGTCCTGTTTCTTACCCACTTGAATTATGGACTGTGTGAGATTGACGTCTGTTACAAATTTATGCAAAGGAATTAGCACTGTGCCTGGCACATAGCAGGTCCTGGCTGTCATGCCCAACATGGATACACTGTGCCCAATGTGTCAGGCCCAGAGCCAGGCAGGATGCCGAGTCCAGCCCTGGCTGTCAGACTCTTAGGCACCTTCCTTGCTGAGGACATGCAGCTGGGCGGCTATGACTCTTGGGAGTGCTTCTGAGTGCCCAGTCAGCCCCCCGTGCTCCCCGGTCTCCCTGAAATCTGAATGTGACATCACTCCCCCCACATGCCATGAGCATTTCTCCCACTTTCCCCAAGATCTTGGGGTTCTCTGCTGAGCCCCTGGAGCCCTTGGCCTGGTGTCTGTCACAGCCTAGACTCGGCGAACATAGAGCATTCCCTGGGAAGATGGGCCTCTGTGTGTCCTGCCCGACCCTGGATGACACAGAAATCTCTGAGGATGCCCCAGATAGCTCACCAGAGCCATGGGGAGGACCAAGCCCAAGTCAGTGCCATATCTGCCTCTGGAAGGGGGCCCACACTTATACTGCACTTAGTCTGGACTCCAGGGAGGCAACACCATGGCCAGGAGGAGTCCCGTTGTCTGGGCAGGGGAAGCTTGATCAGGGTCAACAGAGGAATCTCACAGATCAGGACCCTGACCAAAGCCTTTCAAAGACAGCTTGGGGTTGAATGTAGAGTTTTCCATACACCCATGGACCTGAGGGTCCTCACCTGAGGGCCTAGGCTTTATTCTCTTTCATGGAGCTGATTTATCTGAAACGTCATTGTATTAGTCAGGATTCTCCAGGGAAACAACCAATAGGCGCTCTCGCTCTCTCTCTCTCTCTCTCTCTCTCTCTCTCTCGCTCTCGCTCTCGCTCTCGCTCTCGCTCTCGCTCTCGCTCTCTCTCTCTCCCTCCCTCCCTCCCTCCCTCCCTCTCCCTCTCTCTAAAGATTTTATTTTAAGGAATTTATTTTAGCTCTTCTGGAGTTTGGCAAGTCCAAATTCTGCAAAGTGGGCCAGCAGACTGGAGACCTAGGGAAGAGCTAATGCTGTAGTTCAAGTCAAAGGCTGTCAGGCTGGAGACCAGGGAAGAGCCAATGCTGTAGTTCAAATCCAAAGACTATCTGTTGCAAAATTCTTTCTTTCTCAGGGGAGGTCAGTCTTTTGTTCTATTTACACCTTCAACTGATTGGATGAGGCCCACCCACATTATGGAGGGCAATGTGAGTGGACAACAAAAACCAACTGTGCACCACAAGACCCAAGACATCATCAATTTGCTTTAAAGTCTTATCCATTAAGTTCTTTCCTCAGCAAAGTCTGGAAAACCAATGTACATGTAGATGAATAGGGTGCTCTGGCTGGAGCAGTGATAAGTGGGAGATGCTAAAGCCAGTCCCCTTTGGCCTCCCCTTTTTATCCCCCCAAGGCCCTTCTGGGGTGACCCAAGGCTTCCTCAGAGTACAGTTTGGAAACCTGCTCTCCTCCAATCCTTTCATCATAGGGTTTCAGCAGAGCCCCAAGAAGTTCAATGTCTTCCCTTGTCACATGGCTAGAAGGTGACAGAGAGCCCTGACTCTCACTCCTGTGTTCCTTTGAAAGAAACCAGCAGGCATCTCTTCAGGCAAAGGGCAGTCAAGACAGATCTTAGAAGCAATGTCAACCTCACTCCTATTACTTTCCTGCTTCACACTTGTGGGCTGTTTGTAGCTTTTTTCCCCACAGGACCCAGAAGTGCTGGGCTAAGCCTAGTTTAGTAGAATGAGTGGCAATCGATCACTGTTGTTACATGGTTTCGGGACAACTAAAAAAGACAAGCCACCCGGTCCTCATGAACTATGATGGGCACATGAGGCGCTCAGCACAGAGGATGCACTCAGCACACGTCAGCCATCATTGTCTTCACCACTGTTGTTCTCCTAGTCAGTCTTGCTCTAAGCTTATTCATGTTTTGACCACGAGCATTCTTATCTCAGTTCCTCCCCTGTAAAGTGATGGCAATGACACCATCCTCCTGGGGTTATTTTGAGGACCAAAAAAATAATGGACATAAAATAGAAAAGTAAGCCAATAGTATTATTACTTAGCAAGTAGTTGAATTTTCTTGCACTTACACATCAAACCAAACAATTCACCTCTGAGGATTATGACTGTGACTATTCTTGATGGAAACTTGTATGTGAATTTTACAGCTCACACTTCAACCCATGGGAGAGTATTTTATTTACTTTCAAGCTTACTCTTGTGATCAAAGCAGAAAACCAAATTTAAAGGAAATAAAGCTTAGGTTTGGAAATTAGAACATAAATAGAAGAATGTACCATTTAGTGACTGTTATTCAAAAGCTCACTAGAGTTTGGTAACATATAAATGAAATATAGGGCTCTATGGTTTTTAATACCAATTTTGTCTTTTAAAGACAATTTGATGGTAAATCATTGAAAAAAATCAATATGATTTAAAAATGGGCCATAGATATGAACATAAAGTGCAAAACTATAAAAGTCCTAGAAGATAACAAAAGTGAAACTCTCAATGACCTTGGGTATGGCAGTGACTTTTTAGATAACCCTAAAGGCAAGATCTGTGAAAGAAATAATCAGTAAGTTGAACTTCATTAAAATTAAAAACTCCTGCTCTGTGAAAGACTGACGAAAGAGTTGTAAGACAATTCACAGACTAGAAGAAAATATTTGCAGAAGACATATCTGATAAAGGACCATTATCCAAAATATACAAAGAACTTTTAAAACTTAACAATAAGAAAATGAATAATCCAATTAAAAATAGGCAAAACCCTGAACAGACACCTTGCCAAAGAAGATATATGGACAGCAAATAAGCGTATGAAAAGATGCTCACTATCATGGAGAATTGCTTTAGAGAACTGCAAATTAAAACAATGAGATACCACGACACACCTATTACAAGGGCCAAAATCGAAAACACTGACAACACTACACGCTGAGGAGGATGCGGAGCAACAAGAACTCTCATTCATTGCTGATGGGAATGCAAAATGGTACAGCCACTTTGGAAGACAGTTTGGCAATTTCATATAAAACTAAGCATATTCTTAACATGGGCCCCAGCAATCACATTCCTTGGTATTTACCCAAATGAATTGAAAACTTGTGTCCACACGCCACACAAAAACCTGCACATGGATGTTTATAGCAGCTTTATTTGTAATTGCCAAAACTTGGAACAACCAAGATGCCCTTCAGTAGGTAAATGGATAAATAAACTGTGATACATCCACACAATGGAATTTTATTTGACACCATGAAGAAATGTGTTATCAAACCATGAAAAATACAGAGGAAACTTAAATGCATATTACTGAGTGAAAGAAGCCAATCTGAAAATGCTAGGTTTCTGTGTGATTCCAACTGTATGATGTTCTGGAAAAGGCGAAACTATGGAGACAGTAAAAGAATCAGTGGTTTCCAGGAGTTGTGGGGAGGGAAGGATAAATGGTGAGACACAGAAGATTTTTGGGCAGTGAAATAGTCTGTTTGATCCTTAATGGTGGATACATTTGTCCAAACTCATACAGTGTACAACCCTAATGTAAATGTGTAATGTAAAACCCTAATATAAACTGTGGACTCTGGGTGATAATGATGTGTCAGTGAAGATTCATCGGTTGTAACAGATGTAGCACTGTGGTGTAGGATGTTGATGGTGGGGGATGCTGTGCATATTTGGAGGCAGGGGTGTTTGGGAATTCTCTCTGCCTTTTGCTTAGTTTTGCTGTGTACCTAAAACTGCTCCGAAAAATAAGGTCTATTTTCAAAAAGTCAACATGAGACAGATACTGTCTTTCAGTATCATGCTCTCTTTTTCTTAAAGACTTCTTTTTGTTTTAGATTTTTAAATGTGGTTGAAATCAACTGTTTACTTGAGACTCAGCCTCTTTGATTAAAACTTAAGTGGTTCTAGTTCTGTTTAAGCCACTAAGTGTCCTATCTTGCGGATCACGTCTTCCTGGCCCTCATCCTTTCTTTCTATACAGTGGTGGTGTTGGGTATGCTGGAGGTGATGTGGTGGGGCTGAACATGGTGGTGGTGGTGGTGGTGGTGAGATGATGGTGGTTGTGGTCAACATGGTGATGATGGTGTTGGGCAGAGTGGTACTGGTGTTAGTTTGGGCATAATGGTTGTGCATGTGGTATAGGCAGTGGTGGAGGTGGTGGTGGGAGGCATGGTTTTGATGGTTGTGATGGAGGTGGTGGTGGTGGGCATAGAGATGATGGTTGTGGTGGTGACAGGGGAGGAGGAGAGGGTGGAGATGGAAGGAGAGGTGAGGAAGGGGTTGGTCCAGACGGTCTCTAGGCTCCTTTCAGAGCTACTATTCTGAGTTCTTTGACTTCTGCTGCCATTTGTATGCGTGGGAGTTGTCCACTGAGGCTACCAGTGGAACAAAGGGGAAAGGAAGAAAAGATTCAAAATCAGCATTGTCGATTGCTTTCACTCACTTAAATTTTCTTTGCAAGTTTTATTTCTGCATTTTGGGGTCCTCTTCTGTTCTACAGTATTTGTGGAGTAGGAAAAAGGGTTAAAATTAGGGAGATTATTCTTGATCAAGAATCCCTCAGACACCTACATCACCTGCCAAACTGCTGGAATTGAGGTGAAAAAAACAGCACTAATTGAGATTAAAAAAAAAACAAAACAGCAAAACTAGAATTTTGCTACAAGAAATTTGAAATTGAGGAATGTGTCATTTAGAGTCTCAAAAAGGATCAGACTGCACACTCAGATTAGGAGAGTTCAAGGAGGTTTAATTTACAAAGAGGTATTTATGGAGGTGTGGCCAAGGTGAAGGGGAACCACAATGGGTGGAACCTGGGTTACTATCCCTAGCCTTGCTTATAAGAGGGAGCAGTTGCCCACACCCAGGAGAGATCATGTTATATGTAAGGAAGGAGCCCCAGCCAGCAGAGGAGATTCTGTAGTGAAGTGGCCAGGTACATGGATACCACTGTCCTCCCTTCCTCCACTTTCCTACTGGGGCTCCCCACTGGCCAAACCCTAGCACAGCCAGAGGCCAGGGGAGCCCACTGAGGTGATTCCTGCCCATTAGTCTCCTGGGCAGAGAGCAAGGTGGAGACAGGAGAGTGGACCTGGAAGTGCAAACAGATGTCACTGACCAAGATGTGATTCAGTTACCATTAATTCCTCCATTCAATACATATTTTTTGAGCATCTGTGATGTGCCAGCTAGTGTCCCAGCACAGCAAAGTTCTTACCCTCCTGGAACTAACATTCAGTGGTTCATGATCTTAGGTGTGACATCAGGGCTATTGGATCCAAAGTTGTGATGGCCATTTAGTTTGGAATATTGCTCAGCCTTCTGCCCCTGCTGCACATTCTCATCACCAGTCAAGTGGGCCAGGTTAAAGGTTGCTACCCCTGTACCCTTTCCCTGACCCTGACCCTGACCCATCCTGCCTCTCTGCACTGTGGGGCTGTACGTGACACGGAGGTCCCTGTACTGCAGTTTCCTGGGTATGGGGCGTGACCCCACCAGAAGTTTGTGTTCCTGTGCCTGGAAGGCCACCTGGCACTTACTAAGTAGCAGTAGATGCTCAGTACGCATTTGAGGCATGGATGGTCATGGGTTTTAGCTCTCATAGAACATTGTGCTCTTCCTACTTTTGGCCATGCTCCCCTTTTATCCTTTCCCCAGATCTTGCTGTCCTTATGGACTCTAGCCCACAGCAGCCCAGCCCATGACCCGCTGAATGTTAGTTCCATGAGGACAAGTTGGTTCCAGCCCACAACCAAATTGTCTCCCCACTGTTGCCTGTGTGCCACAGGGCTCTCTTCCTGAGCCCATTGTGAGTTGGGCTTCAAATCCAGGATTGTGAATTTCAGAGTCAAGTCTTCTTCTTTTGTGTTTGCAACCCACCACCACCCAGCCCCATGGTAGACGATATGAGAATAATGATAATAATTATGGATAGCCATAATGATCAGTCTCGGGGCACTCACTCTGGGCCAAAGACACAGGGAGCCCCTCGACTTGCATAATCTCATTTAATTCTCATGATGGCCCCATGAGGCCATAGCTTGGCATCCCCACCTAATGAATGTGTAAACAGGTTCAGAGAGGTTTTCAGTGACTTGTCAAACATCCCACAGCTGGTAAGCAGTAGAGCCTGGCCTTCAATCCAAGCCTTCCAATTCCAAATCCTACTCTCACAACCATATCTCTACTCTCTGGTGTTCTCCTCCCCACATGCTACCCCTTCCCTCTGCAACTCAGCATCTAGAACAGACCTGAGATTGTAGCAGGTGCTTAATAAATGTATGTCGATTGATTGTTAGATGAGGTGCTCCACGACTGATCAGTACTCACGAGACCCTGGCATTTCTCATAACACCACAGCTACAGGAAAGCCTTTGCAGCCAGGCCTTGCCTCCAGAAGTCAGCAGGTCGCCCTCCAGTAGCCCGACAGTCCTTTGTCTCCTCGGACTAAGGTGCTGGCTGGGTTTCCAGCCATCCCAGGACATTGCTCCTGACAAACGGCCTTTGCTTCCAGAGCAGAAACAGCTGGCGGAAAACCCAGGTCCCTCTCTCAAGCCCCCTGAATCAGAGTGGCGGGAGCCTATAAAGTTCAGTTATGAAGTGCCATGGTGTTTGAAACAACTTCTTCTTTATTGCATAAGCACTCACCAGAAATTGGTTCATTGCTGGGCAGGGGCTAATGGGAAAAGAACAACTTTCCATGTATTTATTATGTGAAACATAACATACAGGGGCTATGCACTGCGATATGTAATTAGACATAAAATGAGCCAGACTTGAGGAATTGCCAAAAATCTGCCACAGGATAATGAAGCTGCTTTACGAGGTTTGAGTGGTATCATTTCTTTCACAATCCATCATTGCACTCCACTAGCCTGGTTACCTGTTGAGTTGAAACTGTGCTGTGGAAACCCAGAGCGGGGAGTTCATCCAGGGCATGCCCGGCCAGGCATCATCTTTGATTAGTTCCCACATCTTTTCCAAGGCAAAGATGAATTCATCTTGATGCCCTGGCTGCAAAGGAGCTGGCTAAAGAGAGGGTGGATGTGGAGGGGACGAGGCCCATGGCAGGCAGAGGGTGATGGCAGTAAGTGCCCTGATTCCCTAGTCTGGGCTGGACTGGGTGGACTCCTATGACACACCAGCTGGATGGTCGAGGAGACTGTGGCAGCTTCTAGTTTCAGCTCTGTGACCATTATGCTTTGTGATCTTCCCCAAACCACTGAAATTCCCTGGGCCTCAGGTCCCTCCTCTGTAGAATAGGGATGGTAACTCACCAAGGACCCCATGGGCAGGAATACGTGCCAGGAGATTGTGAACACAATGCGGAGGAAAGCTTGCTGTCCTGGCCCTTCCATGATAACCTGTCTGGTGACTCATTCATCATCATGGGTTGATTTCAAGTTTTTCATTAATAAAATGCCAGAACAGATCATCATTTTTTTCCTATTCATATAGAAGGGTGTACATATATATGCATGTACATACACCTGGCTCTTAACAAGTACTTAAGCTCTTTGCCTTGCAGACAACTGCTTGCCAAATTCTCCCAGTCTTACTTCCTTAAGCTCCCATACATGTGTCCCCAGCACCTCCTTTTCCTCTGCAACTGCCCTGGTTCAGCCTCTCAGTGACTCTTTCCCAAACCATGACAACATCTTCTAAATTTGATCTGGGCTGTGAGTCTTCTCTCTTGGTCTCTCCCCTCCCATCCTCTCCATCCTTTTCTGCTCTGCTCCATGTCCCAGAAGCTGACCCCTGCAGCCTTCTTCATGAGACTGTCTTGCCATCAGCTCTGGCTTCTGCTCACGGAAAGCCCCAGGAGGAGATCTGAGGGTGGGTTCTTCTTGCTCCCGTCCTGCTCGGGGCCATGTTTCTGGCTGGGATTGCATCCCTGAGGTCTGCGCTGCTGGCTCTCACTGGGGCCAGTGATGCTGTTTCTTGCCCTCGTCCAACAGGCCTAGCTAATGGTGGTAGAGGCTTCCTGCTGCTGCACATCCCTGGGGGCCTTTTCATCCCTCATAGGTCCCACCTACCCCTCCATGAGCAATGGGCTTATTCACCCATGGATTGAGCCCCGTCAGTACCCCAAGTGTACACCCTGTTCCTGCTTCCAGGCTCCCTGCCTCCCTGCTTCTGTTGTCTGCATACATGTCTCCCATCCCAACACCTTTGCCTCTCTTTGTCTGCATTCAGTGAGAGGGCCGTGTGCAACGCTCACAACCTGGCTGGTGTTCTCTTCTCTGATATGCCTCTTCCCTGGTTGTCTCTTTCTCCCTGGCAGAGCCAGCTACTCTCCCTAAACTTGAACCCTGCTGTTCCCTCTCCCCAAATCGCCACAGCTCTAAATCTTACCTGTCCTTCAAGGCTCAGCTAAAATGTCACCTCCTTCATAAAGCTTCCCTCTCGTTCCAGCTGGAAGCCATGGTCCCCTTGTCTGAACTCCCAGGGGGCATTATCTGTTTCTTTCTGGTCACTTATTACTTCCCCAACTTGCATTAGAATAATTTATGGACAAGCCCCATCTTCCCTTTGGCCTGGGCCTCTTTCATCTCACTGCGACCGTGTGGCACGGTCATTAAACGCTAGTGCTCTGGAGACAGCCGCCCAGCTTCAAAGCCTGGCCTGCTGTTTTTCACCCACACGAACTTGGCACGTTGTGTTACTTCTCTGCGCCTCACGTTTCTCATCTTTAAAATGGAGGGGGCGTAACCATAACACCTGTCTTACAGGCTGGTTGGAGGATTACATGTGTTAGTACATAGAGAACACACTTAGAAGGGGGTCTGGCATATAGTAACTGCTCCATAAATGTCAGATCTCTTCTCTTCATCTTATTCTTCCTAAGTAGCACACGGATAATTAATTCCATGTGTTGTCAGAGATAATGTGACGGTAGATGGAATGATAGAATAGCGCCTTGAAAACAAAAACTTTCTCATCAGAATGATTTTCCTAGATTGGTTGTGTTGAAGAATGTGACCATTTCCAAAGCTAGAATTATATTCAGAGTCAAAGTCTTGCCCTCTCATTAAAACCATGGGTAAATAAATGCCCAGAGCCCATTTGATTAGTGGCTGTTTGCTTGATAAAGCCTTATGTGACCCATGAACTAATCAAAATAATTATAGTCACAAATTGGAAAAGAAAAAACAAAACTTGCCCAAAGCCACACAATGAGTGGCCAGAGCTGGGGCTTGAAGTCAGGTTTTCTTACTGCAACTGTATTTCTTCTGTGCTCATCAAGTTTCTGAAAAATCAGTGTTTCCAAATTTGTAAGCGCCAAGAGAAGGTGACCTCTATGGGGCTAACCTGGACAATAGGACTCCCAGTGAACAAGGGACAAGGACCCATGGACTTGGGTGTTCCCTGGGACTCACCTTACCTTACAGTTTGGTGGTGGAATTTAGGGGTTTGGAAACCCTGCCTTGTGTTTGCTTCCAGGAACTTGGCATCCCACTCTCAGGGAGAGTTTAACCCCCCTGAGCAGATTTCAAAACACTGGGAGAGTCGTTAGCTCTGAGTGAGAGACAGGAGCATTTTAGTGGGAAGCAATGGATGAGAAACAGGCCGGTTGGTGTTGGTCAGTCTGAAAGTAGAAAATAGATCTAATCTGAGGATATTTGGGCAATTATTTACCTTGTCATGGAGCCCAAAGCCCTTGGTTGGGTGGGAGGGGATTAGGCAAGAACTTTCAGGAAGAATGTTCCTGTGCCTCAGCCAACGAGGAATGCTGGTCATTCCCAGGGGAGGGAGCCCAGGGGAGAGGAGTTCTCAGGGCCAGCAGTTATTGGGGGCCACCGGTGCTGATGCCTCACAAGCCAGGCATGGTGGGCAACATCCTCATTCCTCGCAGCCTGTGTCCTACCTGTCACGGCATCCTGTGCAGTGGGGTCTGGGAGGGAGACTGGGTGCGGGCAAAATCAGGCAGAGTGGGCTTGGATGTGGGGGCAGCGTTGGAGTAAGTGTTCTGCAGGCAGTGTGGATGTTGGAGCCAGGTTAGCACTCCCACCCAACCTTCTGTGAGATCTCTGGAAAGTCTCCTAAACCCACCAAGGGTCAGTTTTCTCATCTTTAAGATGGGACATTAATACCTACTCCAGCTTTCTCAGCTTTATTAGGGGAAGGTGAAAGGGCTAGAGATGGGGAAGTGTGGGAGTAGGGGTGTCCGAGTCACCTGAGAGAGGTGAATCCAAACCTGATTCTACTACTTAGCACTGTGTGTCCCTGGGAGATAGATAAGCTGAGTCTCATTGTCTTCATCTTTACAAAGGGGTCATTTTGAGGACCACACAGTGATGCAGGTGAAGGGCTGAACACAGCACCTGTTCATGTTATTATTTGATTAGCAAGGCACGATGCCAGGCACAAAGTAAAGGTTCAACAAATGTTAATTGAATGGACAATGTATGGGCGTTTCCTTGGAAACTACAAAGGCCCACCCAGATGCAAGCCCTGTTACCGTCATACCCAGGCAGTGGGGCACTTTGGGAAGCACGTGGGATTTCTGTCCCTGGGGAAATGTCTCCCTACCTTGTTAGGCTCTCAGGTTGGGGCCCAGCTCAGACTAGACCACTCATACAACTGACCCCTCCCCAGGGCAGGAAGGGCCCCGCGAGCGTATGAGTTTCTAGATAGGAATTAACCTATGATTCAACCCTAGTCTCTATCCAGAATGTTCAGTGGTCAGGACACTAAGGCCCCTGGGGACCCTCCCACCAAGCCCCCACTGTAGGTTGGAGCAGTGGAGGGCTTTTTCAAGAATGAAGGAATTTACTAGGAGTAGGGAGGTAGGAAGTCGAGGAGGGCCTCTCTGGCTAAGGTGGGCCAGGCGTCTCTTGGTGTGCTCCCCAAGGCCTGGCTGCTGGCCAAAGAGGTTGGTGCATCAGTGTCTCCCAGTCCTACCCACCTCAGTCTCCGCTGGGATCAGCCTTTCAAGTTCCAAACACCAGGCAGGGAGCTCACTATCTTTCTTGTCCACCTGGAGAGGAGGGAGTCATGGAGAGTTGCCGAGATATCTTACCGAAGCAGATACGTTCAAGAATGAGCCCCAAGAATTACCCCCACCCCCAAGCCTACCATTCCCCACCCACAGATGTGTGGTCGCACACACACATGCATGCACTGTGGATGCAGTACATGTACACACATAGACTTACTCAGAACAACACTTCTTTTTTTTTTTTTTTAACATTTTTTATTGATTTATAATCATTTTACAATGTTGTGTCAAATTCCAGTGTTCAGCACAATTTTTCAGTCATTCATGGACATATACACTCATTGTCACATTTTTTTCTCTGTGAGTTATCATAACATTTTGTGTATATTTCCCTGTGCTATACAGTGTAATCTTGTTTATCTATTCTACAATTTTGAAATCCCAGTCTATCCCTTCCCACCCTCAACCCTCCAGAACAACACTTCTTAAACTTCAACAGGGCCCTGGCCATGCAGAAGCAAATCCAGTTCTGTCTTCAGGGAGTTTGTGGTCCAGAGCAGGATGGAGAAAATTGGCTTAAACTGTGTGATAGTCAGTGCTATCTCTCCCTGCGCAAAGCCAAGGGAGTTTTGGAGAGAAAGACATTTATTCTGCTGGTGGGGATCTGGACGCCCTTCAGACAAGTGGTGCTACTTGAACTGGTGTTGAAGGATGAGTAGGCAAGACAGGGTCTAGTTAGATGCTCCCTCCCACAGGAGGGAGGTCTTCCCTGCTTCTCTCCCCTGTCCTGCCCTGCTTGGCCTAGATGTCCAGGCCCTTGATCCCTTGGTACTTTGTCTCTGCCATTGTGAGCTACAGAGTACCAGGATTGTATCTTTGTGCCTCTAGCTCCTGAATCATGTTGAACATATAGAAGATGTTCAATAAATGCTGAAGAGGTATATAAAGGAGGAGGAAGATATACTGGGCAGAAAACAGCATATGCAAAGGCAAGGCAGAGTGGGAGTGAAGGGGAGGAGAGTCCTGTGTCTGGACAGAACACAATAGAGGCACACAGGGATGTAAGCCTGAGACTGCTGAAGACAGCCCCCAGCGCCTCTCACCCACCCTCCCTGTTAAAGAAGAACTTCCCTTCGAGTGAGGAGTGAATATAATTGTTTGTACGACTTCCCAAGTGCCTGCCACCCTGGGGAGACAAGAAGACCAGTGCTGCCACGGGCATTGCTCCGGGTCAGGAACAGGGTCCAGTTTCTCTGCTGTCACTGTCCACACCTCATAGCCCACAGCCTGGCAATTACCAACACACAATATGGACTGGGGGACGCTTTGCAAATCTGGTTCCTATTACAGTGCCAGAAAAGAAACTCAGGAAGTTCTCATGGTAAAATCAGACCAGATGTGAGTAGATGGACAAAGATCTTAAAAAACAGAACTAGCCCTGTGGCTGTGACATGCCTGAGGGTTTGAAAATATCCATGGCTCGCTTGGTGTTGGGGTCTGGGTGGGGGGTAGCTGGGAGGATTCTTGCTATTCAGCACTCCCCAAAGAATATGAAGTCACACCATCAAATAACAAATGACTGACCAAAATGGGACCCAAAGAACAGCCCAATTCTCCACTGATAATAGTGTTATAATTATGGGGACGAGGAAGATAGTGCTAGCTGACGTTCACCGGATTCTGTCAGTGCAAGGCAAGCCCAAGAGGCAGGACGGCAGAGCGGTTGAGGGCAGGGCCTCTGCGGGCTTGGACTGTGCTGGCTCTGCCACTTACCAGACTAGTGAGCTTTGGCGAGGATTCAGAGAGGATCCTAAAGCCGTCTGCAGCCCTGGAACAGAGCTGGCTCAGAGGAAATGCTCAAAAAGCCCTAGCTATCATTAGTATTCTTGCTCACCCTCCAGACAGACCCGAGAGATAAGCAAGAGAATCACACCCACTTAGGAGGTGAAGAAAACAAAGTTCAGAAGAGTTTATTAACACGCCCCAGGGTGACACGGCTAGAACCAGCGGAGCTGTGCCCCAAGCCCAGGCAGGCTGGCCCAGAGCCCTGGCTTTTGAGCTCTGTTTTATGAGACTTCCTAGCCAGACATGGGGGCTCAGAGCAGACTGACTCTAGAGCATCATTTCCTAGAACTGGTGGTGCCCAGTTCTGAGAGCTGGGTGATGCTGGAAACAAGGAGAAAGCAGGGGACAGCTGATGGAAGCATCAGTAAAGAAACAGGTGCTAGAATGTTAGAAGAGTCGAGTGGGACAACGGACCACTGGGCACCTCTTGCCTCATCCCCTCTGCAGGTGAGATGGGCAAGCTCTGAGTGAGACTTGGGTGTGAGGTGGGTGGGAGTGGACTGTGGGCCACTCAACTGGCTCCCCACACAATTTCCTGTTATTTGGCCTGGTTCTGAGGGTACTCTGTCATCCGGTCAGTTTAGGGTAAAAGAATCCCATGAGCTGAGTCCAACATTCAAGAAGTTTAGCTTTTAAAATAATTATCAGTCAAATCAGTCAAAACTTTTCAGTCAAACCAGTCAGAAATCCAGTCAGGTGCACTGAAAGTTCAGGAAACTTGGAAATCCAGTCAGGTGCACTGAAAACTGGGGAAGCTCAGGCCACACTACTTTCAGGCCGGTTTCATCATAACTTCTGCAAAATCAATCGGAAGCTTGGTCGGTTCCTCTTGAAGTCCTGGGAGTCTAGACAGAAGTTCAGGCAGGCTTCATGTGTACCGCGGTGGTGAGCTAGAAATTTGGTGAGGTTGGTTCAAAATCCAGCAAGGTCAACCCAAAACCTGGATCAGTCTGGATCAGAGTGGTGAGGCTGAGGTCCAAGCAGTGCAGTCACGTCCTTAGTCAGACCGACCACAGTGTCCGCCTGACCACTTGGCATCGTGTGGGTCTGATATCCGGTCGTGGGACTGTGTTTGTGATGGGTAAGCCGAGAGACAGAGAGGACTGGCTGTGTGCGCAGGCAGGGTAGCCAAAGTGGAGACGAAATGGTACTGTCAGGGGTTTCTGGAAGCTTCTCCACCGGGAGCCGTGCCAAGGAAATGGTGAGCTGAGCAGGAGTGGTGTTCCCAGACAAGCCTCTGTGACTGCCTTGAGGAGACCCGAAATGTCACTCTGTCGACCCTTGTGTACTTAGCAGACGTTCAAGCTGTCAGTCCTTCAAAGCCAGCCCCCCATCCAGCCACTAGGGCAGCCATCCAGGGTGTCTTCACCTCAAGGACACAGCCCCATGAACACACGTAGCATGCCTTGTCCCCTCATGGCCGGCCTGTCTGTTCTCCCACGCTTCTTCCCCTCTCTGGCTGGAGCTGAGCAGGCAAAGCCAAGAGCTGGCCTGGCGCCCCAGCGCATGGAGGTGTAGCTGGGCTCTGACCCAGCTTCTCAAACAGGTTCCATATGGCCCTCCGGCCACCCCTTATTCCTCTTCCCCACCTTGACTGTTTCTGAGATTAAAACTCTTTCCTGGTTGTCAGCAAACAGCCACAGGGAGGGGCTGCCTTGCTGCTTTTGGGGGCTGAGCTGGTGTGGAATACTCATCAGAAGGCTGGCTGGAGGAGGGATGGAGTTCCTCGGCTGTTGGGTGAGGGGTGTGGAGGGGGGCAGGTGGCCTGAGTGTGGGAGACAGCTCTGTCTGCCCCCTCAGCCCAGCTGCTCCCTCTGGAGCAGTTTCTGAGTGTCTGGCCATGGCATTGGGACCCCAAGACTCAAGGAGGGAACACGCAGTGATCTGAGCCCTCTCTTCTGAACTCAGAATTCTTTCTGAAGCTAAGAGGGATGTGATGAAAGCAAAGAACGGGACAGCTGAGATGGGAGGGGAGCCAAGGGGGGAGGGGGGAGGCTAATCCATGCTCCCATTATGGGCTGATCAATGGCGGGGATGCCAGACGTGGCATGGACAGGTTCCCACCTTCATCCCTGCACCTCCATCACCAGGTGAGCCTGGTGCTCACCCTTTGGTTGCAGGTCTGTGCAGAAGTTTTGAGTCCTGGGACTGGAGTATGAGGTTGGGGTGGGAGTGGGAGATACTCTAGGAGCTTGAGACTGCTGCTATTTACCCTGCTGTTGAAGTATTTGATAAATAAGCAGCCAGCCTGGCAGTCCTGGAGGTCCTGGCTGAACCTTTGCCTTAGTTGGAACCCATCTTGACTCTGGCTCTGCCTTCTTCCCTGGAAAGATTTATATTGGCTGTGAAACCTGAAGACACGTACATAGGTGCACGCGCACACGCGCGTGTGTGCATACATGACCTCTCTGGATACCCAGCACTTTTAGGTGCCCGGGAAATCCACAAGCACATGCCCACCCAGGCTCTTTGCCTGCTCCTGCACCCCTGCCGAGCACCCCCACCAAGTCCAGCCCAGAGGCTTGTCCAGACACAGGGGAAAAGCTGATCTGCTTCTGAGCTCCTGGCAGAACCATGTCCTGGGCATTGGTAGCTCTTATCCCCCTCCATCCTGTCACAGACCGTGCCTAGGAGCTGGCCTGAATGTCTGGGGTGTTGAGCACTTGGAATTCTCCCATTTGAACAGTCCCCCTACCAGCCTGTCCTTCTGGCCCCAGCAGCCACACCCTTGGCCTAGCTCTGGGAGCCCATCCTCCCCCCTTGGAAGATCAAAGCAGGCTCCCTGTCTCCTTTCAGTGATGACATCTGGCTGCAGCAGGTGGTGATTTAGAATCTCAGCCCTGGAAGGGCCTCGGATCTTCACCCTGGCCGTCTCATTTTCCACATGGAGATTCAGAGAGGGGCAGGGCCGCTGAGCTGGTTGCTGAGCTGGGGCTGGAACCCAGGGCTCCACGGCCCCTGGAACTTCCCCAGCAGCATATTTGGGGGCAAAAGGAGAAAGTGGGCGAGAACACTCAGCCAAGCCAGAAATTCCCTTCTCCTCCAGAACAAGTGTGGTCAGAGAGAGGGACCATCCTCCTCGGAGATGGGTATCTAATAGCCTTCTGGTCCTGCCCTTGCCCACACCTTCTGTCGCTTCTCTGAATCCATGTGGGGTGCTGGGACAGTGTGCTGTCTCAGGAGACATATATGAGGTTGCAGGGCAATTTCAAGAGCGTAATGGGAGCATGAGCTGTGAAACATTCTGGAACATTGGTGCAGGGGAGGGGTCCAGAACAGAGGAGCTCAGGTGCCCTCATCCCACTCTCTTGTTCGTCTTCCGCCTTCTTCTTGCCCTCTCTTCAGTCATTAAAGCAACTGCTATGCACTGGGAGAGAATGGGAACTTGTTTTGTTTCTCCTTTAGGGGTGCTGTTTGAAAGTCTGGGGCTGAAGAAGGACCAGTTGTGGCCCCAGGCAGCCCCAGAGGCCTGAGATCTTTGAGGAGTGTTGGGAGGGGTACAGTGCACCTAGTCTGGCTTCCCACTGCCTGCCCCTGTCCAGCCCAAATTCCCTCTCAAAGCACCAGAAACTCTTT
This sequence comes from Camelus bactrianus, assembly GCF_048773025.1. Lineage (NCBI taxonomy): Eukaryota > Metazoa > Chordata > Mammalia > Artiodactyla > Camelidae > Camelus > Camelus bactrianus. The sequence goes on from NC_133549.1 coordinate 65,922,188, forward strand.
CAGTCCATATCCAAATGTCCCAAGCACTCACAGTAGGCAAGTTTGAATCCCCTCAGCTCTCCTTCTGTCTTCCAGCATCTGGTCCCTGCTCACTGGTGTCTTCTCTAGGATGTCTTTCCAGAGACATCCTATCCCTCACAATTAGCTCCATGAGGCACACACTGTAATTCCTCCCATTTTACAGATGAGGAAACTGAGCCACAGAGGCACGGGGCCACTTGCCCAAGGTACATGGCAGAGTTCAGAGGCAAACCGGTGCCTTTGTGACTCCCAAGCCCATGCTCTGCAGGTCCTTCCCTCTTGGCAGATCCCCTTCCCTTCCTTGAAGTGCCCTGCGTTGGGGGATACAGGTGTGTTTAAGCATATTAGCTACAATGTTGGTGTTTAGCCAAGGGTCTATGCATGCTTTTGTCAAAACCTTCTGCTCCAGCAAGTGTGCTCTCCATCATCTCAATGTGTGGATTCTCCAGAAATGCAGCCCAGGGCTTCCCTTTCCATATGCCTTTTTGTTTTGCCCTCATCACAAGCTTAGGAGCAGATCCAGCCCACAGCTGAGGCTTGGAACAGACACATCACTGCTGATGCTATGACTGTCCCTACCTTGTATAGCACAGCACTGATTTCATTGCATCTCACCACAGCTCTAGGAAGAGGCAGGGCAGGAATTGTGCCCATTTTACAGGTGAAAAAGTGAGGCTCAGGGCTTGTTCTAGGCCCACTGAGGACAAGGAGGAGCTAGAACCCAAAGACACTTCCCTCTCTCTCTCTTTTTTTTTCATATTTGTCCAAAGATGAGAATCACCTGATATTTTTATTAAGTACTGATTTCTGGGCTCTAATGTAGACCTTTAAGTTAGAATTTACAAGAAGAAAGGGCAGTTTCTCTTGCCCCTTCAGACAAGGCTCTCTTGTCAGTGATTTGCAAATTTATTTGAAGCCTTGTAACCTTTTATTTAAAAAATATTTATGCTAGAGAGAAAACCAATGAAACAGATCCTCTGATCTGATGGGACGAGTTGGAAGTGACCACCCTACTGGTCTGAGAGGGTTCCACTGACCCCCAAAGGTATCTTTGGGCCTGGGTTAAAAACTCATTCAGATCTCAGATCTGCCACTCACCAACTGTGGCCCCAAGAGAGTTAGTTAACGGCTCTGTGCCTCATCTGTACAATGGGAACAATAATGTTATCCGCCTCACAGAATTGTTGTGAGGCTCAAAAGGGTAAATGTCTGTGCCTGGCAAATGTAAATGTCATGCACTAGGCCACCCTGTTTCGGCTGACCATTTGTTGAGGACTGTACCGTGCGTTAGCTGACTTAAATGGTTGCCTTGGTGAAAGGAGTGATTAAATGGCATCATCCTAATGAGTCAGAAGAAGGCACCATCAGAGCAATCAGTAGATTTAATTAAACTGTTGGGAATGTTTTAAGAAATACTGGTTGGATTGTGGTGGATGCTGTCGTTTTGCACGGGGGAACCGGTCATCTCTGTGGACATGCAGACGCTGGAGTATGAACAGATTCATTTCAGGCCCCTGGCCCGGCTTCCAGGAGAAGTTCCCACGGAGACAGAGAGATGTCAGATGGAGGACTTGCCGCTGGTGTTTCCTTAATTGCTTGCGTGCCCTCAGAGTTACCATCAGGTCAGATCCTGGAAACCCTGAATGGTTTCCCAGATGGGACCTTTGAGCTCTGCTAATTCGTTCCACCACGTTTCCTTTGGGAGAGCTCAGGGATTGTTCACTTCCCTCCCCTCTTCCCCTATGAGGCTCTTTTTAGAGGGGCAGCTCCATCTGCTCTAGGCAGGAAGGGGTGTTGAGAGGAGAACAAGGACGGCCGTTTCTTTTCAGGCCCTGCCCTCCTCTCTGAGGACCCTAGACATAGGGCATCCAGGGCCTCCAACAGTTGCAGGAGAGAGGCTGCTGGCTGCCACAGAGACCCTGAGGTTGTCTGGAGCTGGCAAATCTCTGGAGAGGCTCAGGGAGAATTTAGGATAGACCACATTTATATCCAGGTCACATGGTTAAACTAATCATCAGAAAGGGCGCCTGAGGGGGAAGAAAGGATCCCAGAGAGGAAGTAAGACATCTGATCATGTTATTTACCTTCCTGGTTGTGGCTTCCATTGAGGATGAGGTCCCCAATCCTCCCTTCACCCTGCCCTGTTTGACCCAGGCTGCACACCAGCCTCAATTTGTGATGGCCCCTCATGCCCCAACCTCAGCTAAAGGCTGCTCCGTCTGCCTCAGGACCTTTGCACATGCTATCCATTATTGCTTTCCCCAGCTCTACCTGTGCAACTCCTCCTCATGCTGAAGGCCTCAGTCTGAATGTCATTCTTCCAGGGAAGTCTGTTTTGAAGTTGTGCATACACTCCTGCCCGCCAACCCCTACCCCTGCACACCTTTCCAGATTAGGTTAAGATATTTGCTCTTCCCACTTATTACACACATTCAAGCTCTTTAGACTTCTCCATCAGGGTACTTTGCACAGTTCTAACTAACTTTTTCTTTACTATCCATCTGTTGGGACTTAGCTGCTGATGGTTCACAGCTGCATCCCTCACTGACCTTTCTGGTCTGTAGGGAGCTGCCTCACTCCAGGTCATACCTCTTTCCAGTGGTGACCCACAGACAGTGACTGGCTAATGATGGTGTACAAAGGCCCAGGCCACTTGCCTCAATTTGAGACAACCCTGAAGGGCCATTTCAGCTCTACACTGCCCCATAGGACAGCTGGGGCCTCAGTTACCACGTTGCAGGCCAGCCCTTCCCTTGCCCAGTCCTGCCTTCCTGAGTTCCTTGTATCTCCTGCAAACACTCCCCTAAATATTTTCTGCATATAGCTCTCTGAATCACTGTTTCCAGGGAACCTCATCTGAGACACTCACCTTACCCACTTCTCTCAGAGACCTCTTTCTGATTTTTCTTATCAAAACTTCTCTCAGGAAGGGCTCTAATAAGCTCATTCATGTGGAGATACCAGTGGTTGATAATAGCTCAATGGGTTTCCTTTCCTGCTGTTTATGAGAATCTTATGTCAAAGTGTAGGTGAGTTTTTAGGAATTAGCAAAGTGGGTAATGAGGTACGGTTAGGGCATTTTTGGTTTATCAGTGAAGCAGGGCCCACACCATGCCAGCAGCTCAAGGCCCTACAAATGTTCATTGGTGAATCTGGTGCTGGTTAGAATCATCAAGGTCCACCGTCTTGGAGGTCTCAGGGAGGGAAGCAGTGGTGTGTGACAAAGAGGGGCCTGGCTAGCTGTGTGACTGCTTCCCCTTTGGAGCTCAGCTTCTTCAACTATAATATGATGGTTCATAGCACCCATTTTACTGCATATGCATATAAGCTCAGTTACGAGGAAGATATACACATTTGTTTATATACACCAAAATGCCAGAAGCAGACGCCCTAGAACAGAGGTTCCCAAACTTTCTCTGTTCATAGCACCCTTAGCGTCAATAATTTTCTATTGTGCCCTTGGGCCAAAAGAAATACCAGAGAGGTCCTTTGATTAAGTAGTTAGGTCTAGATAACTCAAAGCCTATTGTGTCATAATCTAAAAAAAATACATAACAATTGAAAGAAAAAAAGAAAAAAATTATATTTCGTTCTTAAATAACCACAGTCATTTACTAATGAGATGTGTATTGGGCACTGCATACCTTCTCAAACCTTGGAACCACATTAGACACCACCACCTCATTTCCTGCACCACAGTGATTTTCACATGGTATTTGCTTTTTATCACAGCAACCACCAAAAAATGAACTTCACAAAGATATGACATAGTTGAAAGGAATGTCGCATAATCTCGTGTCCAAACTGTGGACCACTAGAGCTAGCAGTTTGCTGAGTACCCGACAGAGGGCACTGTGCTTCCCTCAAAACTTAAAATATCTGCAGTGTCTTTGTGGATCTCTTATTGTGCCCTGACGCCTTGGTGCACCGTTTGGGAACTATCACCTTAGTGTGTTAATCATGGTTATCCCCAGGGAGTGGAATTTTAGATTATTTTTACTTCTTTCCTTATACTTTCCCCACACCTCTTTAATAATGCTTAAAAGAGACCAGAACCAGACAGAGGTGGTGGCTGCTCAACATCACGAATGTACTCGATGTTACTAATGGTAAATGTATGTCCTATGCATTCTGTGTACCAAAAAATTTCCTAAAACAATGAGATGTCAGAAAAAAAAAGATTTATATTTTTAAAAATCTCAAACCCTTCAGAAAAGTTGGATGAGATGACGGAAGGGTAGACTCCAAGCTGGGAAGCTGTAAGACACCCCAGCAGCCAAGGTTCCACCCCCACCACCCTCAACCTGCTGCCAGCTTCCCAGGGAAACATCCCTGCACCAGAGAGTTCCCACCACTCCCACATTCCCCTTTTCCCTGAAAGAAAGGCCATTTACCATTCCACTGGCTGGCTTCCTTTTTGGCAGAGATGAGAAACAGTCTCTGAGAGGGAATCCCCCCAGAAGAAAACGCTGTCGGGAAGACTCTCCTGGGGGTATCTGTCCTTTCAGCCACATGGATTGGGTTGCCCACTGCTCCAGCTGCCCAAGAAATGTAGAGAAAGAAAGATGGGGCTGGGCCTCTGCATGAGGTCATGTATGTGTACACTCGCCCCTCTGAGGACACCAGATCTTCCTTTGTTGGACCTCCAATGGTAGCGTCTTTTGCTAACCCATTTTATCCATGAGGAAATGGAGGCTCAGAGGGCCTCTGGGAATGCTTGAAGATGGTCATGGACTGAATTGCTGTTGCTGGAAGTCCAGATGGAGGCACAGTAAAGGAAATGCCAGGAAAGAGATTACAGTCTTCACACCAGGCCACCTCTTCTTGCATCTGCTTCATTTCCAGTCTGGGGCAGTTCCCTTCATCCATCCATCTCTCTCTCTTCCTCTTCTTATAAGGCCACCTATACTATCAGATTAGGGCCCTTATCCTTATGACCTCATTTAACCTTAATTACTCTCTAAAAGCCCCATCTCCAAATACAGTCACATTAGGGCTTAGGGCTTGAACATGAATTTGGGGGAGGGGAACACAATTCAATCTATAGAAAAGTGCAAATAAAAATGATATTTTAAATATATGACACATGTAAGATTATATATTCTTTATTAGTATAGAAGTATGGACCTAGAGCTACATTTTAAAATAATTAAGTAAATAGGAGAAGGTACTGAAATTAAAACATAATTGCCAGGCATTGAGGAGTTTAAAATCTATTTGGAAAAACAATATAAAAATCTGAAAGTCTGAAAAACAAATGATTGAAAATGACAATTTCAGATATAGGTTTCCCCTACTGTTTGAAAGTAGAGCTTTCCTATGAAATCTTTTGTAATTGGAAATGACGTAAAGTAAAGAAGCAACCACCTTAAAATACATCTTGCCAAAGATGCGCAAAATAAATGGAGATAAAGTACAGTTGTGCAGTTGCTCACAGACAGTTCAAAGCTATGGTGGCTCAATGCTGAGATGCTGAGTGTGGCTCTGGGGAAGGAGCTTGGCCGTGTCACCCTCACTGCTCTGGGTGCACATTGTCTCTATCACAGCTCGCTGTAAGACAAACGCTGAACACTTTTTCACTTTCTGCCTTTTTTTTTGTAAAGGCAGAAATCCTCTTCAGATTTCTTTTGGTTAGCGAAACCAGGTACTAATGTAGGTCTTTCCTAAAAACAAAAGGGTGTATAGCGAACTTTTGAGAAGGGGGGAGATACCTATATAAGTAGAATAAATGCCACAAGGTACTCTAGCTTAAGGGTGAGGTAACAGTAGCCTTCATAGTGTCATAAAGTATTAGCTACTGCATATCTCCCCCACTAGCCACTCTCCCCTGTTATATTGGGAGCTGACAGAGAACACTGGGAATGTATGTGATCATCTGCCTTTGCCTGGAAATGGGCCACCTGATGATTAATCTCATGCTGATGCCTCATTTATATATGTATTTAAAGAGTTATACCTAATTTATGAAAACTTTTTATTTTGAAATAATTTTTTGACTTAAGAGGAGTTGCAAAGATAGTACAGAGAATTTCCTGTATTCTTCCTCCAGCTTCTCCTAATGTTAATAGCTCACGTAGCCACGGTACAGTTGTCAAAATTAAGACATTAACATCAGTACAATACCATTCACTAAACCATAGATGTTATTCAGATTTTCTCAGTTTTCCACTGATGTCCTTTTTCTGTTTCAGGATTCAGTTAATGATACCACATTGTGTTTAATTATCATGTCTCCTTAGGCTCCTAATCTGTGACATTTCTTCAGTCTTTTCTAGTCCTTCATGGTCTTGATAGTTTGAGGAATATTAGTCAGGTATTTTGTAAAATGCCCCTCAATTTGGATTTGTCTGATGTTTTCTCATGATTAGACTGGGTTAATAGATCTGGGGGAAGAGTATCACAGAGGTCATATGCCTTTCCTGTAGCATCCTGTAGAGTACATGATATCAGTATGTCTTATTACGAGTGATGTTAACCTTGATTAACTTGGTTATGGTGGTATATGCCAGGTTTCTCCACTCTAAATGCTACTATTTTTCCCTTCCCCTAGCTATTTGTTATAAGTGAGACATAAATCCATCCCACACTCACTGAGAGGGGAAATAAAGCTACCTTCTAGAGAGGGGTATGAAAGAATTTGTGGGCATGTGTTTAAAACACGACAGTAATTAACAAGTATTTGGCGGGGGGGGGATACTTTGAGGCTATGCAAATATCCTGTTTCTCCCTGTATTTTGCACACTAATTTTAGCATCTCTCAGTGGATCTTGCCTGCAGAAATTATTACTGTGATAGTCTATTAGTAGTAATAGAAAATAAGCATTTTCTATTTCCCTTAGTCTTCCTTCATTTTATTAATTAGAATTCTTCTATAGAAAAGAGTTCTTTCTTTTCCACCATTTATTTATTATTAAATCATTTGTTTATATCACAATGGCTTCATGGGGATTTGTTTTATTGCTCAGATTGTTTGGCCATTGGAAGTTCTTTCAGTTTGGCTCCTTTAACTTTTGATTTTTTTTAAAAAGTACTTTGTTACTTCCTGACACAAGATGCTTTAAGCTCATCCTGTATTTTCCCTGCCCTAGATATAGAATCTGGCATTTCATCAAGGAGGCTGGTTCCTTTTATTGGACAATGGTATTTAGAAACCAAGATCTGGACATGAAATGTGCTTATTACTACTGAGTGTCACTGCTTCTAGATTCTCTCAGTGAACAGAGCTAGGAAATATACATATGTATACCAACCCATGTATACACGTATCTATCTAACTCTTTCTATCTGTATATCTACCTATCTATCCATTCTTATTAACATAAATATCCCCAGAGTCCACACAAAGCTGGGAATCACTAGAGCTGTTTGTTTGTTTTTCATACAGCTATCCAATTGTTTTAACATTTTTTTTATTGAAAAATATGTCTCCTGTCATTATCTCTATTCAAGATTTTACTGGAGATCTTAGCCACTGCAATAAGTTAAGAAGACATAAAAGCATCCAGGCTAGAAAAGAAGAAGTACAACTATCTTTATTTTTAAGTGACACAATTGTGAACACAGAAAATCTTGAGAAATCTATAAAGAAATTACTAGAATGATAAGTGAAGTGAGCCTCCCAAACTCCAATTTCTATCTCTTCAACTTAGTGAGGCTACTGGACTTTGGGTTCACCCACCCTGCTCTGCATTCCAGAAATTCCCTCCATGCAGAAAATTGGAATTAGGTTTGATCTCATTTGTTTCTCTTCATTCAGTCCTGAGTCAAATATTGTCCAATGTCTAAAAATAGTTGTTTAATTTTCTATATTTGAGGATCCCAACATTTGGAATATAAATCTGTGGTGATTCATATCCTTGTGTATCTGGTAATTTTTGATTGTGAGTTCACACTTTGTTAATCTTTGGGTGTCACAAGGGTCTCCATTGGGAATACTTTACTCCAGAGAGGATTTGTACTTGGCTGGGAGCCAGAGAGGTATGTTTGACCTGGAACCCTGGTAGACACTTTCAAGGATCCCAGACTTAGTTTAGGAGTATGAATTTCAGCTTCTCTAACCTGCAGGTGGCTCTCTTTGGTGTTGCCAATAAATGTATTTACCCTCAGGTCAATATCACCTTTGGGTTTCAGCTTCTTGTGACTTTTCCCCCCACCTCCTTTGAATATTTCCCTAACATTCTGTAAGCTCAGAAATGTGTTTTAAAATGTGTGTTATAATTTATCCAGGATTGAGTTCGTTAGCAAGAAGGCCTTTCAGAATATCTATTGTGCCACAGTGTTGGAATCAGAAGTCCTGATCATTTATTCTCCATCTTCCCTATCATCTTTTCTGTATTCTTTACTCATTCTCCATTGACCACTATACTGTTCCCAGTCCCCTGCAAGATGCTTCAGAGAGAACAAGAGATGGTCCTTCCCCTTCAGGAGTGACAGAGGTGAGAAAATATCCCTCACTCCTTGACCTTCTTTAAAAATGTCCCTTCTTCACCTCCCAGCCCTTCCTTCCTGCACGGCCATGCTTGACCCAGTTTTGAGTGGCTCACAGTGAAGGGAAGGCTTCTTTTTGTCTTTGCCCATGACCTGGACCTCAGTGGGCCAGGGCCACTCAGGACCTGGGGCCTCTATCTCACTCTCTAATCCACCCCTGCTCCTCTACATGATCACTGATCTACCTGCAGCCTCAGCTGTGGTCCAGGCTTCCTTTTCTGAAATTCCAGAATTCGATGGGGTTGTGGAGAAAGGGGATGGATAGCATGAGGGTGGGGACGCATTGAGGGGGTGCTTGGGTCTTGAGCACAGAATCAGCAGGTGCAGGCAGGGTCAGAACAGGCCTGGCAACATATGCTCACAGTCCCTGGAACAAGCCTCGCTTGTTAAAGGAGAAAAACAAAGCAGCCCATCTTTTTCTGCAAAGAGTTAATGCATCTTTGAGGCTTGTGGCTCCTCAAGGGCCCAGGCGGCGGCTGCCATTAGTGTGTTTGGTCAGGCTGGCTGCCAGCCCGTGCCCTGTCTCCTGGCGCCCCTGCCGCTGCTCTGCAGCGTCTGAAACAGTAAATCACCAGCCTGCTCTCTCAGAGGGGGAAAGAGGTCTCTGGACCTCCTGGTGCAGGGCAGAAAGAGGGCTCCCCACACAAACACCTTCTGCTCTTCCCACCCTAGGCAGGCAGCTTCTGTAGCTGAAAAGGACTTGGGGGATGGTAGGCGTGGGGGGGGGTACTGCCGGATAAGAGATGGTATGAAATCTGCTCTGCTCGGTGGCTGCAGGAATAAGGTGGGAGCAAAGCATTCCTGTTAGTTAGCGCTTTCCAAACTTTAATGTGCCTGCAAATCACCTGGAGGTCTTGCTCAGATTCTGATTAGGAGGGCCAAGGTGGGACCTGAGGGGCTGCAGTTCTAATAAGCTCCTAGGTGTTGCCCACCCTGCTGGTCCAGAGGTCATGAGTAGGGAGGCTTAAGGGTTTCGCCAGTCTAAAAGGGTCACTGTGTAGGAGGCTGGGTGGAGCTGCTCCCTGGAATCACCTGGAGAGCTTTAAAATACACTGGGCCCCACCCCGTCATTGAATCCGTGTCTCTGTGCAGGGGTGGGGCACCTGCGTTCTTTCTTTTTTAATGCTCCCCCAGGAGGTTTGAATGTGCAGTCAGGATTGAGAACCACAGGTTGGATTATGGAAAATTGTCCCCCACCTTAAAGTTCCGGGCCATGACCAAATAACTTGCACTCAGGGAGGAATGGTTGGAGACGGTTTAACATCATAGTCTTCCCGGGAGTGTCTGCATTTTCACCAGGGGCCTGTTTTGCCACAGAGGAATGGCAATGGCGGAACTCTGGGGAAGAATAAAGGACCGGGTCATACCTTATCCAAATGGCGATGCCTGTGATCTTGTTCCAGCGATTTCATGCCTTGGGCCTCGCGTCTTGGCCCTGAGCAGCAGAACTCCTGTTTTGGTCTGTCTGTTCAGCCCAGAATTCCCAGAAGTCCTGCAGCTTTCCACAGCTCAGGGGCGTTCTCGTCTCCCTTCATCCCATCTGAGTGAAAGAGGCAGCTGGGAGGCCCCTCCTCACTGAAGGCTGTGCTCCCCTCCGGTGACCCCACGCCATGGCTGAGGACAGTGGGAATGAGGTGCTAACACCCCTGGTCTTGAGTAGATTTCCCCTAAGGCCCACACATCTGGTTTCCATTTCCCTCTGCAGCAGGCCCAATGAGCAGGGCCTTTCTCTTCAGATCTTTTGAAAGATCAAGTCCGAAGGCCAGGTTCAGGCCACCTTCCATCCTCAGGCCCCTGGGAATCCTTCCTTAGAGACCCTCTGCCCTCTCTTCCCTGTGACCTCTGGGAAGCAGGCGGGCCTGTGCCAGAGAGGAGGGCAAAACGGTGGAGTTGGCATGAGTTTTGGGTCCTTAGAGAATTGAAGAAGTGAAAAGTTTAGGGGCTATTTAAAAAGAAAAGGAGGGGCACATGAGCATCAGGGGAAGTTGCAGTGTCTACGTCACCTGAGTTGTGAGGACAGCCCACGAGGCCATCTGGGGCAAGCGTTCAGAATGCTCGAGTCTCATCCGTATCCTGTCACCGGCAGGCTGGCGAGAGAGGAGCTCTGCCATGTCTTGGGGGTCCTCTTGCTCTCACCCAGGCCGTTGGGCACAGAGAGAGTGCAGGGGCCCTGTGGGGTGGGGATGGGGCTCTTGGCAGATTCTACTTTAATGGATGTCGGGGTCATAAGGACAACAAACTTGTAATGCTCGTTGACTGGAGATCACCACTGCACACATATATAGTGTCTCTTCATCATGGGGACAGTACACTCTGGTGGCCAGGAGCCAGGCCCTGCATTCACATTAGGTGGGTCATGGAACCCCTTTGAATTGGTTTCTTCTGCAAAGTAGAAGCAACAAAGTAAAGACTGAATCTGGTGAACACAAGCAACGCGTCCAGCCTAGTATATGGCAAACAGTTAATAAGCAGTGGCAAGCATCCATCATCCATCCATCTATCCATCCGTCCATCCATTCATCCATCCACCCATTTATCCATCCATGCATATATACATCCATCCATGCATCTGTCTATCTAATCTACATGATGCAAAGGCCCAGTGTGTCTCACACATGGGAAGCTTGTTAGCTGTGCTGATCCTGGACCCTCTCCCAGAGGCTCTAAATCATAGGTCGGTGCTGGGGCCCAGGAATCTGAATGTTAAACAAGCTTTCTGGGTGCTGCTGATTTAGGTGGCCCTCAGACCCCTCTCAGGAAACATGGCTTAATACCTCACCCCATTTTACCAAGGAGGAAATGGAGGCTGAGAGGGTGACCACCAATTGTGTGACTTGATGATCCAGGCAGGACTTGCCCTCCTCCACTACCTCTGTGAGTGTGGTGTGTGTGGGGGTGACTGTGACCAGAGGCCCCAGGGGGCAGCTGGCAGCCCCCTATGCTGCCCTCCCTCTGCACACCTCCCCTGCCCACCAACACTGCCCCAACTCCCACACTGAGCCTGTCGAGGAGCAGGGATTTATTCCTTTGGGCCAGCTTTCCGCCCTTTATTTCCTGCGTTATTTATGTCCCTTGCCTTTTATCTCCTGCCTGGCTGGCACACAAGGCCCATTATGTCGCTTTGGATGTCACCACATCAATCTGCAGCCCCCAGGGTCCGAGCCCCACAGCCCCACCCCACAACCTCATCATTTATTTCTTGGGTCTCCTTGAGGCCTGGCCGGCAGCTGTCCTGGTGCGTGGATGGCCCTACTGGTGTTGTCCTCAGAGAGGACCATTGTGAAGGGGCCTTGGGCCCATTGGGTCAGACAGGCCACAGGAGGCTCATCTGGGGCCAAGGAGTGAGATGACCTTTCAGGAATTAGCATCACGGTGGGCTGCAGTGGTCTGGCTCTTAGGACTTCCGAGTCCTAGCCTGGAGGTGGCCTGATGGCCCCCTTAGACGTGGAGCAGCCCCTCCCAGGCTTCACTGACTTCATCTCTACCATGGGGGTGGGGCCTGGCCAGGAAGATCCAGATACCAGCTCCCAAGGTTCCCGGATATATGACAAGGCTCCTGGATAAATTAACAAATAGTCATTAAAAAAGTACGTGTGGCGGGGGGGCAGTTCCATAATCCATTTGGGAAGTTCTGGGTTGAACAGAGGTGTAGAGAGGGGGATGGTGGCCTCAAAAAGGTATGTCCAGGAACTTGAATGTGACCTTATTTGGAAAAAAGCTTTTTGCAGATGGAATTAACCTAAGGCTCTCAAGATGAAATCATCCAGGATTTAGTGCAGGCCCTAAGTCCAGTAACATGTGAACGGCAGAAGGAGATTTGAGACTCAGACACGAGGGGGAGAAGACCAGATAAAGAGAGGCAGAGCCTGGAGTCATGCAGCCCCTGGCCAAGGGCCACCTGCAGCCTCCAGAAGCTGGAGAAGGTGAAGATTCTCCCCTCAAACCTTTAGAGGTTTCTAGTCTCAACAACTGTAAGAGAATAAATGTATATTGTTTTAAGTCATCAGGTCTGTGGCAATCTGTTATGGCAGCCCCAGGAAACTAATACAAGAGGGAAACAAGTTCCTATATTGCAGAACTTGTCAGGGACTCTGGTAGCTAATGCACATTAGGAAGCACTGGGGGTGCGGGGTGGAAGTGGGCGTGAAACATTTGACTGGGAACAACCCTCAGGGCTTGTGTCTTGCAGAGCACTTTGGGGAATGCTGATCTGTAACTTGGGGGGAAGGTGAAGGAAGGAGACACAGTGTGTATGGGGGATCTGCCCAACCTTTCCTGCGATGGGGTGGTGTAGCAGAGTCAGGGCCCTGCTCCGGGTCCCAGCTGTGAGGTGAGACATTTTGGATCTCTGGTAAGGGAAGTCACCATGCAGCTTGATCTACTCCCAGAGGTGGTTTGTGTTGGCTAGTTAGAGGGAGTTGCTGGTGTATTCCCCCTCCCAGCACAGCTTTCCAGTCTGCAGACCAGGCATAATGCCTGTCCTGAAATACTCTTAGAGATGCCGAGGGTGGGGTGATGGGGGCTCCCATACCCTAGATGTCTCCACTCTGAAAACCAAGCTTGTTTTGTAGCTGAGGACTGGCTCCAAGCTACCTCTCCAGGTGGATTTCCCTCCTCCTCTCCAAGGAGGCCCTTCCCCACCAGGCTGCTTCCTCACCGTGCCCTGGACAAGCCACGCGCTTCCCATCGTGGGCCTTCCCTCAACCATTCCCCCTTCTCAGATGCCTCCTCATCCTTCCCACCAAACTGTCCGTCAAGGCTGCTGAAATTCCACCACCACTGAGAAGTCTTCAGAATACTCTGAATGTCAGGAGCAACGGCTTTGCTTCTAGGTCAGCACTCCCCAAGCTTTACTGTGCCCCTGATTCACCTGGGGATCTTGAAAGATGAGGTAGGTCTGGATTCACTGGGACGGGATGGGGCCTGAAGGCTGCCTTTCTGACCAGCTCCTGAGTGATGCTGATGTTCTGGCCCTTGGATCACACTTGGAGCAGCAAGGACCAAGGCATCTGTCAGAGCCTCTAACCCCTTGGCTCTCAGCCCTGGGAGCTTACAACAAAATACTATGCCTGGGCCCCACCCCCAGAGTCTCTTTTAATTAGCCGTGGGTGGGCCAGACACTGATATTTTTAAAAAAGTTCTTCAGGTGGTTCTGATGGGCAATCGGGGCTAAGAGCCACTGGGCCAGCACTGTAGTCAGGAAGTTCTTGGAGGGCAGTGACCTGATTCCAGAGGCGAGGAGCAAGGTGGAGAGGCCAAAGTGCCCTAGCATTTCATGGTGGGTGCACTTTACAGGGAGAGCATCCAGCCTGACGGCCCAGCCCAAAGGTATCTCTGAACCTACTGACACCACCCACCCCAAGGCACAGACAGAGCACAACTCAGGAAGGACTGGCTGCTGGGAGGGGAGCCCAATTAGCTGTTTGCCAGGACTCCCTCCTCCTTCCCAGCAGCCCAGCTGGGTCAGTGAGTGCCAAGACTCCCGCCCTGGCACCCAGGAAACAGGCTGCTATGCTGAGTTAGAAGGCACTGGGCGCCCTCTGCTGGGAGGTTTGAGCTATTTCTCCCTGGGGATTCCCAGGGTGAAGAGGACACTCAAGATTAGAGGGTGCAGTGGGAAGGGGTCCTGAGACCCGCCTCCTCTAACCCCTTGAAATGGGGGAAGATCAAGGCAGGCCAAGCTGCTCTGTGTTGCTTCTCTCCCTCCCAATTCCAGGGTAGGAAATATTTGCTCACACCGAGAAATCTCGCTGAGGCTCTTCTACATTTTCGTTCTCATCATCATCAGGTGACATGCAGTGGCTCATGCCTAGAGGTAACAGGACTGAAAACATGACTGGCTCTGTGTTCCCCAAGAGGGGCTTGGCTCTGAGCACCCACATAACGCATGGAGGTCAGTGTGGGGTCAGTGTCAGGATTAGCAGTGATGGGAGTTAGAATTCAGTCTGGAGCCAGGGCCAGGCATCAGCCTATGGGTGGGGTCTGGGGTCGTTCTTAAAGAGTAGGGGTCAGGCTGTGTCTAGGGTTGAGGCTCAGTAATCAGGGATGCACCAATGGCCAGGTGCATCTCATTATAGGGTATGGCCGCAAATCTACCTGTGGTGAAGGGGGCCTGTGTCTGGGAGACCCAGGCAGGAGAGGAAGACGGTGAGAGTGGAGCTGCCTGGTTTCCTCCAGCTCCCCCAAGATGTCTGCTCTAGTTTTTCGCCATGCTGAGGGACCGAGTGTCCAGGCATCAGTGCACGGTGTACCAGAGGCCAGCCCCCTGGGCCTGACCCACAGAGGGCCCAATCCCTTGGCTCCATCTCAGGGTCCATTGCCTCATTGTAATCTCTACTGGCTTTGTCACAAACACGTTTGAGACCAGGCAAGGGTGGGCAATACTGAAGGGAAGGAGTCCATCCAGTATCATTTTGGGGTTGAGAATCAGAATGTTGACACGTGCAGTAATTGACGCTGCTGAGACCAGGGATATGAAAGCTGGGGTCTGAGAATGGGCTTCACAGCTCTTTGGAGGTCCACAAACCCACCTGGAATCATGTCCCCTTTCTGCACGTGGGACTTTCTGTGATTTTCATCAGATTCATCAGAAGGCCATGACCCAAAAAATAGTTAACAATCCTTGCCTTGGCCCATCCTTAGCTTTTTCTTACCCCCCAAAACCTATGTTTATTATAGCTTTATTGAGATATAACTGACAGATAATGAACCACATATTATGTATTTATACTGCCCAATTTGATCAATTTCAACATATGTATATACTGTGGAATGATCACCACAATCAAGATAATGAACATGTCCATCACCCACAAAATAAATCTGTCACTATATATAAAATTCTAGAATTCTATATTAATGGAATCATACCGGATGTACTTTTTTGAGGGGTCTGATTTCTTTCACTCAACCCAGTCATTTCAGTATTCATCCATGCTACTGTGTGTAAAGTAGTTCATTACTTTTTATTGTTGAGTAGTATTCCGTTGTCTGGATGTACCACAATTTGTATACCCATGCATCTGTTGGGGGACGTTTGAGTTGCTTCTCCTTTTTGGCTATTACAAATAAAGTTGCTATGAACATTCATAACTACATATTTGTGTGGATATATGCTTTCATTTCTCTTGGGTAAGTACCTAGGAGTGGAAAGAAACTGCCAAACTGTTTTCCAAAATATCTGTACCATTTTGTATTCCCACCAGGAGTGTATGAGTGTTCTGGTTGCTCCACATCCTGGGCAACGCTTGGTATGATTAGTCTCTTCAAGTAATTTTCAGCCATTCCAGTGGATGAGAAGTAGTATCTCATTAGGCTTTTAATTTGCATTTCCCTAACGACTAATGACGTCAAGTGTTTTCTCATGTGCTTATTTGTCTTCCAGATCTTTGATGAAGTGTCTGTTCACATCTTTGCCCATTTAAAAAATTGGGTTGTTTGTTGTCTTCTTACTGAGTTGTAAAAGTTCTTTATATAGTCTAGATACAAGGCCTTTGTTGGATAAATGTGTTGCGAATAGTTTTCCCAGTGTATGACTTACCTTTTTGTATCTGTAGCCATATCTTTTGAAGAGTAAATGTTTGAGATTTTGATTAAGCCCAATTTATTTATTTATTTATTTTATAGTTTGTTAGTTTCTTTTGTAGTTCCTGTTTAGGAAATCTTTGATAAACCCGAAGTCACTAAGATTTCTCCTTTGTTTTCTTCTAGAAGTTTAGTAAGTTTCTTTCTTACGTTTAGGTTTATGATCTTTTGAGTTAATTTTGTGTGCGTGGTGCAATTTAGGAATCCAACTTTTTTTTTTTTCATTCATATAGGTAACTGTTCCAGGATTATGTGTTGAAAAGATTGTATCTTACCCATTGCCTAGTACCTCTGTGAAAATTAAATTGACCATATTAATGTGAATCTACTTTTGGACTATTATTTTTATTGATCTTTACACCACTACCATACTGTCTTGACTACTGTAGCTTTATCATACATCATAAAACCAGAGTAAGTCTTTCAATTTATCCTATTTCAAAGTTGTTTGACTGTTCTAGGTCCTTTGTATATTCATAAAATTTTAGGATCAGTTTGTCAATTTCTCCAAAAAGCCTTCTGGGATTTTGATTTGGATTCCATTGAATCTATAGATCAATTTAGCAGAAAATTGACATCCTTACAAAACTGAATCTTCCAATCCATGAACACAGTATATATCTCTATTTATTTGGTTCTTTTGGCTAACTTTTTTTTAGGAATTCTTGTTAGTTTTCAGTGTATAGGTCTTACACGTCTTTCGGCACATTTATCCCTAAGTATTTCATATTTTTGCATGCTATTGTAAATGGCAGTGTTTTAAATTTCAATTTCTGATTACTCGTTGCTAGTGTATAGAAATACAATCGGGTTTTGTATATTGATCTTGAATTCTACAACCTTCTAACTCACTTATTGATTCCAGTAGCTTTTTTGTAGGTTCTGCAGGGATTACCTACGTAGGTGATCTTGTTATCTGCAAATAAAGACAGTTGTACTTCTTCCTTTCCAATCTATATGCTTTTTATTTATTTTTCTTGCTTGATTGCACTGGCTTCAACCCCAGTACCATGTTAAATAGAAATGGTAAGAGTGGGCTTCTTTGCCTTCTTTCCATCATAGGGAGATATTCAGTCTTTCACTCATCCTTGACTTTTCTTTACCCTGGTATGTTCTGGACAAGCTCAAAGGGGTGGCATTTTGGGCCTGGTTGGAGGACCCTGGAGTTGGCTGTGGGTGGTGTGCTTTTCTTTCTGCTGTTCTGGTCCGTGCCTCATGGAGACTGCATGTGCCTTGAAGTCAGAGATGGTATATTTGGCGCTGGTTCCTCATGCTGTGCTGGCATGGTTGGTCAGGTGACAAATTCTTACTGCCAACCAGGTCACTGAATCATGCAGAAAGGGCCTGTATATGGCCCTCTCTGCCCCATCTCCTTTACTTTCCTCCTAACCCAACAGCAGTCATACTTCCCCACTTCCCTTCTCTTCCCCTCCAGAAACCTGAATGGAAGGAGACATGAAAGCAAGGGCTCAGGTTTCCCCAGCATCGAGTTACTTTCACGCAGCGTCCTCATTCAAAAATAAACCTGCAGGGAGGAGGGGAGGAGGGTGATGGAGACAGGAGGGAGCTGTTGGCATCACTCTGCTTCCAGGCTGTATTTTTAGGGCTGGCATTTAGGCTTGGCCTGGGGACAAGCGGCTGGAAAATGCAAGGCATTTCCTCTTCCTGTGAGCTGAGACACTGTGTGTGTGTGTGTGTGTGTGTGTGTGTGTGTGTGTGTGTGTGTGTTTGTGTGTGTGTGTGTGTGTGTGAGTGTGTATATGAGGCCCCTGCCACCTTCCCACTTAGCACCTCCGAATAGCAAACAAAATACACTTCCTCTAGCTGAGTGTGCCTGCTTTGCTCTGGTCCCCACTGACCACCAGCCCTTCCAGTCCTGTCTCGTCTTGGGACACTCTTGGGGTTCCTCCCCAGACCATTGAACACGCTGATTCCTGCAGAGAGAGGAGCACTCTGCTCCCTTGGTGGTGGGCTCAGCACTCTCTGAGAGATGGGTGAGATGTTTTAGGAGGATTCAATGGTGACATAACAGGTTCATTTGTTCACTTATTTACTTATTACTAGCTGCGTGCCATGTGTGAGTTACTTAACTGCTCCGTGCCTCGGTTTCCCCATTTGTCAAGTGGTAATAATAGAACCTGCTTCATAAGGTTGTGAGAGGATCTAATGAATTGTATCCGTAAAGTGCTTAAAGCAGCACCTGGCAGGTAGTAAGAGCTCGGTAAAGGGTAACTGTTATCATTTGAATGTCAATTGCATTTCAGCCATGAGCTTGGGCAGAGGTGGGAGCTGCTGTTGTGAACAGGACAGATATGGTCTCTGACCTTTTGTAGCTTATTCAGTTGAAGACTCGGTTGCTGCCCTAGAGAATTCTCAATTCTCAGCCTCAGCTTTAAACCAGGGCCTTTCTTTCTCTCCATGGAGTAAAAGGTCTCCTTTACCCAACTTGAGGTGATGAAATATATAATCAGAGATGCGATGATATTGTTGTTATTGGCACTTTGTGGAATTCTAGTTGGCTTTGTTCCTTCTTTGCTTTATAAAGTTAGTTCACCTTTCATGGTCTCTTCTTCCTTATTTGTAAAATGAAAGGAAGAACAGTTAAAGTAGGTGATCACTTAGGTCTGTTTCAGTCCTTTTTTTCATAAACTGAATTATCTCTTGCCTCTCCCTAGCTATCATCTTCCTCTCTCCCATTTAGCCATCAGGGTTGCCTCCTCGGGTGCAAGGTTGTGCACTGCACAACTTCTGGGAGTGCTATTTCCCAAGACTCCACTGTGGGTGGCACAACCAGTTGAGCTGTGTAACCTAGTTTGCTTATGATCCACCTAAGCTCTGAGTGACCAATCTCCTGAGTTTATGTGAAGCAGGAAAAAAAAAAAGGTTTAACATAAACCAGATCAAACAGGAATGGCAAACAAAATAACACTTACCTGATTTTCTCCCCTTTTATCATTCCATAAGTTTGGAAGGTTGTTCTACTGTTGGTTTCTTCTGCTTGAGACTTAATTCAACAGGGATTTGTTGACATTCCCAGTCATTCATTTAACAAGTATTTATTAGACGCATACAATGGGCTAGGCATGTGCTGGGACACAGGCAAGACTGATGTCCTCTCTCCCATGCATTAGAGTTCAAGGAAACAGATAAGAAACAGGCAGACAAAGAGGCTAGACATTGTCCAGGAGGGTTAGGCACAGTGTAGACAATTACAGAAGGTCCTGGGCATGGGGAGGTGAGGGGGCTGCTGAAGGCTGTGATGAGGGAAGGCTTCTCTAGGGAGGTGGCAGTTGAGTAGAATGACAAGGAGCCAGCCACATGGACATGGGTGTCGTCACAACGGCCTGGCAGGGGAGGGGTGAGCTACCTCCCATTCTTGGTCTTTCTTCCTCACTCCTTGCTCTTTCTCTTAGACGATCACTCTACTTCCCTTCACCTGAGAGAAAGATCCCCAGTGGCCTTCCATCTGGAGAACCGAGAAGTCTTTGCAGGTGGAGGTCATAAATCTCCATTCCGACTGGAGCTGCCGCTCCCTCCTTCCTCCTCTGACAGAACCTCTGACAGAGGAGGGTGAGTGGATGTTTGGGATGGGCCTCCCCTCTCTCAGCCAGCTGTTACATGGATAGGCAAGGGTCACCTAGAAGAGAGGTCACGAGGGCCTGCGGGACTTACTCGAAGGCTTCCCTGACTGGAATGATGGGAAAACCAGGATCACTAGGTCGGACTGATGAAGGAGAATTGTCACCACCGTCTATAGAACGGTGTGCAGGAGCACAGCTGCTGGAGCCGGACGGCCATGAGTTCAAACCTCGTCTCATCCTCTTAACTTGGCTGTGAGACTTGGGGAAGGTGCTCGACCTCTCTGTGTCTCAGTTACCTCATTTGTTGTAAGGGGGAAGAAGCAATCGTGTCTACCTCTTAGGGTGCTGCAAGGATCCAGTGAGTTTGTACACACAGTGCTTAGAGCAGCATTTGGAATGCAAGGGCATGTGTTCAGCCTGATCTCATTTTTCAAAAAGATTATCTATCTACTGACAAGTTTTCTCCCATGTGTCAGAGATCTCTTTTCCAACTCTACAAATGCAGTCTTGGTTCACTCCTAAGAGGCTTGATCTGGAAGCGACAGCTATACACGGGTCGGGGCAGTGGCGGGGAAGTGTCTGAATGTGTGTTTGTAATATACAGAAAGGAAATGGGGACAGCATGCATAAGGCAGTGTTTCCCTGGTTGTGTGCATCAGTGTTTTTAGCTTGAATATGTGGGTATCTGCATTTGCATCACTGACCAAAAGGAAGTTTCTAAGTGTTCTATTAGTGAAGGTTTTCATTCATCCTTCTGTGCACTTACCCATCCATCTGTCCACCCACCCACCTACCCATCTGTCCATCCACCCATCCACCCAACATTCTCTAGCACTTATTTTTGCTAGGTTTTCGTTGGTTTTAAGAAGATAACACTTTAGCCTGGGTTCCCCAGGAAACGGAGCCTGCAGCAAAGCTTGTGTGCTAATTCTTTATTGTGGGGTACAATTCCAGGAAGCAAGAGTGAGGGGAGGGAAGTCAGACAGAGAGGAAGGAAAGCAAAACCAAGGTGGTGTGTTACTGAGCTGGCCTCAGCTTCTCAGAAAACACAGCTGGTTGCTCAGTCAGGTAGACTGTCCCTGCGGAGGTCCTAGGGACCACTGTGTCTCAGAACAAGATAGGAGAGAAAGAACAAATTTTTTTTGCTGGTCCTTCACCATCCACCATATCATTGTCTGATTCTGGACTGTATTGCCCTGGCCCTCCCGGCAGCTACTGTGGAAGCCAGAGCTTGGTGGGTCCTATGGGGTCAGACCTGGGCACGGTGGCTGCCATGATTTCCACCTCGGCCATCATGATGTAGGCTTTTCACCCACCCTCACCCCGTGGGAGGCTGAGCGGAAGAGAGCTAAGAAGGAGACGGACCGAGGAGAGCCAGAGCGCCGCTGGGAAAGCCACTTTGGATAGGGCACTGTGAGCAGGCCTCTTTGGGGCAGTATTATTTGAGTCGAGTCCTGAAGGATTAGATGGAGCCCAGCGCAAGCTGGAGGAAGAGCCGTCCCAGAGGAGGAAATGGCGCTGCAGAGGCTGCAGGCGGTCAGGTGTTGGAGGCCCAGAGAGCAGCTGGGGGGGCTGGAGGGGCGCTGGAGGTGAGGCTGGAGAGCCCCAGGGGCCAGCACCTGAAGACCTTACAGGTAGGATGAAGAGTTTGAGTTTTATTCTAAGAGCCATTTGAGAGTTTGAAGCAGGAGTGACCTTGGTGGAGGGGCAGTTTTCAAGGTCAGTAGGTCACTGAGTGAACAGACGGCAGGAGTTGAGCGCTGCCTGGGAAAGGAGGTTAAGAGGCGATGCAGTGTCCAGGCCCGGCTCTGCCACCAGCGACCAGACCGTGTGGGACCCCAGGCACATCCCCCGAACCTCCTGCCTCCACCCAGCAAGAGGCCTTTGGGGGCCTGGTTGGAGGGGTGCATGAGGCAGGACCCCCAATCTCAGGTGGGGAAAATGGCAAAGCTAGAAGCTTCTGTTCTGTCTGTGGAGGGGAAGAAAAGAAAGTGTGCACCAGCCACAACAGCACGACACACCACAGCCTCACAGCCGCACTGGCCCTGAGACTAGTGAGGCTGTGAGTCTTCCCCTCTGTCAGTCTGCAGAGGGAGGACCCTGCCACTCGCTTGGTGTGGTTTGAGGGCTCTGGTCAGGAGTTTGCCCGAGTGACGTCCTCACCCAACTTTCCATGGCTGCTGAAAGGAGTTTTGAGTTAATCATATTTGAGTTAAGAATCATCCTCTGTGGAACCTTCTTTTTTGAAACACTTTTAAAATTGTGGTAAAACAGTTTGCCACTTGAACCATTTTTAGGTATGTGGCTCAGTGGCATTAATGACATTCACATTATCATGCAAGCATCACCATCATCCACCGCCAGGAGACTTTTCCTCACCCCAAACTGAAACCTTTGCTCATTAAACAATAGCTCCTTCTCCCTGCTTCCTTCAGCCCCTGGCAACCACTGTTTTACTTTCTGTCTCTCTGAGTTCGACTAGTCTACACACCTCCAGTAAGTAGAATCACACGGTATTTGTCTCTTTTGTGACTGACTGATTTCACTTAGCGTAATGTCCTCATGGCTCATCATGTTGTAGCTTATATCTGAATTTCATGCCTTTTTAAGGCTGAATAATATTCATTGTATGTATATACCCCACTCTGTTTATCTGTCCATCCATCGACGGACTCTTGGGTTGCTTCCACCTTTTGGCCATTGTGATTAATGCTGCTATGAACATAGGTGTACACTTACCTGTTTGAGTTTCTGCTTTCAATTCTATGGGTCTATACCCAGAAATAGAATTACTGGATCTTCCAGTAATTCTATTTTTAATTTTTTGAGTTGCTGCCGTACTGTTTTCCACAGCAGTGGTACCATGTTACATTCTGTAGGTGTTTTCTTTAACAGGAGGTTGTGGTGTGAATGTCAGAGGTCCTCCAGATGAAAGGCCTCCCACATGTACCTAGTTTCTTTCCTTCCTGTCCACAGTGGCTTAGGGTTGTCACGAGGCTCTGATTTCCCACTGCCACGCTGACGGTGAGGGGAGGTGAGCTCATTATCCCCTTTCACAGAAGAGAATGGTGAGCCCCTGACTCTCTGGCAGATAGCTGCTGTTCTTGCCAGCCCAGCCTCCATGCGCCTCCTCTGGTTTTTCCATTAGGGAACCACCCTTCCCCCCAACTCTTAGTGTGTGCTGATTCTGTGGGGGCCAACCCCACCCCTTGGCTGCAGAGGCAAAGATTCCACTTCCTCTGGACATGGTGATTAATTCAGCAGGATTTTCATGACCCAAACCTGGCCAACCAGGACCTGTGAGCATCTTCTGGAAATGTGTTAAGTGTTTGGGGAAGTAGAGTGTGCTTTCAACTGGGATTGATAAGCAGAAAGGATGGAGTCCTCAGTTTCTGGTGGCCATTTCTAACATCAATTAGGGTGACTATAATGGAGCATGAGGTCAACCCAGAAACATAGAGCCAAGAGGTAGACAGAGATAGTCTCCAGAGAATGTTATTTGAGCACCTGGATCTAACTATACCTGAAGCTTTTAGATCTACTCCTAGACTTTTCAATTACAGGAGCCAGTAAATCTTCTTAGCTTAAGCAATTGAGTTGAAGTTCTTTCCTTTGTATCTGAAGGGAATTCCATCTAATACAGAGGTTAAGAAACTTGCCCAATATCACTCAGCCAGGAAATGGTGCTGCTGAAAACTCAAATCCTTAAAGGAGTTCCTGGCTTAGATCTGAATCCCAGATCAGTATTAGGACTAACCATTGTTCAGCTCTCATTCAGAACTCTGAATCAGCTCAATGTCAGGATGAGCATCCTGGGATGGAAAGTCCAACCTGGCTTAGGTATTGTAGGAAACTGCAGAACCACAAGCACAGTGCTTGTGAGCTAAACCCATACCGAATTAACAAATTACAGCCTGAGGGCCAAATCTAGCCCACCCCTTGTTTTTGTAAGGTCCACAAGCTAAGAGTGCCTTTTATCTACATTTTTAAATAATTGAAAAAAAATCAATAGAATAGTATTTTGTGATACATGAAAATTAATATATTCATCATCCATAAATACTATTTTATTGGCTCACAATCATACTCGCCTACATGATGTCTGTGGCTGCTTTGCCCTGCAATGGCAGGGTTGAGTAGTTGCAATAAAGACCACATAAAACATTTACTCTCTAGCCCTTTATAGACAAAGTTTACTGAGTGCTGCTGAGAGTTGAGTGGTTGCAACAGAGACCACATAAAATGTTTACTCTCTAGCCCTTTATAGAAAAAGTTTGCCAACTGCTGCTTAGCTTTCCGAGGCTCTCTTCCCAAGCTATTCTTCCTGTCCTTTCCTGCTTCCTCTTCCTCCAGCTCTGCTCCTTAAAGCAGCAGGACCCTTGCAAAATCAGCAAATGCATGGGAAGTGTGTAGCATACTGCCTGGCACACTGTTACTGCTCAGGGATGAAAAAGGTGCCATTAAGCAACCTGATTCAGCAGTGGAGGGTGGACACGGGGGCTCTGGATCCTGTCTCCATCACTTACTCCCTGTGTGACTTTGGGCTTCAAGGTGAAGTTGCTTCACCTCTCTGGCCTACCGTGGTTTCCTGCAAAATAGGAATAATAATAGTACTAACCCACTATGGTCCTTGTGATGGTCAACTTAGTCATTACATGTAAAGTGTGTGTGTGTGTGTGTGTGTGTGTGTGTGTGTGTGCGCAGCTGGATGAGACTGACTCACCTGGGGGAAAAGAAAGAGCAAATGGGTCCTGTGCAGGATCAAAAAGAGGACAAGATAGTGATGGCAGCCTGGATAATTGGGTGTCCCTCAGTTCAGACCTTTAGTGATTTGAAGGAAAATAGGTAGAATTGAAGGTCCACAGGACTTCTGCCCAGGCTTAAGGCCACTCAGAAGTTCTGGAAGTCTTGTGGGAGGAGGATCTCTGTGGACCTGCTGCCTCCTCCAAGGCTCCAGCTTTGTCAAGGGCAGCAAGCTGAATAGCTGGGTCTGGCTGTCCAGCCGGCTTCTCCTCCCCTGACCCAGGCCCAGCCCCTCCCAGCCCCCCACTGCAGTGCATTCTAGGCCAGAACCCAGCCCTGCAACTCCCCGTGGGGACAAGCGCCCACTGTCTCACCTGGGGCAAGAGGGCCTTCCTGAGCCATCTCAGCACCTGTCCCTCCCCAGCAACACAAAGGTGACAGGAGAGCAGTGGGCTACACAGAACCCAGCCTTGAGTGCTGAGTGGACACACATACACATACACATACACACACACTGATGACATGCACACCCAGCACACACTTCTGGATAGACACACTCACACCCCCCACTTACACAGAAAAGCACACAGCCCTTTACCACCGCACATCCAGACCCACGTGCCTCTTCTAACACATACACATCCTGCTGACACCACCCGACCTGACTGCGAGCTCTACTCCTATGCTTGTCTGAAGCCAGAGCAGGCTCATGTCAGCCTTCTGGAGTGACTGTGGGAACCAGGTCTGGGGAACATCACACAGAGGCCACCGGAAGGTCTGCAGGTTCTCACATACCACCTGGGCCAGTGGCTTCCGTCCCTGGAGGCCCTCTTTAGGGGCCTTTGTTAAAGCCTCCCAGGCCCAGTTCCCACCTGGGACCTGGTAAATCAGACTCGTGGTGGTGGTGACCTGGGTAGGAGGGCTGGGACCTCCCAGGCTTTCTGGGGGTTCCAATGCCAGACAGATTTCATAGCCTAGCCCAGCCCACTCACTGTTCAATGTAGGAACTGAGGCTGAGAGAGGGAGAGTGACTTGCCCAAGATCACACAGCAATTACATAGGAGAGCCAGGACTAGAACCCAGATCTCCTCACTCCTAGTCCCCAGGCTTCAAGTCTACAGAGACCCTGTGCCCTTTCCTGTCCAACAGCAGCCCCAAGTGTCCCTCCTGGCCTGTATTCCAGGGGGAAAGGGGCCAGCTGGCTCTCACACTGTGCTGGGGTGGGGGGGCCCACAGCAGGCTCTGCCCTGGAGCAGTGGACTGTCTCCATCCCCCCTTCTCAGGAGGCCCAGCTTAGGGAAGGGGAGGGCTGGGCTCCCCAC
The DNA here is from genome assembly GCF_048773025.1 of Camelus bactrianus. Classification (NCBI taxonomy): domain Eukaryota; kingdom Metazoa; phylum Chordata; class Mammalia; order Artiodactyla; family Camelidae; genus Camelus; species Camelus bactrianus. Next base: position 65,947,926 of record NC_133549.1, read on the forward strand.
AGTCACAGATGTTTGCCACTGCATGCTGAGCCCCCGCCCCACTCCTGCGGGAGTCAGGAAAGGGGAGTCCACGTGCTGCCCAAACATCTGGACTTTGCAGAGTTCCAAAACACTCCATCCAGATGTTTTCAAAGCTTGATGCTGGGTGTTGGCAGAGAGCAGACATCTGGGTGAAGGTTATGCTTATGTTGGAGGGGAGAGGGTAGATTTTGTTCAGAGATGCAGGGAAGTATTTGCACAAAGCTGGGCATGAAGATGAGCCTAGAGTCTTCAGCCTCCCACCCCAGTGTGTGAAGTAAGCCAGACCTGGCCCCTTTGGGTAAGATTCAGATCCCAGGGGCAGCAGCAGGTGGCATTAACAATCATAAAATACCAATAGCTACGATTTTTGGAGCACTCACTATCTGCCAGGTGCTGCTTTGCACTGTACACATATTATTATCTCATTTAACCCTGGCAACAACCTGTGGGGCAGGTACTATTACTGTCCCCATACTCTAGGCAGCTGAGACACAGGGAGGTCATGTCACTGGCCCAGGCTCACCCAGGGAGCCAGCGGCAGTGCTGGGCTCACGTGGAAGCTGGTGCAGGCCACCCCTGTACCCCTACGTCATCCCGTGAGCACGCCCAGTGGTTTCTAGTCCCGCGTGCCCTTCTTTTCCCCAACATTATTTGCATAGGAGGGATTTTTCATAGAAGGGATGGCCATCTGGGAGGTGCCCCTTTCCCTTGTGCTTGGAACTTGGGGAGGGGGCAGTAGTAGGAAGCCAAGCCAGGCCCTCCTCCCAGGCTGGTGGGTGGCTGGAGGGGTGAGTACCAAGTGTCGCTGGGCTTCCAAGGCAGAGGCTGCTTCTCGAAGGAAAGATGAGCTCTCTGGGGCCGAGTCCAGCTGTGGACGGCAGGGCTATTTATTTTTCTGCCCCTAAGCCTTTAAGTCATCTGTTTACATAGGGAGGAAAGGAGCCGGGCTCCGTGTCCCTGTCTAGCACCCTCCCTCCCCTACAAACTGGGCCTCACGGGCTGAGTCAGAGACCCCCAAGAACCAGTGGAGGAGGCTCTGGAGCCAGAATCACCGGGCCACTGGGAGACACCGTACTCAGGGCTCTGGCCAGGATGCTGAACAGCCCTGGGCCACAGCCTCTACCCTCCCTTCCCATCCTCAGTGGAATCTTCAGGCTTGCTGGGCCTGATAGGTTCTCAAGAGCATCCGGGTATCAGCCATTTACATCTTAGTGAGAATTTGCCTTCCTTCTTCCTGTGGCACAAAGGGTTGTGTCCCTTAGTAAGACATCAGGGGAAGGGGATATGGGGGTGACAGGCCAGGAATGGAGTCAGGGGAACTTCTTGGGCTCTATGATCCTGAGAGAGGCAGGTTTTGGTTCTAAAGGCTGCTCTAGCTCTTTCATTCCATCAGCATGTCTCACGATCTGGGACAGCTACACAGGGCTCAGGGTGTGCACAAAGGAGAAGAAGAGGCTTCTGGCCTTGAGGAGCAGGGGAGCCAGAAGCACGAGGAGTAGTCCGTGGATGTCCCCACACAGCTATCTGCCCCAGGGGTGACAGGAAGGATTAGAAGCATCTGAGGGAGGCCTCACAGAAGAGGTCACACTTGAAGTGGCTCTAGAAGGAAGAGTGGTTTCCTCAGTTGGAGAGTGGATACAGTGGTATGTACAAAAGTCAGGAGCCCCAAACTCAGGGCCAATGTGAGGAAGAGCAGACAGAGCATTCAGGGCACTGATTGGGAGGGCAAGGCCAGAAAAAGTTACAGGCAATGGGGAGTCATTGAGGGTTTGGAGCGAAGGGGTAATGGCATCATGGTGCTGGTTAAGAGAAATCCAGAGGGGAGAGACCAGAGGCAGGAAGACATCATGTGACCCCAGAGAGAGACAAGATGAGTCAGACCCAGGGTGGGCAGAGGTGTGGGGAGGCAGGCAGACTGGACAGACATTCACAGGCCGTATTTATCTCATTCCAGAAGGGACTTAGGGAAGAGTATGGATGGAGCCTGGGAGATAGAGGTTCAGGGTCCTCCATTCTCTGGATCTTGCAGAGGAGCAGGACAGAGGACCTGCAGGAGGACATTGGTTCAGAGGAGGGCGAGGTCCCATTGGATGGGTGAGCCTTATAGCCAGGGGGAGGAGGTACTCTGTTTGGCTCTGAGTTTTGGGCTAGGTTGACCACAGACATAGGGTGGGGAGGGCATCCCAGGAAGAAACTGGCTGAACAGAGGCTCAGAGGTGATAGGCACAGAGAGTCCACATCCCTGTTTCTTCTTGAGAGCCTCCACCAGCATCATCTTGCAGCCTGCAGTGGTGGACGAGGAGGACGGGATGTTGGACTTAAACCAGGGCATCTGGTTGGAGCCCTTCCCTGCCACCGACTGCCATTTGACCCGTGACTCTCTTCCCCCGCTCCTCGGACTGCTCTCCCCGGTTCTCGTTCTTCCTGCTCTCCTTTGCTGTGTCCTCCCAATCTATCCCATCTAATGTTGGAGCCCAGAGCTTGTCCTGAGTCTGTCTCCCCACACCACTCATTCTTCAGGGGCCCCTGGGAGAAGAGGGCAGACTGTTGCAGATGGAGGGTCAGCACAGACAAAGGCCCTGAGGTGGTAGAAACGTGGTAAATCAGAGGGACTAAGCAAAGACAGCATGGCTGGGATATAGCAGGGAGGACTGAGATCTCCAGGGCCCTGCAATGAACCATCTCCAGAATGTGCAGCCTCTCAGTCTGGGAATGTCAAGAACAGTTGGCTCTGTTTCCAGAGAGAGAAACTGACGCCAGAAGGGCCTGGAGAGAAGGGGAGCTCTAGAACTCTCTGAGTTCTGCCCCTCCTCGTGCTTGGGGTTCCTTTCTCCTTCTGGGCGGTTTCTCCAAGGAGAGAATAGATGGCAGAAGGGACTGACGATCAGGAGGCTTGGCTCTGCCTAGACTCTCCCACTAACTGATTGCAGGATGCCTGCATGTCCCCACCCACCTCAGCTTCCTGTGGGTAAGAAGGTTCTGGGTTGTTGGGAGCTGAATGAAGTCAGCACTGAGCCAGTTCCCAGACGGGTTGACAGCTCCACACCAGTGCAGGCGCCGGCAATTTTCCTGCCTCCTGAGGCACCTCCTGGGAGGCTGTCCACATGGCTGTCTTGGCCAAGGCTGCAGCCTCCAGTCACCCACCCTGCCCACCCCACCGCCAGGATGTACAGAGCAGCAAGGGGATGAAAGAGCTGGGACCTGGAGTCTGTTCCACTTTGAAATTGCTCTCCTCTGCCTGGCAGTGCTTAAAACCTCCCTCCCTCTTTTGTATTCTTTGCCCTTCATCTTGAAGAAGTCAGCTGCCCTTGGCTACTCCAGTCAAGGAAGATGGCAGATGGGTGTGCATGTCACCTCTCAGGCTGCTGTTCTGGACCCTGGAACAGCCATAGACTTGCAGGGTCCAGGCTCTGTCCTCTAAAGCATACTGGGCAGTGGGGGTCTCATCTTTTCTGGAAGGGAAAGGACAGGATCCCCTGGGTGCTCGCCTCTGAGAACTGTGGCCTGCCTTCCAGGGATACCAGCTATCCCCTCCAGTGACTGGGTCACCATTAGACCCAAGCTGGGTGCTGCAGTAGAAAGAGCACTGGTGTGGGAGCCAGGAAGCCTGGCGCTCCCATAACCTGCTGGGTGATCTGGGGAAGGCCTCTCCCCATGTCTGGGCCCCATGTCCTCCTCTGGATGGTGAACAGTTTGCATGAGACAATCTTAAGGGCCTCTTTGTTCTGTAGCTTTGAACCCATGACTGGAGGTTCTGGCCTGCCCAGGAGAGACACGTGGGGCTTGGAGGAAGGTAGATGTTTCAGTTTTGGCCAATGGTGACCAGAGGGTTCCACTGTCCCATACACTCTCCATCCATAGATGGGGTCGGCACAGCTGCAGAGCAGCCAGGACCAGCTAAGCCACTACCTCCTGCATCCCTCCTTGATGTCAGGCAGGGCTGAGCCCTCACATGCCCCCCTGGGGGCTCAGGGGATGTCCTACTCCTCACCTCACCCCTTCATTTGCTCTGCTTTGGAGAGGCGAGGCAAGACTGGTCAAGCGAGAAACTGAACCTAAGGCATGAGGATAGGGACTACATGGGTCTAGTTCATGGGTTTACTGCCAGCCTGCTTGGGAAGGCTGGGGCCTTGAGTGTTCTTGCTCCGTGAAGTCCTGCAGGGCAGGCCTAATGAGCAAGACGTGAAGCTACTGGGAGCCCGCTGCCAGTGCTTCTCGTCCTGGGGCCCCCTGAGGAGCAGAGCGGGAGGACACCCCTGAGATGCCCCAGGAGCAGGAGGAGTCAAAAGGAGGCAGGCCAATAGCAGCCTTTGGCCCCACCTTCTGTGGGGAACTGCCCAGCAAGGGACTCAGACATTTGGCTTCTAGGCCTGGATTTAGTTCTGATTCTGGGTGACCTTAGATAAGTCACTTAACCTCTCTGGGTCTGAGTTTCTTCTTGGGAAAATTGAAAGAAAAATTCTTGGGGTTTTTCCCCCCTCTTCACCCTCCCACTTTGAAGGAAAAAAGAAATGATGGGAGTTGCAGTCAACTGTGTTGGGCAAATGTCAGGTGCTACAAATGGTACAGGACAGACAGATCAATCCAAAGCCCTCTGATAAGGCTTTGAGACTCAGCACAAGAGCACGTGTGCATGCACACACATAGCTCACCAGTCTGCATTTCCTTTAATTCCTCCAGTTTTGCCAGTTCAGTTAGATTTTTTCATACCTGAGACCCAAGGAGAAGCCCCAGGGTTTGGAGGAGTCGGCAGACCTGTGCCGAGACGGCGGCACGCTTGTGTTAGCCGTGGAGGTGGCGAAGTGTGTGATACTAACAGAGGGAATGGGAGTTGTGGTTTTGTGGCTCCCGTAATCTGCTCATTTTTAAGTCTTGATTTCAGTTTTTTTCAGACCTAACTAACATCTCCTCCCAGTCCACCATCCAAATGAGAGAAGCTCATCCGTCACTTGAGAGCTCAGGGCAAGAAGGCACGGAGGGGCAAGCGCACTCATCCAGGGCCTCACAGTTGATTACGAGGTGGGGACAATGCAGCCCACTGCCCCTCCCCCACTCAGCTTCCCTTGCCCCTCATGCCCCCCTGTTCCCCAAGCCTTTGAGAAGCCTTGGAAATCAGGTCATTAGGACCCAGGGTCTGTCCTGTTTCTGAGACTCAGCTGGAAACAGACAAAGGGCCAAGACCAGAAGCAGGAAGTAGCCGGAAGTAGACTGGGACTCCAGTAACTGGCTCCTGGCTGGGGTGCCTGTGTACTTGACAGTTCCTGGGGGGTGGGCCAGGGGAGCAGCTGTGGCCTGAGAGCTGGCCTTGGCCCCTGACCTGCACCTCGGGGAGGCTGGCACGCTCTTGGCTTCCTTTCCGGCGGCCAGCCCCTTCCACAGAAGCCACCCCTGGTGGGGCAGCTGATGCCCAGGCCTTTGTAGGGTGAGAGGGCCCGGCAGTGAGGCTATCCACTGCCCTCCATCCACCTCTGCGTTACAACCCGCAGCAGCCTGCAGTCTCTGCACCTGTCCCATGGCACGCCTACTGGTGGGCAGGGGCCTGCTTAAACGAAGTCTGCTGTCTTCCTTCGCCTCCCTTAAACCAGGGAAGGCCCCCTCCATTAGGCACTGTTCATTCTCTTTCTGTCCCCCTCCCTCAGTGCTCCTTGATTTGGGGTGGATACTAGGAATGCGAGGGTCATTCCAATGCCGAGGAGGCCCCAGTGAAATATGCTCTGCCTGGAATATCTAAAGTAATGAATGCACTTTCATTGCTTTTCGAAGTTCTGCAGTGGCTGACCAACAAAGCTGCCGTGGCTATTCCTGGGCCTCCCCTTTAATAAAGAGATGAAAGACTCTGGAGACAAGCCCAGGTAGGCAGCTGGGTGATGAGAGTTGGTTGGCGAGTCTGTCTTCATAATATTAACAATAAAATAACAACAATAGTAGCTAACTCACATACCATGTACCATTTGCCTGCCACTCTTTTTAGCACCTCTCACAAGTTAACTCATTTAATCTTCACAACCCTATGAGATAGGCATTATCATATTATCCCCATTTCATGGATGAGGAAAATGAGAAACAGAGAAGTTAAGTGCCTTGCCCGAGGTCACACAGCCAGGAGGTAGCAGAGTGGGGTTTGGATGTCTGCAGGCTAGCTGCACAGCCCCTCCTCTTGAGCACTTATGCAAATTGCCTCTGGATTCTTAGGTGGTTCAGTGGACCCTCTGTCATGCTGTTATCCTAATTTGGCTTCATACACTCTTTCCTTCTGGATGATACGAAAGCCCGTGATTCACATCCAGACTCTTTTGTAAAGATCTGTATCAGTGGACCTTTTTTAGCCCTTGTTGGTTTCCCCTGTGGCTGTTCCCTGCTCCTTGCCCCTCCCTGGCATCCCGCCCATACCCCTAGCCCTGCCACTCCTTTGTGGGGATCATGACACCCATGGCTGGCCGAGCTCTGCGGGACTCTTGATTACACCCTCCCTACAGAAAGCTGCCCACTGCGTCCTCCCCCTATTCCATGTCCTCACCAAACAGCTGAGCCTGTGCAATGTGAGAGGGGTGGCTACTTGCCAGAGGTTTCCAGAAAGCATCCAGAGGTCACTCTGGGCTGGCTCAAGTAGATTGGGCCCCGACCGCTGCTCTGAATAGCCACCGTCCCATCCGGGTCCGCTCCCTCAGCACTAGAGGGGGCTAATTGAGGGGTGGCAAGTTGTGGAGGTTTGCAGCTGAAGGAGGAACAGGGGAGTCAAGCATTTGGCTCAGCAGTTGCCAAGTAGCAAATGCCAAGAGGGGATGGAATGGAGTGTTCAAATCTTCAGCCTAAAACTGCCTTCCCAAGCCCCATCCCCATCTATATACCCATCCTCCTCCAAACAGCTGGCCTTCCCCTGACCCACCTCACCAGCCAACACTTTACCACCCTGGCCACTATTGAGCCACCCAGCGAATGCCCAGCCCACCTAACACTCAGAACACACACTCCTCCCACCCCCATCTGGACCCACAATGCTTATTCTACTCACTACAGCCCAGGACATATGCCTCCCTGCTGGCCTACCCCAAGTCAGCACCCTACCTAGGTCCTTGCTGGCCTGTATCCACTCACCTTTCACCAGACCTGTTGATTTCTGTCACCCAGCCTACCAACCCAACCCAGCAGGCTGGCTAGTCCCCTCCACACCCACTCACCTCTCCTGACAACTTCACCTACCCACATGGCCCTGTCTACAACATCAACCAACTGCCTACCCACTTACTTAATGCCCAGCCCACTCATATCACATTTCATAAATCAGAGCCATTATTTCCAGGTCCAACTCCCTCCAGGCTCTCATAAATGTGATTTTCCAGCTCTTCTGGGACTGTCCAAGAACCATTTTAGAGGCCCATCTTGGACAGATATTTTCAACTCAGGTCTCAAAGGAGCAGGGCAGGTAGGGCTGAGGCACTCGAAAAAAATTGCTTCTTACCCTCTCTCTCATGGTCCAAGTATTGCCCTGCTGGGAGAACATGAGATGGTTTTCCACACCTCTTAACACCTTCTACTGCTAAATCTTGTTGGAAAGACAGCAAGTTTCAAAAACCAGGAGGCAGGTGGAGGGGTCATCAGACGATGAAGTTCAGGAGGCCCCAGATAGATGGACAGAACTCTTTATCTCACTAAGTTCCGAAGAAAGGAAGGCAGAGTGAGTAATGAAAGGGTCCCAGATGAAGATCAGGGGGCTTGAGTTTCTCTCCTTGCCCCACCATTGTGGGTGAGCTTGGGCACTGGACCATGGGAGTCAGGGGTTCTGGGTTTAGACTTAGCTATGTCAGTACCATGTGGACTTGGGCAAGTCATCTGGCCTCTCTGGGCCTCTTCAATGAAAAGAGAGTTGAATGAGATGACATCTAACCTCCCCTGGCTCTGGCCCGACTGCTGTGCTTGCACTGGAAGAGTCCTTGCTAGGAGCTCGGCCAGGTTCCTGGTCCTGTCTGTCCTTGGCACTCCACTTCCAACAACAGGGATCCTGCTTCATCCACTGGTCATGCCAGGTGCATGGTTCCCTTATCTGTGTTGAGCAGGGAAAAAGCAGGCAGGGAGGCATCTCCAAGTGCTCTCTGAGAGGAAGCCCTGTCAGCAACATCCCCACAGCCAGATTCTGTAGCCTGGGGAGTCTGACTAGGTATCACGTCACATCTCAGCACCCACTGACTGCTCATGGCTGCCTCGAGCCCAGTTCAGAGAAGGATCCTGTGTTCAGGGAGGAAGTGCCGAAATCAACTTGTGATGTCTGCATAGGGAACAGGGAGAGGGGATGTGAATGCCAGGAACTGGGAAACTCTAATGAAGGTCCATGCCAGACTCTGGGTTTATTTTCCTATTGGTATCCTTAAGCCTATAGAAAAGTCTCGTTTAAAAGAGTCTTCTGTCTTTTGTACTACGGGAAATTAAAGGGGAATATTGAGTCTGCCCCCTGGGTCAGGTGCCAAGTGGGAAATAGCTCCTTACCCCAAGGTCAGCATGATGGTGGCAGTGGTGATTATCTGGAGATCTTCCCAAAAGAGTGACTCTCAGGATGCTATGGAGTGTGGCCTGTGGTGGGCCATTTTCCCTTAAGTACATTTTTCAAAAATTATCAGATTTCCCCATGAAAATGCAAGCTCTATGAGGACAGAGTCTGGTCTTGTGTCTGCTATTTCCAGAATGAATTGTAAGGCCTGGAGGACCTGAATCTGTTACTCAGTCATTCACTCCTCTCTTCCTTCCCTTCCTCATTCACTCACTCCATTCATTCACTCATCCATTCATCCATCCACTCATTTGTCCATTCGTTCATTCACCCCTTCATCCATTCATTCACTCCTTCATTCAGCAAACATTCACAGGGGACCTGACTCACCCCCACTGCCAGGGAATCCTTCTCAACTAGGCCAGGGAGGACCCCAAGCTAGAAAGTTTTGAAATGTGACTCAAGGAAGCACCTGAGTGGGTCAGGGCCTACCACAGACTCACTGTGGGGCCTCAGGCAAGTCACTTGCCCGGTTTGGCCTCTGTTGTCTTGCCTGCATGTGGCCAGGGGGCAGTTGCATAAGAAGGAAAAGGGAGGAACTGCCAAAGTGAAGGGCAAGTCAGCAGCTACCTGGGCGGCATCTACACGCTGCTTGCAGGAGAGCTGGTCCCACCTCAGGTCTGTGGGTGAAGAATGTGTCCCAGGATGTGGCCTGTTGGGCGCTGCTGCACTGCTGTGGATGGGGGCGCATCTCTGTATGAGTGAACATGTGTAGGTGCCTACAAGGGGGTTGTGTGTGTGCTCACGTGCATGCAGGTGGGTTTGCATAAGTGTGTATACACACTGCGCAGTATCCGCAGGACAGGGACGGGGGGTGGGTTTCCACTGCCCTGCTCTCCCCACACTCCACACCGCCTCCCGCTCCTTGTAGCCCATCTCCCTTTTAGGAGGCCCCCTTAGCACAGTGGCAAGAATTTAAACTCTAGACTGCCTGGGATTGAATCCTAGATCTACCAAGTACTGGCTAGTCATGTGACCTTGGGCAATTGAGTTTCCCCAGTGGCAAAATGGGATTGTGGGATGATTGTGGGGCAGTGGAGCACAGTGTGTGGAGTACAGCCCTCAATGTCTGCCCTTTCTCCCTACCCTCGAGTTGTGCTGCACAGCAGGGCCTCCACTCTGGATGGAGGATAGAGGATGTGGGTCGGAGGGAAGACCCATTTGTTAAAAATGCTGACTTCAACCCTGAATCCAAGCAGCTGTTTGGAGCTGGTGGCCTTTTTCTGGGATTGTTTATATAGCTTTCCTTATAAACACAAAGGATGGAAAACAAAACCAAAAAATGTTTAAAAATAAATGAATGAATGAGAAATTGTTTGTGGGTGGCAAGGACAGGGCCTGGGGCAGATGGGGAGGCCATGGGGCATTACCCTGGGGATTAAACCCTTGAGTAGGATTGGGACCTGACCCGAGGCTCTCTCCAGCCACCCTCCTCCTTGTCACAACTCCCAGTCCTTCCCACCTTCCCAGAGAGGTCTGAATCAAGCAGCACTGTCACCTGATCACAGCCATAAAGAACACTGGGGAGCCCTGCCAGGAACTGGCCCAGCTTTGCCCACCTCTGCATGACCTGGGGCAAGTCACTTTCCCTCACTGGGTCTCAGCTTCTGAGGCTCCCTAAGGATCCTTTCAGCATAAATATCATGTGATACCTTCCTTTCTATCTCAAAGAGTGGTTGTGAGAGCACTTTGAGAAGAATAAATAACCCCATCAAGAGATGCCCATCAACACAACATTGGGGGATAGGAATCTACCCCTTGGCTGCTGGGGAGGATTCTTTAAAAAATTATTACATGAGTACTATTCCTCTTCTTTCCTGCACCCACTGCAGACATCACTAATCAATCACAGCACTCTGTGACATGGAGCCCAGACATAACCTCAGGACCTCTTTGAACACGGCAGTCTGGTGTTTCGAATCAACTAGTACCAGGTGGGAATTATCCCCTGCCCTACCTTCCTCATAGGGTCACTCAGGAAATAAAACAAGATTGTAGCCAGATGAAGGGAAGATGTTACAAAATAAAATCCATGTGCAGAGTCTATTTCTAAACTGTGCAAGCATGCAGAGCTGCTGATAGGGCAGGAGGGGGCTTCCTTCCTAAGTATCCTTGAGAACTCAACCAAGGAGCCAGGAGCAGATTGTGTGTAGGGACCATGCCTGTCCCTCAGTGCACAGCACACAGCCTGGCACACACTGCCTGTTCCAAAAATGTCCATTGCATACATGAATACATCCTCTCATCTCTGCCCAGTCTCCTTCACCTGGAGGCCATGCTGCCTAACTCCTCCTTTCTGGAATAAGTCAGCTCAGGCCTGAGGGCTCCCTCCATAGAGGCTGGACTCAGGACAGGCAGCTTCCTCAGAAGGCAGACCCAAAGGCCTCTGGTGCAGAGAACAGCAGTCAAACGCCCCTCCCAGGCCATGTCCAAGTGTCTTCTTTTCTTTCTTGGCCAGAGCCTCCTGGGAAGCCATCCTTAGCAAGATGGGGCATGTCTGTTTGGCGCTGTCTCCCTCCCTACTCACCAGGTAGAGAACCCGGTATTCTGGCCCATCGTGGAAACCTCTGGGGTGTCTGAGGCCTGACACTGCTCCCAGAATGTGACAACACTTGTGCGTTAATGGAGGGAGAGGAGGCTGGCGGGAGGCTTCTTGATGGCCCCCGCTGGCTGGGCTTCACCGCCTGCTTGTTTCCAAAGCAAGCAGGTGAGAGGAGCAGGGAGGTTGGCTCCCCTGAGGGGAAATGGAGTCTGGGCTTGGCGGGCTCTGCTCCATGTGTTTGGGAACAGGAATCTCACACAGGAGTCTGGCTCTGCAGACTTTGCAAAGCCATTTCTCATCCAGCATCTGCTATGAACCCAATAAGGCCCTGGAAAAAAGGTCATGCAAGATTGTTACTGCTGCTCTGCCTGTGGGGAAGCTGGACCAGAGAGGTTAAGCAGCTCACTCCAGGACACACAATCTTATAAGACTGGCTTCATATCACTATCTCTGCCACTTTTAGAGAAGCCTAGAGATTCTATGGGTCCAAAGTCCACAAAAAGCTGTCCATAAGAGTATTAGGGCACTCTGGGTGAGCACCTAGGCCCTGGATCAGGCTGTCTGGAACCAAACCTTGCTCCCACCACTCTTAAGCTGTGGGGCCTTGGGCACATGACAGCCTTCCTAGGACTCACTTACTCATTTGGAAACTGGGGAAATTTTTATCCACTGCATGAGGATTTTGTTTCTCCCCTCACCTCCCTGGTCTTTGTGTGTGTCTCTCTCTCTGTCTCTCTCTTTCCAAATATGTATTGAAATTTATTCCATGCCACACTCTTGAAAACACTGAGGCACAAAGATGGACAAGTTGCCATCTCTACCCTTCAGCTTAAAGTAGACACAGAGATCAACAAATAATAAAATATAGTGTAATTAGGGCCAGGATTCTACACACTGATCTAAAGATGCTGAGGAAGGAAAGACTAACTGTTGGAGTAAGGGAGGATGGGAATTAAGGTATCAAAGGATGAGTAGGAGTTTGCCACTAGGCAAAATGAGTCGGACGGGTGTTTGGGGAAGAGGAAACAGTCTTGCAGGGACTGTGAAAGAACGGGGTTGTGAAAGAACAGGGCACATCTGGACAACAGGATGGTTGGTGTGGCTGGTGCCTGTGCTTCACCACAAAGATGAGCCTGAAGGGGTTGTCGGGCCAGAGTGTCAGGAGCTTTGCAGCCAGGTGGCCCCACAATAGATGAGGGACTACGGGAAGGTTTCCTGTAGGGCTGGGGTGTGAGGCCTCTGACCTGGGCTGCTGTTTCTGAGACTCCAGCATCCTTGGGGCAGGGAGGAGCAGGGGCTGCGGGGAGGGTAGAGAAAGAATCATAAACTAGGGCCTGATCCAGAAGCCAAATGGGAGCAGACACCCTAGGGCACGGATGCCCCCGAGTCTCATGCTGGCCTAGAAAAACTCACACTCCACAGGGGAAACATGATGCGAGCAGGACAGTCTACCCTGTGTGCTCTTATTCCATGGCTTCCATGGCTCCATGGAAGGAGGCTCTTGGGCAGTGAGGACCAGAAGCCTTACTTTCCAGAGCAGAAGCCTAGAAACTCAGAGAGGTCAACCTGGTCACCCAAGGGCACACAGCAGATCTGGAGCCAAGGAGAGACTGAATGGAGGGTTTCCAGAGCTGGGAATGCTGGAGCTTTGGCCCTAATCTTGTGAGAGAGGACTGAGAGTAAGACTAAAGGAGAAAAAGTCATTTAGGGGGACTAAGGGGCAGCACCAGGTAACAGCCCGTTTGGAAGATTTTGTTTGCAAAGCCCAGGCTCTTAAAGTGTCCTTGTGCCAATTACCCCGTGTGCGTGACTGGGGGAGAACACAGAGGACGACTCAGGGACAGGTGGGAGCACTTACTGAGATAGAAGTTTGGAGGGAACTCCGACCTGGGAAGAGAAGGATGTCTGTGGGACCCAAGGCTGTAGAGACCAGAGCCCACCCCCTTGCAGAGCCCCTGAGAGACCTCTAAGGATCACTGATGGGGAGAGAGGCCCAGGGAGGCAGGAGGAGTGAACATTAGGAAACGTGGTCCTGGGAGCTGCAGCCACAGACCCCGGGAACAAGTGGAGCAGCCAGCTTCACTGGACCATGGGAGGTGGACAGTGAGGCCACGTCTAGATCCTTGTGACCCTAGAGAAAGGGGAGCCTCTGCCCCCAATATGAGGCCTTCATATGCTTTTCCTCCTTTCCTGGAAAACTCAAGATCATCTCTGGAAATGATGCTTCTCCTTTGATGACTAACCCAGAGCAGTGACCCAAATGGTGGAACCTTCAGACAAAGGAGGAGGAGAGGGGAGCACCAGGGAGGTTGGGGAGGAGAAGCAGCTTGTTAGTACTGAGCACCAGGGGCGGGCGGGCAGCAGGACTAAGGGAAAGGGAATGAAGCGCTCTTCGTGTTAGGTGACCTGACAGTAAGTCCTTGCTCCGCCCTTGCGTGCTCTGTGCCCCTGGATGTGCCGCAGGAGTACTGAGCCAGGACTAGGGGTAAGACCAGCAACTCACTGGGAGAAAAGACTTGAAACAGACACAACCCCGAAAGGATTAGCACCCATAACATATTAGGAATGGTTACAAATCAGTATTGTTTTGTTTACGTATAAATGTTTGTTACAACAATGCTTACAAATGACACAATGGGAAGTGAGCCATTTTGAACAATTTGCAAAAGGAACACAAATGACCAATACACACAAGCATGCTCAGTAGTAATCAGGGAAATTAAAACACAATAACAATTTTATCATCATATTGGCAAAACCTCAACCTTCCTATAGCCAAAGAAAGGTAGACAAGGATGTGTAGGTAGGGGACTCATCCACACCAGGGTGGATGTGTAAGTTGGTACAACCACTTTCTACAGCAGTTCAGCTGTAAGAAAATATTAAACCTGAAAATATACATTATCTATGATCCAGCAGTTATGCTTCTAGAAACCAACCTGAAGAAATACTAGCAATAAACATGACGTTCATTCTAGTACTGACAGTGAAATTAAATGTGAAGCAAACTGAATATTCCCAGTTGAGAGTGGCTCACTGAAATGTGATTGATTCCACAATGGAACACAACTTACTGGTTAAAAGCTGATCCCTGTGTACTTACATGTCTAGATCTCAGAATCATCACTGAGTGGGAACAAAAGCAAGTCACAGATTGACACATACAGTGTAAACCTGAGGCAGGATTCCTTTTTGTTCTAAGCAAGCACCCAACGTACTCTAACTTAAAGGAAGAGGAGTTTATTTTGTCTGAAATAACAAGGAGCCCGGAAGTAGCCATTGCTAGAGGTGAGTCAGCTGCTCAACAGTACATATCAGGGATTCCCTTGGCCTTTCCCTTTTGTTCATTGCCTCATAGTCATGAAATGGCCACTGTAGCTCTAGCCATCACATTTATATTCAAGGCAGGAAGAAGGGAGAAGTGTGAAAGAGTTTTTTCTTCACAAAGTTTTGGCTTTTTCTTTGATAAGGGAAGTCTTCCGCAGTAGAATTCTGCTTTTTTCTCATTAGAAAGAACTGGGTCATTCCCTAGCCTTTAGAATTTTCTGGTTAACGGGATGAGATTATCAAAAATTGTTTAGAGCAATCGTAATTCATTCTCTAGGGGTTGGGGGTGGGACCTTTCTCCCTGATATCTAGAGAGTTCTGCCCACTCCTTGTATACATCAGTTTCCATTAGCAGGGAAGAAAAGGGTGCCACTGGCTGTTGGGGGGATGAGGGACAGTATCTGAAACAGATAAAATTTATACGGAAAAGAAAACACACCCACGTGTACAACGTTACCTATTTTTGTACCAAACACACACAAGGGTTATGAGGTGGAGGATGGGAGCAAGAAATGGACTGGATGTGACACTCAAAGAGGCCTTGGGTTTTATCTGCAAGTTTTAAATTTTTAAATTAAATTTTAAAAAGGAAGGCTGAAAAAAAGGAGACTATTCATGTATCACTTGTGTAATTAAAATCAGTTTTAAAGGATCCTATCAGTGGCCAGCTTTGTCACCCCTAAATTTGGCCCAATCCCAACCAAGCCCAACAGCAGAAGCAAAGGCAGTCAGTCACCTGGCCTGTTACTCCAAAGAGTTCAACTGGAGGCCCCTGGGAGAAGAGGGAGGAAATTGCCTGAATGACTCTTGGCTCCAAGAAAAAAGTTGGGAGCTGATCACTTATGGCTTCACAACCCTTTCAGCAGGGCTGTCTTTGACAGACAGAAAGCCAGCCCATCGGTATTTCCTTGCAAATTCACAGGGCCTCCCTCTGGAGTCCTCCCCTCATTCTTCAAACAGAAACTGCAGTCTGATTAAACCGCCTGTCAAATACCGACAGTGCAGCTGCTGTCCTTAAAACCACTTACAAGACACTCTGGGGCACAGGAGGCAGGATGGACCAGATGCTGGCTTAGCTGAGCAAGGAGGGAGCAGTGGGGAGGCAGTGGTGGAGGAGTGGAGTGTAGCACAGAGTCGCTGTGTCCACCAGGAGTGTCACAGATCAACATCGAGCAGAGTGCAGAGCAGCCTGTGCTCATGGCCACAGCCTGGCCTTATACTATCTAGCAGCCCATTTGACAGGTTTAGAAATGGAGCTCCAGGGAAGGGAACTGCCCAAGTTTACACAGCGCAAAGGGTCTCAGACTTGCCTCTGACCCACAGCCTCCCTGGAAAGCTAGAAAGGCAAAGGAGGGAACTGGGGTCCAGGTAGGTGCAATGGCAGGGGTGGGGGTGGGGTTGGTTCTAAAGCATCAGCTCCTCCAGTGCCCACCTCTGTTTCCTCCCTGTGCCCTGCAGCGCCTAACAGATATTACAGTCCCAAAACTCTGCCAGAAAGACTTGGCCTCTAAGAAGGTTCTTGGGGATCACCTGGTCCAGTATGGTTTTCTGAGATTGGGTAGATAAAATATTTTTTTCTAAAAAAAAAAAAGCTTTAAAAACTGAAGTACATGAACTAGAAAATATCAGAGTGTATTGCTTGTAGTAAAGGCCAGTGTTGTTCTGTGAAATCTGTGGGTATTCTTATTGAGTCAGTGGCAAAGGTGCTTCCTACTTTGGAGTAGCTAAAAAAAAAAAAGGAAAGCCAGTGATTTGGTCTGTATGTATCATTTTATAGATGAGAAGACTGAGGCCCAGGAGAGGGTGTGACTTGTCTGGGTTGTAGTGGGCCAGTGGGGGGACAGGCCTCAGGTCTCCATGGCAAGCCTGCACTTCCCTGGTGACGGGGCTCTAGGTCTCGTGGGTCCCTCCAGGGCTGAGGGGTTGTAGGGAGCTCTTGGTGCTGGCTATTCCCACATTCGGGCTGCTTGTTTATCCAGCCCTGATCCTTGGGTCCCCAGCTAGGGGGGCCCGTTTTTTGCTGCTCCTGATAAATATTCCTGCTATTGTAAATACCATGCTGTGGTCACTCCATTTTTCTCTGAGGCCTCCAGCTCGCTCTCCTCACCCCTTTCCATACACATTTGTGCTGAAGAAATTCTCGTTCCTTTACGTGGAGTTTGGAAGCAGTCTCCTCACAGTGGCTGGGTGGGGGGTGGCACTGGTGGGTGAAGCCCTTGGAGGGCAGGGTCTGGGCGCCGTGTTCCCACTGGGAAGGCATCTGCCTAGGTTGGCTCTCTTGGTGTGGCCGTGTCAGGACCAAGAAACCTGAGTTCAAATCATGTTGTGCCTCCACTTTGCTCCATGATATTGAACATGTCACAAGGTCTCTGAGCCTCAGTTTCCTTCTCTGTAAAATAACCTAGTAATATCCACCTAGCACCCTCACTGCAAGGAACAAATGAAGTCAGCATTGATGCATGAGCCCACTGGTTTGGAGAACAGTGATTTCCACCTGACCAGCATCCATTCCTTACCTATCACCCTTTCTGATGAGCGTATCCAATTTTCCTTTGAGGGACCGTATCTCTCACAGTAAGTCCCTGAGATGGGTGTGGCTGACCCCCGCCAGCCCCCACCCCCCACCCCCCAGATTCTCACCCTTGACCCAGGCTTGGCAAATCAGCATGTTTTCTCCTCCTTGCTTAGTGATGGTTCAGGAATGAGTGGGTGAACTGAGCCAGACCAAGGGACTGAGCCCAGGGGCTATTGCCAGCACCACTACTCGGGCTTCTGAGCTGACAGAAGAGCCCAGAGCCGTAGGGAGTCAGCATCTGATGAGCCAACACACTGCAAAAGAGATCCAGGAGACAAGACAGTGAGAGACAGCCTGCTGACACTGCTTGGGCTTCTCAGTCCAGATAGACATACAGCAAACTCTGCTTCCAGCCTCTTCAAGCCAATGAACTCTCCTTGTGGTTTAAGCTATCTTGACTTGAGTTTCTTTCATTGGCAGTTGAGAATGCTGACTAATTCAGTGGCCAAAACATACATATATATATATTTTTAAAGCACATTTTCTCTCTTTGGAGCCTTGGAGAGTCCCTCCTGTTTCTGCCTTTCCTGGCAGCGCCCTGTGCACTCAGTGCCTCCTGAGACCCTGTGTACTCACTGGCTGGGGAAGGGCCAACCTCATTTCTCCTGTGAACCCATCCTGGACAGACCAGAAGGGAAGAGGACAATTAACTGACCATATTTGGCTTGGACATTGACTTTGAGTGTAGGGCTCCAACCCACTCAGCTTTGCCCCATCCCACCACAGCTGATTCCACTCCTCCAGGAAGCTTTCTAAGCCTGCCATTTGCTTAGACCTTTTCAACCATGCAGCATCTCAACTCTGCCTGGGTAACTCCTCCCACTCACTGAGCTGCCCAAGTCTGTGCTCTGCTCTGGTTCTGCTCCCCCTCCCTACCTCTCCTCCCACCTTTCTGCAGCTTTTCCCTTTTCCCTATTTGGGATCTGTCCCTTGGCTACTGCTTCCTGCTTGGTCTCCTCTTAGCAGCCATTGTTGTGACTCTCATAGGCCTGTCAGTGCACTGTGTGTGGCATTTCCTCACCAGTGCAGGTAAGAAGGGCCATGCCTCATATCTCAGTCTGGCTGCCAGGACCTCTTTCATCCTTCCTGACAGGTCATGGCCATCAGTCATTAGACATCCTAGCCTTTCACACTGAATTCAACCCACTGACCACAGTATGGACTGTTATTCCAGACTGGGAGGTGGTGTCCCAGGCACCTCCTCTCCTGTGGGACAGGGCAGGGCCTCTCAAGTTGCTGTGGGAAGTCAGTGCTTCAAGGCCACCCCCTAACTGGGCGTGAATTTGTGCTCACAGTCTGGGGTCAACATCAGCCTGAGATATGGTCATGCCAGAAGGTGCCAGATAAAGGGCAGGGTACCCAGTTACATTTCAATGTCAAATAAACAACAAATTATTAGCATAAATGTATTGCAAACATTGCATGAGAATATTAAAATTTGTTTGTTGATGATCTGAAGTTAAAATTTATCTAGGTGTCCTTTATTCTGGCAACCCTAGTCATATGGCTAAAGCTGGTGAGGTTGCAGTAGGTCATAGAAGAAGGACTTCTCTGCCACAAAACCCTGGAACAGGTGCCTGTGGAATTCCTCCCTCTGGAGAACTTGAAAAAAACTAGAGAGATGGTCGTTCTGGAAAACAGATCGTTGTCTGTTTGGAGGTAGATGAGCTTCCAGTACTGTCCCAGCTCTGAGCTGATAACTGCAGGCTCCCATGGGCCTGTGTTTTGGTGATCTGGCTGTATTTAAAGTACCATGAACTCTGATCTCCTCCCAGATCATTTTTCTTTCAGGGGTTAAGTTCAGGATTTCATGGTTGTACGTTAGAGCTACAGAAATCAACTGCAGGTGGCTCTAAATGCCAGAGGGCCTGGAGGACAATGGGGAAGAGGCAAGATTGCAACAGACGTTAGCAGGGAGGGAAATCAACTTCAAAATTAGTTTCCATATATTGAACTCTAATTTTTTCATTGACTTTAATTATTAAATTGGAGATGGATTCCTCTGGAGGGAGAATTTTGACTCCAAGATGTAATGAAATGACGTTCTTTAAAAGAAAGCTAAATTGTATATTTAAAAGGAAAATATTTTCCAGCGTAATAATGGTATATTGAAAGTAAGTTGCCAAGAATAAATGCAGAGTGATTACAAGTGTATTTTTGCATTTGGCCCATAATTTCAAAACACTCAGTGACAGCTTAATTGAGCAGAACACAAGGCTCATAAACCTCTTTCCTCAATTTCCTACAGCAGCAGACACTGCTCTGCTTCTTGGCTGCCTGCGTTGCGTTTCAGGGCACATTGGTAGCCACTGAGTTAATAATTGGTGGATCCAGGTTCCTCGAAGCAAAAACAGGTGGATGTGCCGACTTAAAGTCGAGCAGTGGTTCCAAAGGTGGCACAGGTGAACGGAGCGGGAGAGGCCACCTGCAAAGAAACTGATGGAATGAGTGGTTGCAGGGGAGCGTCAAGGAGAAGGGCCTCATGGAATACTCTAGAATGTAAGGCTCTACGTTTTGCATTTAGAACTAGTCTCTAGATTAACCATAAAACAAAAGCACGTTTCTGTTCATTGTGTTTCTACATTTTGGGGTCCATCTATAAACAGGAAGCCTAGAACTGGAAACCTTGGCCCATTGGAGATGCCCTGGAAAACAGCTTTGCAGCACCTAGCAAACGCTTATGGCATGACCCAGCTCCTGGCAAAGAAGGGAACTCCTCCAGGACCTATTATAATGTGAGGGAAGCTGCATTATGGAGCCAGTCTAGTACGAGAGTGGGAGTGGGAGGCGGAGGGAGTGAAGACAGGCAGCTGTGGCCCAGTTTTCTGATATTTGCAAGTTTGGCTCACATTGTGTTTCTGTTTCTCTCTTGCTCCACCCTACCTGGCTCTGTCATCCCCAATTTCCCCATTTTCTCCACTTCGCTCTTGTCCGTTTCCACCAGGCCGAGGCGGGAGCGTATCCTGGGCTGGGCCATGCCCTTGGCTCCGGCCTGTATGTGCCGTGTGTGGTGGGTGCACTGGGGGTGGTTTGTGGCTCGGCACAATGGAAATTGTTTTTCCCACTTTGGAACGCTGGCCTTGTGTGGGGGCCGCTCAGATTTTTCCAGACACAGTGTACTGCAAAGCGCTCTGGGGTCTCCGTTTTGCAACAGCAGGGTTCGGATGGGGATTTGGAGGAGGTTTTTAGGCTTTCTTCTCCCTATGAAGGAAGGGTCAGTGAGCAAATGACATCCCCCACAAAGGGAAACAGAAGGATCTGGCTTTTGGCCAAACCCACAGCTGAGCATATAGGTAGCTACTAACTGGGTGAATTCAGAGGGACTCGGGGAGGGAGGGAGAGGAGATTGTGGGAGAGCTGGAAAGCTTCTGGAGAAGGGAGCTGAGAAGGATGCAGAGACAGGCTTGTTTCAGAGAGCAGGAGAGAGAGAGAGTGGTTCCAGGAGAGAGTTCAGGGGAGGGTGGACACCACGGTTTGAGGAGAAAGAAGGCTTTGGGGAGGGCGGTGCCATGGAAGTCACAAGGGAGAAGGCCTGAGATGGCTCACATTTAATGGAAGAAACAAAGCTCCCCTCAGATCCAGGAGAGAGAGTTCTGAGGCCAAGGGAAGTTGACTTAACAGAATCCTCATGCCTGTGGCTTAAACCCAGTTATTCATTCTTTCTTTCACTCATCTGACATTCATTAAACACCTACTGTGCTCCAGGCTTTATGCTTCCTGCCCTCTGGAAATTCCGGGCTGGTACGACAACCCAACTTCTGTAAAAACATCCCTTGATACACAGTAGCAAAGTTTAGATGAACCAGTCATAGTTCAGGTGCTGGTGAGAGAACCTGGGCAGGCCTGTCCATCAGTCAGCTTTGTGTGAGGCCTTTGAGGGTGAGAGGGCTGCCTAGTCAATCTCTGGGCTCCTCCCAGGCTCAGGTGAGCTGGCCTCAACTCTCCCCCTCTGTGGCCCACTCAGACATTCGAGTGGGTCTTCTCCTCGACTCCAGGTCCTCTGCCCTTAATAGGCACCAGGACCCTTTGGGCCCTGACTCCCCAGTCTAGGTTTTGTTCACTGTGGCATTTGTACGCAGGGACCTCCTCCCTACAGATCCTCCCTCACTTCTGTAACCTGGTGTTCTTTCCATTCACTAGACTAAGCTCATCTGAAATAGTCATTCCTCCTGAATGTTGAGAGTGGATGAAGTCTTCTTGCCTGACCACTCTAAGTCATCTTTGTCATCTTTGTCATTGTCATCATCATCATGTTTTGCTTTTTGTAATTTCTTAATGATTTTAGTTTCAAACTACCCAAATAAAACAAACAAGCAGAGATCCTTGCTCCCATCTGTGGGTGAGAAATCTGAGGCTCAGAGAGATTAAGAGATTTGCCGACAGTCACACAGCTAGAGTGAAAAAGTCAGGGTTTACACCTGCATCTTTGACACACATCCAGACCCTTTCTGATATGTGATACAGGTGGCATGGCAGAACAGTGGGGAAAGTATGGTGCTTTCTCTAAAGGTGGAAAGTAATTGGGCATGGATCCATGGGGAAGGACCTTGGACTCACATGTCCCTTCTCAGCTAAGTAGAATGATTTCTAGGGGAATGGAATTCCTTGGTTAAATCAGCACAGAATGGGCCATCTCAGGTACAAGTGAGATTCCAGCCAAAGGAGGTGCTCAGCCACGGGCTGAGTGACATTGCTGGTTTCTTGGGGTTGCATGAGCTCTGCCTCAGTTTCCTTCCTCTGAGCTTGGGTCCTAGGAACACAGTATGTTTCTTTGAGACATGTCTCACTGACACTGAAATGATTCAGTTCTCAGCCTCTCAAAACCCGCCCTGAGACGAGAGAACAGCCAAGCCACACGTTGGGCTTGGAAGTCAAAAACAGGATGGCAAGAGAGAGGAACCAGCTCTCCACCAGCTCCTCCAGGTCTAGCGATGCCCTCCGAAACATGTTCTGGGAACATGTGACACCTGTGCCCAGAAGTAGCCAGGTTCCAGAGAGCTCCTGGTTAAGTCAGCTCTGTAAATACACCCAGCAGGCTGGCAGCCAGAGACCAGGGCGCCAGCTCATGCTGCCTTAGGTGCCCAGGAGAGTAAAGATGGGTGTTCTTCCCCCAGATGGGAAAGGCTAGGCAAAGGGTATCACTGTCCTCTCATGGGTTCATTCCTGACAGGTCGCGTCCCTCTTCCTTGCTTCTCCAGTCCTAGTTATCCTGGATGCAGGCCTTGTCTGAAGCCAAAGCTTCTCCCCAGCTTGCAGCCCCTAGAAAGTGCTGGTGACTTGGGCATTCTGTGACCAGCAACCTGAAGGCTTTCTAAAGATTTGCTATCTATCTGTCTGTCTGTCTGTCTATCCATCCATCCATCCGTCCAACCATCCATCCATCCACCCACCCACCCATCCACCTAGCCATCCATCTTACAAACCTGGCACAAACATGGGGAACGGTTTGCCATGACAAAAGAATAAACATGAGTACTCACTCCATGCTGAATTAGGCATTTCCTTCTAGACTTTTCACTGCATATGTGTAGACATATATTACCATACATCTATGTATATTTTTCAAAGATGGGACCAGTTTTTCAGAGAGAGAGAGACTTGCTTGTTTGTTTTCACTTAATGGCAGACAACCACTGCTTTGCAGAATGATGAAACACAGGCCTATCGGGAGGCGTGGAAACAGGCTCGAACCAAGGGGTGAGCAAGACAGAGTGCAGGCAGGTCTGGATGGAAGGCCTGGACCTCGTCCTTGATCACTAACAAGGCCTCCTTCCCCTGTCTAGGTCTCAAGGAGACACATCTTCATGGGGAGGGGAATGTCCAGCTGATTTCCAGAAACTCTTTTAGTTTTGTTTCTCTGTAATAATATCTGTTTATCGAGAACTTACTGTAAATGAGCTCATTTAACTCCCACAAGCCTATGAGTAGGCACTATTTCCATTCTCATTTTATAGACCAGGAAACTCAGGTGCAGAGGTTAGGGAACTTCAAGGTCACACAGCAGTGCTTGATAACAATCAGGACTTGAACTCAGGTCTGTGTAACTTCAGAGCTTGTGTATTTAGTCACCATGCCATACCATCTGCCACTGACTGCCAGAGCGTGTGTCAGTGAATCTGGGAGAGTGCACACCAAGACGTGGTAGGCATGTTGTCCTTGAGCTAGTAAAGACCTTGGCTCAGGGTCACCAGCTCGTAATTTAGAGTAAAGCAAGGCAGACGTGTCCTCCTGGATGAGCTGGGCTTAACCCCAAGAGCCTGTGGGGTCACAGGGCAGCCAGAGCTGTTTCCACTCCCTGTGCTGGCACAGGCACATGCTCAGCTGTGCTTAGGGCAAGACCAGTACTTTTAATCCAAACTAGGTGTAAGAGCCTCGCAAGCTTCTCCGGGGGAGAGTAGGTCTGGCTGAGCCAAGCTGCCCAGCTCCCAGAGAGAGACCCCAACACTGTCCTGAGGCTCAAAGGTCATGGGGAGGACGCAACCCTGGGAGAACTCCATCTACCCAAGAGACTCCAGGTCAGGATCTGGCCGCCTCAGCTGAAAAATCACCCCTCCCTGTGAGACAGCCATCCCACACGGATCAGCATGGCTGCTGAACGCAGCCTGTCTCTGTGTACTCATTTATTTACAACCCTGGCATGCTGGGTATCCACATCATCTGGCTGGTCTTGGCGGTAGTGACCCGACAAAGAGAAGGTAGCTCCCCGCGCATCCGCAGTGGGACTTCCCTCCTCCTCCTCCACCACCACCGCTACGACCACCAGCACCCTAGTCCTCCTGCAATTAAACCCAGATGCCAGGAAATATCTTGGTTGTATGGCTGAAGTGAAAACACATGCATATGGTGAAAACTCTTCTGTTACAATTTCATTACTATCTTCCCTGGAAACTCGCAGATAGAGAGGGAGACCTCTGAGGCCAGCATCTGGCACTCCATGTGCAGGAGGACAGCACAGACCAGCCAGGAGCGGCACGCACGTGCCCTGTTGTCTCAGAGAGGCATTCGCGCAGGCTTCCAGGGAGCTCGAGGGGCAGCAGGGGAAGGGACAGAAGGCCTTCCACCCCACCCATCTCTGAGCCCTGTTTCCTGCTGCCTTCCTCAGGAACTCAAGATCCCAGATCCTAGTCCTGACTCTGACACTCACTGGCTGTGTAATGTTGGGGGACTCACATCACCTCTCTGAGCCTCAGTTTCCTCTTCTGTAAAGTGGTGATAAAAATGCCTTCTCGGAGTTGCAGCAGTGCAGCAAAGGTCCTCTGGGGAATGGAAAATAGTCTGAGTACGATGGACTTATAAAGCAGACCCACCAATCCTAATCTACAGTTCCAACCCCCAGAAGCTCTGAGAACCAAAGCTTTTTATAACTCATTTGGCAGCAAAACTTGAGCTAAACAAATATGAGACTATTCATTGAATTTATGTATCCTCTTTTGTGTGAACCTCCATATATTTTGCTGCAAAAGTATTATTATGTTGGATCCTGAGATGCTGCCCTAGACCCTGCTAGGGGTTTGATGTGTTTATATATACATCTCAAACCCCAATAGTTCTGAATGCTAGACTACATCCAGCCACAAAGCTTTTAGGTAGGGGTTTGTCAACCTGTTTTTGGAAATGAAGGGGAAATTCATGTGTGGTTTTAGATTTTTTTTTAAAAAGGTCTGGAGTTGTGCTAGATTTGAGATCTTTTTTAAAGGACCCCCTGCACTGCCCAGGTCTTAGCTGTGACCCAGGGATAATTTTTTTTTTACATTTTTATTTATTTTTATTTTTAAAGAGGAGGTACTGGGGATTGAACCTAGGACCTTGTGCATGCTAAGCATCCTCTCTACCACTTTGAGCTATATCCTCCCCTCAACCCAGGGATAATTAATTGGCACGTTTATCAAACACTTCTCAGGCATCGGGCATTGTAATGATACCTTATAAATATTATCTATTGTAACCTTCCAAAAGGCCTGTGAGATGTTTCTGTGATTTTCTCATTTTACAGATGAAGAAATGGGGGCTCAGAAGGTAGGTGACTTGCTCAGACAGGCAAAGCTGATAAAAGGCAGATTCAAACCTGGTCTGACTGACTCCAGGGTGGATGCTCCAAGGTGCTGTGAAATTGTGGAGCAAGGAAGGGGCTGTCTTGGGAGGGGTGACATGCAGGGACGGGGTCCTGGGAAGGTGAGGGATACTTGGCTCCACCTCTCCAGCTGAGGGGTCCTCCTCCCAAGCCCAGACCTATGTGTCCTTCCCATGGGCATAGGCCCCTTTTCCTCCTCCAGCAGGGATCGCTACCCCTAATGGTCCCTGAGACTACTTCCTTCCCCTCTGCTGTGGGACTGTATGCTCCCAGATTCCCCCTGGTCCTGTCCTGTCGGCTGTAATGCTGAGTCCTCTTATCTATAACGTGGGCCTCATAATTTCCAGGCCGTCCCTCTCAGAGAGGTTGGACAGGACAGACAGTGTCAAAAGTCAATGGGCACTACAGACCACTGTGGGGTGACTGGAAGCTGCCCTGGGGAGCAACAGGCTGAGGATTCCCTGGGGACACCACAGGGGTCTCCCATGGGCTCAGTCCCACCTCTAGACCATCTGCTCAGCTGCCCTCTGCTGCTGCCCTCAGAGGCTGGAGAGATCCACCCTCACCGTCTCCTTTCTCTGTAGACCCAACCCCCCTGGGAGCAAAGCAAGCCTGGGGTTTGGCTTTGTTTTTTCATTACACAAGTCGATCATGAACACGTTCTCATTAGGAAAAAAAAATACACAAGTGCACCGAGTAAACAATAACAATTCTACTTTCCCTCCGCCCTCTCAGATCTGTTCTCTCCCCGGGGGAACTACTGTTTACAGTTCAGAATGCACCATTGCTGTCCATTTTCTTGGCATTATTTGCACATATATATCATTTGGATTTGTTTGGGGCATTTTATATACACACTTCACGTAGTGTTCTGCACTTCGCTTTTTCCTGCTTACCATATGTCTTAAAGAGCTTCCCACGTCAGTTCATACAAGTCTGCCTCATTCATTTTAACTGCTGCCCCATAGCTACCCTATGGATGTCCAAGGGCTTACATAACCATTGCTTCACTGATGAACACATAGGTCATCTGCAGTGAACATCGTGTATTGGTGTTATTGTGCTGCTGGTGATTACCTCCTGTAAGAGGAACTGCTGTGTCAAAGAGTGTAACAGTTTTTATTTTTGCTAGCTTCTTCCAAATTGCCCTCTAAAAGGCTGAATCAATTTAGACACTCACTAATCCCATATCAGAGTCTGAGGCAGTGGTTCTTGTAGCTGATGGGGTCCAGGGTTTCCTGGCAGGTGGCTCTAAGATGGCTGGACCCCATTTCCCCTGCGGAGCAGTCGTCTGGCAGCAGTGTGGGAAGGTGGACTCTAGTTGTGCCTGGGTCATAGAAGGGGTAATTGGTATAACAGACAGGGGATTTGGAGCCATTAAGTCTTGGATTTGGGTCCTGGCTCCACCACCCATGAGTTCTGTGATCTCCAGCAAATACAACTTCTCGGAACACTTTCATCTGAAAAATAAGAGTAACAATAACTATAATCTTATTGACAGGTGATGTAAAGCTTAAGCATGGATGATACCTATAAAGCGTTTACAGTTCCTTCATAGAGTGAATGGCAATAAATGGAAACTGGCACTTTCTATTACGACTGTGATCGTTAATATCTGGGCTCTGTTTCCAGAAACACAGCTCCTTTTCCTCTGGGGTGTCCTCACATCCCTACTAACGTCGGCCACTGAGCCCTGTCCAAGCCTGGGCACCATGTCGGCTGTCTGCTGGCTGTCTCACAGTGTCTACTGTGTGCAGAGCTCAGAGCCCACAGGGAGCAGAGGGAGCAGGTGATGGCACCCAGCAGGCAGGACGAGCAGTTCTGGCTTCCACGCTAGGAGGGTAGACAGGACACAACCAGATAAACACCAGTAAACAGTGGTGGGGAGTCTTACAAACACAGACCCATGCCAATGCAGCTTCTCTGAGATAAACACATTGGAGCCAAGTCACCAGGTGGGAGCGGAGGGAGTGGGGCAGGTGCAGGGTGTGTGGGGTTTGAAGGTAGGGGCAGGAGGTGGTGTGAGAGAGTGAAGCCAGACAGATGGCACAGACTGGGAAGGCGAAGTGGAGGACAGAAGTGAGATAGAGGGGGGTTGCCCAGAGGTGGCTGTGCTCCTGGCAGCCATTGTGGAGAGGAAGGTGCCCCACACTAGCTGGCCGCCAGAGTCCTCCGTTCAATTCCTGGCCCCGCATCTTGACACTGTCTGGCCTTGGGTAAACATTCTCCTTTTCTGGCCCTGGGCTTGAGCATCTTCAAGTGGGTCAGGTCGGGGGTGCTGAACTAGATTACTCTGTCTAGAATCATTTCCAGCTTGCAACTTCTAGGAATTTCTGCCCCATGATAAGATCTCTGCTATGACCAGTCTCATCTTGAATTGGAGTCACTGTGCGGCCATCACTCTAATCTCTCCAAACTACCAGCACTTACCAGTTTATAAACTATGGTCACATTTGTTTCTTCATTCAGTTTTGCCCTATAGCTTTGGAAGCAGGTAGAGCTGAAACTCAAATCCACTTTACATGAGATTACACGAGGGACCTGGGACTCACTAAGGTGAAACAATTTACAGAAGGCTGGGACTGAGTACAGTAAGGGATTCCCCTTCTCTGGCTAGAGCTTGTCTTTATAAAGCAGGGCTGACCATTTTCTAAATAAATATATTTTAATGTAACCATAAAAGGAATACATGTTTTTTATAACAATGAAAACTGTAGAGAACTATTAGACTAGTGATTTATCTATAACCCCATGGTGTAAGGTAGGACCAGTCATTCCACAAACATGGAGCACTGTCTTAGTCTGGGCTCCCCTAGAAGCCAACTCTGAGGTAAGGATGTGATTTATTTGTGAGGTTTACTTGGGAGTAGTTTATTGGTAATTGAGTGGGGAAGTGGGATGGTGAGTAGACGACAGCCAGGAGACAGTGCATTTCCTGCAGGTGACCACTGTGGGCAACCGGGGCTCCACCTTGCTGGGGAACTCCGGGAGCCGGTGTAGAACCCATCACACAGGGTCACTCCCTGCAAGGGCCAAGGACATGGGGTGTTTATCTAACAAACTCTGTCAGTCATTGGTCAAGAGCTACTTCCAGGCAAAGGTGGCTCCAGTGGCCAGAGAGAAGCCACAGGACAAGAGTCACAGGTGCTGGAAGGCACGAGAGCTGTTGGTAGGGCACCCACGGCATCTGCTACGGTACCTGCAGGCACTAGGCTCCTGGCAACACAGCAGTGAAGGAGATGGACCAGGTCTCGGCAGACAGGGAACTCATAACCTTCTGGGGAGACAGGTATTAGCGAAAAACTACAGAACAGGTATCAGTATAAATGAGTCAAAGGAAAAGCTCATGCCTCTGGAGTCAGATGGCCAGGATTGGACTCCCAAGTCTGCCACTGGTTTTGAGCCAGTTACTTAGTCTCCCTGGGGCTCAGTTTCCTCACCTATAAGATAGAAATGATAAAAAGTAGCAACATCTTGGGGGTGATTTTGAGTTCATTTAAATTAATACAAAACACTCAGTTGCAGAGTGCACTCGATGAATGCTAGCTGTTATCCTCATCACTTATGTCATTAGACATCATTCATTAATGTCGTTAAGACTATGAAGACGGGCTTGGCTGAGCCTGGGGTTCCACCCCCATGGAGAAAAGGGAGACTGCCAAGGCGCCCTGGTGGCCTTGCACTTACCACACAGACCACTCAGCAGAGGCCTGACTTGTAGTTACTCAAGTCTTAGCAGGACGTGTAAGCATTTGCTGCTGCTGGGAGGGAAGATGGGAGCCTGTGGCTCATCATGGGTCCTAAGGACTAGTGGGGATGGGAGCAGTGCCCTGAGTGCCCTCTAACCCCAGGCTGGGCCCATTCTGGAAGGAAGGGAGGAGGAGTGGGCCCTGGCTGCTTTTGGCCATACAGCACTGCTTCTCACTAACCAGCGACTCTGGAGATCCGTGCTGAGCAAAGAGGGAGCTGCCCTCCCCTGGCCTCACCTGCCAGTGGCCCCATGGCATGGTTGCTGGTGGTCCCTGGTGGCCAGGCTTGCTGCCGGCAAGCACTTCATACAGCTGCCATGCACAGCAGCCAGACTCGGAGGTGGCTCCCCAGGCTGAGGGAACATTCCAGGACAGCTTAGAGTCATTATACCCTCTCTGCTCACTGCTCATGGTAAAAACCTGGATTCAGACCCAGACCCTATCTTACTGCCCATCTTTCTCTCATTCCCCTCAAAATCTGATGAGCCTCGTGGGGGGGAGGGGACAGGATGTTGCTCAGCCCCTCAACATTGCTTCCATTCTCTAGATGTGTTTCACTCATCTTCCTGTGGTTCCTTCTCCTGCTGCTCAGTGTGAAACAAGCTCCTGTGGCCCTTGGAAGGCAATGAAAGGAAGCTTGGGTTCTGGCGTCAAGTCTGCTGTGTGACTTTGAGCAGGTCCCATAACCTCTCTGGGCAGCTGTCTGTTTTGATCGTCAACAGAATCCCTCCCACCCCTACTTTGTGGTGATGAAAAAAGCATGTCTGGAAAACACTGATGTGGGAAAACAGATGCTCACGGGGCTGAACACATGTTATCTCAGGGGGTCAGGCCTTGGTCAGCTCAGAGCACACTGAAGCATCGAACTGAACGTCAGAAACAACCAATCTCGCTTTAAAAGTGGGTAAACTGAGGCCCAGCCAGTGACAGAGAAAGATGGGGTTGGAAGCTGGCCTTCTTGACACTACACCACCTTGTCATTTGATGATGATGATGGGGTACTTGTGAGCACCTGTGTGCCAGACCCTATTCTTAATCGCTTTCCATGGAGCCTGCCCACTAATCCTTACAAGGTGGTGTTAGTGGCATTCAGCACAAGTGAGACTGGAATGGTGCACTGGAGGTGTGCCAGATTCTGTTTGCTTAAACAACAGTATTTTCTGGGCCCAGAAACTTCAGAAGAAATCTAGGTTTTGCACAGAAGGAAAGCTTATCTTTCAGGACCATGGTGTGTGTTGGATGAGAGACAGGGTTAGGGGTGTTTGCTGGGCCCCGAGGGGCACTTCCATCTTCTGGGTCCAGTGTGGCTGCGATGGGGGCACGAAGGGGTGGACGTGTCTCAGCTGGTGCTGGGGGAGGGGCAGCACGGAGCAGGCTGTGAAATCTCCCACAACAGATGCACTTACGCAGCAGGAGGTGAATGGACCAAGGGACGTCACAAACTCCTGTCTGAGTCCGGACTCCACCATTCACTAGCTTTGCAACCCTGGACACGTGACAACATCTCTAAGCCTCAGTTTCCCTATCTGCAAAACAACCTATGTTCAACATTCACACTGGGAGGATTTGGAATAACTCTCTGACACAGTGGACACTCAGCTAGATGGGAGCTATGGTGGAGCTGTGGAACAAAGGACAGTAGAGGGTGTGGTCAGCCCAGCCTGGGGAGGGGACCTCCACGCGCCCAGAGGATGGTGGGAGTGGGGGCAGGTAGCAGGGAACGGGGCTTCTCCAGACCCTCCAGCACCTTCATGGTAGGAGCTGGCGGCTGCCCAGACACTTCTTGGCCAGGGGCTCCTGGGGGCTCAAGCCCAGCCTAGCTCAGGCCAGACGGGCTCTGGCAGAGACCTCACTTTCTCCTCCGAACAATGTCGTTCTCCCAGCCAAGGGCAGCAAGAAGCGGGCCAGGGAGCTGACAGCGCTGGGGAGACTTCTTGACTCCACCCGCCCTCTCCAGCCCTCCAGGTTTGGGTATATCCCTCAGCCTCACTGCCAAAGTTTTGCCATCTTTGAAGCAGGGATAGAGTTACACATCCTCCAATTTCCTGGGCCTCTGGGAAGAGGGGCCCAGCAGCTCAAGTGGCTCTGCACCTTTGTCCTTGAGCTAAGGGCCCCCCGCCTCCATCTAGGGAGACAGAACTGAGTCTCCCTTCTCTTCTTCAGGCAAGGCCCCAGCACAGGGCTCTGGCCTCAGGGTCATTCCCAAGGTGCTAAGAAACCCGCTGTCCTCTCCCCACCACCCCCAGGCCGCCTCAGAAGTTCTGAAGAAGAGAACCTTTCTAACTGTGGGCCTGTGTGCTTGAGAATGCGTGTGCCTGAGTGTGTGCTCGTGTCTGCCTGCGTGCGTGGGGAGGGGTTTGGAGCCTAGGGTCCCGGGGTGAGCCACCTCCCTCCCCTCTCCTTCCATTTACTTGGTCCCAGAGCGAGGCACTGTTCTGGGTGCTGCAGTGACAGTGTGAGCAAGAAAAACCTCACCTCTTCTCTCAGGGAACTCGCATTCTGTGACAACACCACCAAGGAAACCAACAAAACAATCTCAGAGAACAAGGCATGCTGGGAAGACGTAGAACGACATGGTGTGGGGACTGCAGAGCGTGTGGTGCCCATGCTGCGCTTTTCTCCCTCCTCCTCCTCTCTGATTTCTGGGGGGGCAGCAAAGAATAAAAAGTGAGGTGTGGGAGCAAGGAGCTTATGAGAACGCTCAGGGGCAGCGGGTGAGGGCTGTGTAGGACCTGTGTGTTGACCTCTCCTGGGCCCGCTCAGCATCTCCAGACGCGCAGTCTCTGTTGGGGGTGGGAGGCCGAGGCCTTGGTCCCCCAGGCAGGGCTGGCATCCCCGCCTCTTCTGACAGCCGGAGAGGTCCCTACCCTTCCATTTCAGAGTTGAGTGGTTTGATGCTGGGGAGAAAAAGAGGAAAAAGAAGAAAGAAAGGGGGAAAATTCCATTTTAAACTCTTGGCCAAAGCAAAAGTTTTCTTCCTTCCTTCCATCCTACCTTCCCTCCTTCCGTCTTTCTTTCCTTCCTTTCTTCTCTCCCTCTTTTTTTTTTTTTTTTCCTTAAGAGCAGAAAGACCCAGGGAATGTAAACAAAGAAGCTCCTAGCATGAATCAGACCGCCTTGTTCCCAAACCCCAGGAAGAACATGTTTTCCTGGAAGCTGGAATCTGAGCAAAGGGATGAGAGGCCTGCAAGGCCAGCTGGGGCCAGTGGCTCAGAGCAAGGCGTGAGCAGGACTCGGAGTCAGAGTGGTCTGTGGGGGTCCTGGGGAGCCTCTGAAATAGCTGCCAGAAGGAGGGTCCAAGAGAGGCCAGAGGGGTGCGCTGAGGTCACCTGGAGCCAGGGAGTCCTGTGGAGCTGATTTGCTCAAAGATGGGTCTCAAAGAGCAGGAAGAGCCTTGGTGTCCTCAGAATCCTGGGTCCCCTCGGGGAAGGTCCCTCCAACCACAAATAATTCCTTCATTTGTGTACTGATGCCTGAAGGACTCTCTTAAACACTCTGCCCATTGATGGCTTTGTTTCCTTCTAAAATACAAGCCCTAACAAGAGGCAAAGCCCCAGCCACCCCAGTCATTTACACTTTAATATAAATGGGTCATCTGGCCCTTCTGCAAGGGCAGGATTTGGATACAAAGAAGGGAAAGAGCATGAGAATGTTGGGTTTCAAAGAGAAAGGGTGTCACTTTTGCAGAGGCCAGAGGAGTGATGGGGAAAGACCCAGAAGGGGCAGAGGTGGAGCAGAAGAGAGCATTCTCAGACTTCATACCTCAGGACGGGGCCAACACATCCCTGAGTAAAATCAAGGCTTTGCAAGGTCATGATAAACCGGAGGTCAGAAAGTTGACTTTCTCATGAACAGTGAGTTCTAACTAAGGCAGAAGTAATGTCTATCACGTCCTGGTTACTAGGTGCGGACTGAGCTCTGCGCTCGTGGTATTTCATGTAATCCTCACAACACCTTTGGGAGGCCAGGATTACTCACCTCACACGGGCTAAGAGGAAATGGAGACTCAGAACAAGCTGGAGCAAGAGGCAGAGCTGGCAATGGAATCTGGAATCCCGTCTGCGGCTTCCAGAGGGCCTGCCTTTGCTACCATATCCTGCAGCCGCCTGCGGTGTGCTGCCGGCTCTTTGTGCCACAGGTGGGCCGCACAGGTGGGCTGATTCTAGGGCTTAGGGTGTTACTGCCCCTGCAAGGCTCAAGGCTCTAAGATTAGAGATGGGAAGTGACCTGACCAAGATCATGCAGTGAAACACCAGCACAGGGCAGCCCTCCAGCCTGACCTCCACCCGCATGGGTACAGCAAACCTACTCTGGCTGGGGTCTCCACTAACCTCCAAATGAATGAATGAATGAATGAGCGAATGGGAACTGAGGCTCAGGGAGGCTCTGTGGCCTGCCCAAGGGCACAGACTTCGGATTCTCTCCTCCTTGGCACCAGGCTGTCTCAAATGCACCCTAGTCTTCATGCAACCCTTGATTTCTCCAAGCACTTCCCATATTTTGCAACATTTGAGTTCAGAGCCTCCCTGGGAGTGATGTGAGGGCCTGGCTTTCTGTCCCCATTTGTCACTGTCACCTCTGAGAGGTCATCCATCTCATTAGTAGTGGATCTGATGCTGTGACTCAGTCCTGTTATAGGCAGTCACACCAGGCAGTGGTTGGTCTCCACACCACCCTACGTCATGCCTGGCTTGTGGAATCACAGTGGGTTTCAGGAGGGAAGCCTTGGAGACCCACTGGCTTCTCCATGTAGTGCCTCCTTCTCCAGCCATCATTTTAGTGTTGCATGTACAGACCTTCAGATTTTGTAATTGGCTCATTAAGGGACTGTTGGTGCAAATGGCCTGTGCCCTCAAGGGAGGGGCTGGTGGAGGACTTTCTAGGACCAGTGGCAGGGGGCAGGTAGGTAGGATTTCTCCCACGTTTATGGTTTATCTTCAGGGAGTTGGATGCCCAGAGACATGTTTTCTACTCTTCGGACACTCTCATCTTAAAAGAAAGTCCTAGGATGACTTGGTAGGAGGGAAGGGACTTAATATACATTTTAAAGAACAGGAAAGCCTGGGAAAAACTTTCCAGGCAGAAGAAAGCAATCCCTGGAAGGAGAGAGGGACTTCCTTCCCCAGGAAATTTGGCTTGTAAGAGTTCCACAGGAGAGGGTGGTAGTTAGTCAAAAGGAGTGACTATCTAATGGTGAATTTTGATAAGTGTAGCAACTGAGGGAGAAAGGACTTCCAGACACCCACCAAATCACCCATATCTGTAGTCACTGGCTGCATGGGCTCAAGGCCCATCCTAATTATATGGCCTATAAAAGTTTTCCAGCAGCTTCTCATATCTATGCCATGCTTTTTTCACATTTTCTCTTACTAAGCCATGATTCTTTGCTTCTGGAAACATAATACCCCTTCCGAGAGAAGTACTATGGAAACCTCACCACAAATACACTCCAGTCCCTGATTGTACTAAATTAAAGGAAAATACTAGTGGAAAAATGATTTTAAGGAAACATAGTTTTATTATTTTTTAAGTTAATCCACTTACTTGAGTGACCTAACCACTAAGCATCCCTCAGAGATGATCTGTAGGAGACCTGCTATACGGGATTTACTGGGGTACCCATTTAGTCATTAAACATTTATTGCACAGACACTATGGGCCAAAGGCTGGAGATTCAAGGCTAAGTAAGTCCCAGTATCTGTCCTGAATGCACTCCACCTGGAGGAGGAGGCAGGCACATAACTATGATTATAAAGCAGAGTGGTAGGTGTGGCAAGAGTGATGTGTAGGAAGATTACGAGCACTGAGAAGGGTAGCTGTACGTGATTTGAGGTTGAGGTGACCAGGGAAGATTCCTAGCGGGAGGAAAAGGGCACCCCCTACTTGGGTGGGATGAACAGATGCTTGCCCAGGGGACGAGGTAGAGCCATCAGGTGGGGCACAGCATGCACAAAGGCTTATGCGGCAAAGAAGCAGGATGACTAGAGAAATCGGGCACAGACTGATGTCGCTGGGATGTCACACGATGATAGGGGTGTAGTCAGAGTTGGGGCTGGAAAAGCCAGCAGACGCCAGACCCTGGGAGCCTGGAAGGCTTGGTAAGGGTTTGGACTTCATCATATAAACAAGGCGGGGGGAGGGGGCACTAAAAAGTTCTGCGCAGGGGAATGATACAAATAAATCTGTGTTTCAGAAAAAAAGAAGCCATGTGGAGGATGCATTGGAAGCAGAGGGATCAGCTGGGACAGACTGGGAGAGAGGGGGGGCCTGTCCTCCATAGCAGTGGAAGGAACAGAAAGGAGGGGATGTGTTTGAGAAATGCTTATGGGACCAAATTAGTAGGACATGGTGATTTCTAGATATAAAGAGAAGAGAGAGAAGGACAATTCCAGAGTGATTGCTAGGTTTACAGCTGGGGTGAAAAAGCCAGTGGTGGTACCTTCAACTGAAACTGAGAATTCTGAGGGAAAGCAGTTTGGAAGGGGAAAAAAACAGTTTCCATTTTTGATGTTGAGTTTGAGGAACTTGTAGGTGGGACATCAGTGGAGATGACCAGCAGGCAGGTGGATATTTGAGCTTGTCCCTGTGGAGGAAGATCTGGGCTGGAGACAAAGATGTGAGAGGCATGAGCGTTGGGAACCACAGACTGGGTGGGAGCATCCATGTGCTCACTGGGATGCTCTAGGCTTCACAGAACAAAACGTACACTTAAAAGTGGCTAAAACAAATAAGGGCATTTATTTATTTCTCTTACTAAGTTTGGAGGTAGGTCCTGGGCTTCTTCTCAATATGTCATCAAGGACCCAGATCTTTATACATTTTAGCTCTGCCCCTTCCATTCATTCAAAACTGTATATCCCACTGTAGTGTGAAGACAGATGAGGTACTTGAAGGAGTTGGAACCCCAGGGAGAGGGTAGAGGACAATTGCTTAATAGATGTGATGCCTGCCTTCGACTGTGTTTGGCAAGGGACAAGAAAGGGGTAAGCCCAGAAAAGAACTGGCTTGTTGACAAGCAGGAATGAGAGGGAATTAAATGTCCACTAATCAGTACTTGTAGGGTTGGAAGGGAAAAACTGCTTCTTAACCCTAAGTAGTAAAAGGTAAAATTGAAAACTGCTTTTGGGAAGAAAGGCTGGTGAAAACTTACCCTGTGTGGACTTCTGCTTTGGGCTATAATGGAGTAACAGATACTGGACTGGCCCCCACCTACCATAAACAAATAGGAAAGTGGATAAATTATATGAAACATCTGTTTTCAGATGTGAGATAATCAGCAGAACAAGACTGTGTTCCCCGAGGGAGGGAAAACAAATAAGATGAATTCTGTGATCAACCTGACTTTCTGCGTAGAGGCGTTTACCAGACCATGGCCCTGGGAATGGGGACCCAAGCAGAGCACAAAAGTCTTGCTGTTTGAAGGAGACGGAGATCAGCATTCAGAGAACTGATGCAGCTAGAATTTGCAGAGCAGAATACTGGAGAGAAAGGAGTGATGCAGAGAAAGAGATTCAGAAAATCGTACAGGAGTCCTTTTGAGTCTTTGGCTAAATACTAAACCGTGCATGTGTATGATGGGGCTCCATGAGGTTGGGCAAAGGACAAATACTGGAGAGAGAATAATCATTGGGGAGTTGTAAACTGAACGACTCTTGAGCTCAAACAGAGTTGGGAGATGTTCAAGTTCAGGCCCACCAAGGTGGAGAGACCTCACTGAGGGACCAGACTATTTAGTGGAAACTTCAGAAAGGCCCCACCTTAGAAGTACAGCTAAACTAGTCAGCTGTACTAGTTTAGGGTGAAGGCTTTTAGAGACCTATCCTAACAAAGCATAAAGACAAGCCTTGAAAGCATCAAACTGATCTCTGAGTAATTTGCCGGAACAAAACTTAACACTCTAAAGAATGATGATAAAAATTCAGCACTCCATAAGGTAATATTCAGAATATCTGTCTTCTAGTCAAAAATCACTGGATATGAGAAGCAAAGAAATGACATTCATAACCAAGAGAAAAAAGTCAATCAATCGAAACCAATTCAGACATGGCAGATGTGATGGAATTAGCAGACAAGAATTTTAAACAGCTATTATAACTAGATTCAGGTATTTAAAGGAAAACAATAGAATGAGAAAAGAAATGGAACATTTCTTTTAAAGCACCAAATGGGACTTTAGAACTGAAAAATGCAGTGTGAAGGTTACTTTTATGTGTCAATTTGATTGGTCCATGAGATGCCCACATGTCTGGTTAAACATTATTTCTGGGCATGTCTATGAGGGTGTCTCCAGAAGTATTTGACTTGGTGAAATGAGTAAAGCAGATCACCCTCCCCATGGTGGGTGGGCATCATCCAACCTACTGAAGGACCAAACAGAAAGACAAAAGAAGTTTGAATTCTCTCCACCTGACTGCTGAGCTAAGACATCAGTCTCCTCCTGCCCTCGGACTGGGAACTTACCTACTAGTGCTCTGGTTCTCAGGCCACTGGTTTTCCCCAGCTTGCAGATGGCAGATCACGGGACTTCTCAGCTTCCATAATTCTATGAGCCAGTTCTTTACAATAAATCTTATCATAGATAGTTAGATGGATAGATAGATAGATAGATAGATAATAGACAGATAGAGAAATAGAGACAAATTCTATTGGTTCTGTTTCTCTAAAGAATCCTGATTAATATATAGTATATGAAATAAAAATTTTAGTGGATAGGCTAAACACATTAGACATGACAGAAAAAAAAGATCAGTGAACTTGAAGACAGAATAAACTGAAGCACAAAGAGAGAAAAAAAAAACATTAACAAGATTGAGTGACCTGTTGGACAACTGGTCTTACATACTTGTAATTAGAGCCCCAGAAGAAGACTACAGAGGATGTGGGTATTTGGGGAAAAAAATGACCAAACATTTTCCAAATTTGATGAAAAATATAAACACATAGATCGAAGACATTCCATGAATTTCAATCAGGATAAACACAAAGAAAATCACACCAAGGCATATCATAATCAAACTGCTGAAAATCATTGTGAAGCAAAACGAAACAGAACCCCTTAAATTCAGGCCCAGTAAAATCTTAGCCTGTGGTAAGGATCAAATCGATGGTATAGCTATCATAGCCATTGTTGAAAACTCTGAATGAACTAAGAGGTCAATCTTTTCAACTGGGCAGACTGACTCAGGGAAAAGAAACTTGGAGTGCTCTTCCATCTAAACCGGAGAGACCCAACTTACCTGTAATTAACTACCCCAAAATTTAATGTCTTGACAGAAGTGGGGGCCACTGGGGACAGGAGAGGAAAGAAATTCAGCAAATTTAAAATGTATATCTAAAATAAAAACTATGAATGTGGGTATTGGTATATGGAGTTGTTTGGAATAAAATGGATAAGAAGATTGCTATGTCTTTGAGTTGTACTGCCAAAAACATCACAGTCCTGGACTTAAAAGCCTCGTGACTGTTCAAGTTTTCATTCTTGGGCTTGCAGAACTCTACAGCCAGGCTGGGAAAACTGTGCATCCCCCAAGGAGGGCACATTCTTCAGTGCTCATTGCAGATGTGGCCAAGGAGGATAATGGGGTAGAGGATGGAATGTACTTCTCAGAAGAGCAGATGTTATTGCCCCAAGCATCACGCTTCACACAATGATATTTAAAAGTTGGAAGACAAAAGGAGAGCCTTTCATTAATCTCCCTCTTTTCTTTAATCACAGAGAGAAACCTTTCACAGAACACGCATAGGCCAGGGTTGGGTCTAGTGCCCACATTCTAGTTGCTGCACGGGAGGCTAGTAAAGCAGGTGTCTGATGTTTTCAGCCTCAGTTATGGGAGGTGGATTCTGCAGCAGGAGAGAATAGAGGATGACTGTTGGATAGACAATTCATAGCATTTGCCCCAGGAGTGCCAGGAGTGAGAAATGAGGTCAAAATATTGGGATCCTGGGGACAACCAACATTCCTGGAGCCCCATATTTGGGGTCAAGGAAAGAGAGTCTTAGTATTTTCTGAGCAACAAGTTGCCCCAAAACTTAGTAGCTTGAAACAACAAACATTTATTTTCTCACAATTTCCAAGGGGTTGTGAACAGCTTATCTGAGTGGTTCTGGCTTAGGGTCTCTCAAGAGGTTGCAATCAAGCCATTGGCTGAGGCTGTGTTATCTAAAGCCTTGATTTGGGCTGGAGGATCCACTTCCAAGAAGGCTTACTCATGGGGCTATTGGTTGAAGTCCTCAATTTCTTGCTGGCTATCAGCTGAGTTCCTTACCCAATGGACCCCTCCTCGGACAGCCTGAGAGTCCTCAATATATGGCAGCTGACTTCTCCCAAAGTAAGTTATCCAAGAAGGAGAATGAGAGGAAGACCAACATGGAAGCCACACCATCTTTGATAACTCTAATCTCGGAAGTTACATACTGTCACCTTGGCTATATTCTGTTGGCCACACTGTCCAACCCTGGTTTAGTGTGGGAAGTAATTATGCACTGTAAACTCCAGGAGATGGGAATCTTTGGGGGCTATCTTGGAGACTGGCCACCACAGAGCCATTGAAGGAGACAGATAAGAAGACAGCAAGAGAGATGAGATGGTATCCCAGAGACCAAGGGAGAGCATTCCAGAAGTGTTTAATAGTTTTCAATACAATACTGAAAGCCAGTAGCTAAGGGTTGAGAAATGTCCATTGGATTTGGCAGTCAGGGTCAGTAAGAACGTTAAGAGCAATTAAGAGCTCAGTTGACCAGTTTACCATGGACTGAGGTTTCAGTGGGTGGGGAACAGCTGGACAACAGTAGGTGTGGACTACTTTTTCAAAAGAGTTGAATGAGAAAGAGAGAAGGGAGATTTGGACAGAAGCTAGAGAAGGACATGGAGGATTTAGTTTTTTTGGATATGGAGGCCTGCATAGATTTTTAGGCAGAGGAGAAGCAGTCAGATGACTGGGAGAGGTGACGATCCAGGAGGGGAAGGATGACGGATGGTATAGCTTCTCGGAGGAGGCAGGAGAAGTGGAGGTCAGAGACACAGGTGGGATGCTTGGCTTTGAACAGAGAGACACTTCATCCTCTGAGGCTGCAGTGAGGGAGGCAGGATGAGCCTGGCTAGTGCAAGACCTGAGGAAGCCTGGGAATTGAGAACTCATACCTGATGGCCTCAATTTTCTTGGAAAGAGTAGGAGGCAAGGTCGCAGTAAACAGAGAATGAACAATGATGTCAATTACCATGGTGATTGCTTACAGATGAAGAAAGGCTTGGAAACAGTCTGTTCTTATAGGCAGGGCAAGCCCTTCCCTTGTAATCCAATTTCACTTTCTATCTCTCAGCAAACTCATTTTTCATAGTTGGTGATGCCTTCGGACAGCACCTGTCTGAGTTACCACCAGGTATGGATTAGTGGGATTGAAACGTATGTGAGTGGGAGATACCAGAACTCAGTGGGTATGAAAAATCATGGCATCTCAGTGGGGCAGGAACCTCCAAGGTGTCATTGAATGTTCCATCCTACAGTCTATCTTACCACCAATGGTTTGTCCATCCCCTGCTTCATCATCCTACTCACAGGAAACTCTAGGGAGAGTCTTCCCATTTTCAGACCAAACTTTAGGTCCTTTCCTTCAGCAGGGCCAAAGTCTGACTCTCTGTGTACCTTAGGTCCTACAGGAAGTCCCAGATCAAGTCCTTCTCCCACCTGACAGCCTTCAGAGATGTTTCTCCTCTAGAATAAATCTTCCCTGTTTCTTCACCTGCCTCATAGGGCAAGGTTTTCTGACCTCTCCTTACAGCTGCCTTCTCCTCCAGATTTCCTTCAAGAAAAAAAAAAATTGGTACTCAAGATTCAGCTGTGACCTTGCCCTATGACTTGCTTCTGAGTGCCCAAAGTGCTTAGAAGAGTGCCAGGCAATTCACAGCTACCCAGTGCTTGTGGGTAATTGATGGAAACTTCAGTTCTTCCTCTCTTAGGATGGTTCAGTCAGATCGGTGGTCTCACAGATTTTTTCACCATCATCAAGCATGAGCGAATCCTGCATTTTGGCCTGTAGAAAGAGGTTCCAGATTCTCATTTTGGATCTGTGACTATTGGCATTATCTTTACAGGTCACTTAAACCTCTCTGAATTTCAGGGGTGCCTTGATTCGCGTTTTGAAATGTTCACTCACAGTGTGTTTCTCTGGTATTTCCCCCTTCTATACTTTACTCCTTACCTCTCGCCCCCACCCACATGCAGTCGTGTGTTATTGTCTCAGGGGAGGGCTGCAGCCTCAGGAGGCAGAGGAAGGAGTTTTCTGGTTTTGAGTTGAAAACACTTGGGCCATAAGGCAGCAGAAAGGGCTCACACCAGCAAAATTCAGAAGACTTGAGTGAGAGCAATGATTCCACCTCTCAGATTTGCAGAAACTTCTGACATACTAAGATGTCCCCAAAGGACAGGAATGACCCAAGAGTGGCACAGGACTAGATGAGACAGAGACCGGCAAGGGTCTCGCGAGGGGACAAAGGCCATCTCCACAGCACTTTGCAGGGACTGATGAGCAAGGACATCACAAACGACGCTGAAGACCAGAGGCCTGGACACCATTTAAGCTTCCAGGAAACTGAAAAGAAGAGGACTCCAAATTGGCTGAGATTACACTGCTACTGCTGTGGCAGAAGAAGGCCTTGAAATAGAAATGGAGTAGCATAGAATGGGGACTGTGCTGTCTCTGTCACACCTGGAACAAAGGGCTGGAATTCATACTTACTGCCTAATGTCCTTCCCATCGCTCCACCCTCCGCCCCCCCCCACCCCTTAGCAAAGGAGCAAGTCATCCACTGTAAGAGGTTCCAGTGTTTTTCTCTCTCCTAAATGAAGCACAGAGAGGGTGAATGGTATTCCAAACTCCAGAGCAGAGCTACCAAGCTTCCAGTAACTATTCGGTGTCTATGCTTCCAGACAGCGCTCCTATATCTGCTCTACCCCTCTTACCTACGTCTCTCCTTTAAAAAATGGAAAAGAAAAAAAAACCCCTTTGTTTTATTTATTTACTTTTTAATGAAGGTACCAGGGATTGAACCCAGGACCTCATGTATGCTAAGCATGCACTCTACCACTGAGCCATACCCTCCCCTCCACCTCTCTCCTTCCTGGGCCATATCTTTGTTTAGTCCATCTTCCCATCCCTCACCAGCCTCACCTCTTTTAGAAACCAACTCTTTCCTCTGTTCTTCTCAAATCCTTTGTGCTCAAAAATCAAACCCTTACAATGTGGAAATGGTAACAGCCAACAGCCAATGATCTAATGTGGCCAATTAGTGACAGATAAAGTTTGTAGCTACAATATGGGCCAGTGGGTTCTCAGGCAGTAGGCTGGTTTAGAAACTACCATGATGCCGCCAGACACATAATTCTTGGCTTTGCTTTGAGCTTGTCAGATTGGCTCAAAGAAAGGAGAGTCCTGGCCAAAAAAGCAAGAACTTAATTAACAGTGAAGGCTGTAATGTGAGCATGAAGGCCCAGTTCCTACAGTTAACCCCTTGAATGTGGTGTTTTTATAACCCCTGTTGAGCTTTAGATGAGGAGACACAGCCTAAGGAAGATGGCGAGAAAGATGAACACGTGGCTTGGTGTCATTCTGAGTCTCTGCTCCACTCTTCCTTTGGCCCAGAAAGCCTCCTGGCTCCCTCCGGAGCCAAGTTCCCAACCCTTGAAGGGTAAGCGCCAAGGTGGGCCCAGTGAGTCCTGCCATGCCTGCCTCCCCCTACACCCCTCCTCCCCCACATTCTCAAAGCACAGAGCTCCAACTCCAGCTCTCATTTGCCCTTATCTCTTTCAGCCTATATAATATCTTGCCTTTTCACATCCTATCTACCCCAGCTCTGAGTTCTTTGAGGAGCAAGGGTTGCATCTAATTCCCATCTGTGCTTACTTAGGGCCCAACTGAACCTAGGCCTGGCAGGAGAAGGTACTGGGTGACATCTACTGAGCTGGACGTCAATCCAAGCTACCCAGTGGGACGGCTGACACATGGTCCTATGAGTTATGGGTCTGCGAGAAGAACGTCTCAATTGGGTTAAACTTAGCTGCCTGGGACGGGAGTTGGGGTGCAGAGCAAATAGTATGTGGAATGAAAAATACATAGCTGAGCTCTTAAGATTATTTAGCCATTTGAGGAAGCGCCCGAGTGGGAATGTGCAGCAAAGCTGTGCCCGTTCTCCTGGGAAATATTCCCAGCAGCCAGGCTTCATTCCCTCGGGGAGTGACCCGCAGGCCCCCTGGTAAGTGCACTTCTAAGGGCAGACCTTGCCAGCCTTTCTCTTCTCGCCCTGGAGCACCTTTTCCTCCAATATTCCACAATAATGATCACAGTAATGATGGCCTGACACTCTGACTTTGACCCACTATAGACAAATGTTTTTTTTTTCCTTTTTAACAGGCTCCATGTTTGGACACCCTCAAGCAGAAGCATTTGGCAGGGAAATGGTTTCCTCATTGAAAGCCCAGGTTCTGCCCAAGACGAATCAGGTGCTTTTAGCCCAAGGTGAGTGGGGATGGGGGTAAGTCAAATACTTGCTCTACCACTTAGGACACTTGAGGTACCAGTGACAGAAAATCCAACTCATTAGGCTTGAACCAAAAAAAGAATTATTGGAACATATTCCTGAAAAACCCGAGATAGCTCTGCCTTCCGCTGCTGCATGTTCCCAGTTACAGATTGTCACTAGGAAGCAGTCTTGGTCCATTTCTCAGTCTGATTCTTCTCTG
This sequence comes from Camelus bactrianus, assembly GCF_048773025.1. NCBI lineage: Eukaryota > Metazoa > Chordata > Mammalia > Artiodactyla > Camelidae > Camelus > Camelus bactrianus. The sequence continues at coordinate 65,991,488 of NC_133549.1, forward strand.
GTTGTCTTCATAATAAGGTTCCAACTTGTGGTAAGATGGCCACGAGCAGCTCCAGGTTACATTCTCCCAGATTCAAACTCAGCAGAAAAGAGGAGCTTTTTGTCCCCAGTTGTGGGAAACAACTCCTGGGCCTGGCTGTCACTGGCCCAAATTGGGTTGTGTGTCTATCCCTGAACCAATCACTGAAGCCAAGAGAGTAGAATTGCACTGATTGGCTAACCTTTGGTAACATGGTCCCACTGGGTCAACCTAGGTTGCCTGGTCCTATTCAAATCACATGGACAGAGAGTGGGAAGGACAAATTGTCCCTCAAGGAAATCTGGGGTGCTGCTTCCATGTGGAGGGTGAAGAGATCATAAGGTGTAATAAAAACTTGTACCACCGCACAGCTAAAAAGAGAACCGCTTTACCAGCAGCCCATAATCCATGCTACCTGGAGGGGACGGTTGGAGTCCCAGGAACATCCACACCTCTACATCAGTTGTGAGGAATCACAAAACGTTTTGTGCTAATTGAAATATTTGAAAGTGTTTTTCACTGATAAAGAGGTTGTGGGACCCACAGCACATGAACCATGTGGACATTTGTTGGTTGCCTCCCAGGACCCAGGTTGCTCCTCCCAGTAGCCCTGTTTTCTCTTTGGGGATGGAGTGAGGGAAGGTGGGCCCTACCCTCACTCCACACCAGGGGTGAGGCCAGTGGGCACATTCCCTCCTCCCACCCACCGGGATTGGTCCGGGGTGAGCATCTGACCTGAGCCAGTCCAGTTAGAATGAATCCAGGGCTTTTGCTGGTAATGCTAGGATAAGATGCTCTTTCTCTTTGAAAGGATATGAGTGAGAAAGCCTGTAGCACTGGGAGCTGTGGGCAGTCATCTTGGGACCACGAGGGAAGTGAGGTGTCATGCAGAAGAAGCATGGGTGGGAGAGGGAGGGAGAGAGAGAGGAAAGGAAAGGAAAAGAAAGAGAGATAAGGGAAGGAAGGGAAAAAGAAGCTGAGTCCTTAGTGATACTGAAATTCTGTACCAAACATCACCTGAAGCCAAACCTGCCTATGGATTTTTCACTTATGTAAGTCAATATCTTCACTTTATTGTTCCAGCCACTTTAAATCAGACTTTCTATTATTTGCAACCCAGAACATTCTAAACATTTTTGAGCTGCTTCCAAGTGTGGGCAGCCTGTAGAAGTAGCTGTATATAGGCATGTCTACCCCAAACATCACTACAGATAAAAGGAGGAGGGTGGCTCCCCTCAGTGCCTCTCAGGAGCAGCAGGTGTGAGACAGGCAGCCTTTCCTTTAGAGATCCAGTGCTCCTGGGTATCTGGGTGATGCTTCACATGCAGAGCTCTTCTAAGGTTCTGTGTCCTAGAAAGAAGGCTGGAATTTCTCAGCTGGGCAGCTGTGTGCCTGCACCTCCAGGCACCCTGTGGATGGAGATCTGAATTCCGAGAAGGGCAGAGAGGAAGGGAAGAACTTAGATGCAACCACTGAAATGCCTGATTATTAAATTTCTCCGTCTTGGTGGCCAAGTAGGTGATGACAAAGGCTCAAATGTGTGCTGAGTTGACAGTTCAGAGAGGGACTGGGGTCTTTTCATCAGGAATCTGTCCCCTACAGGGTCAGGTTTTAACCTTGGTGTAGTGCATGCTGGGGCGCACCACCCAGTTGTCCTCCAGGACAAGGGCACTGGTTCCCCAGCCATCGGGCTGTTGCTGCTGATGGCTCACATTTGGCTAAAGGGAACAGCCTCACCCAAGATCATGCTCCCTCCCTAGGGGTTGCTTGTATCCCATGACTGGAGGGAGAGTAGAGATACAGAGACCAGTACCCCCTCAATTTAGGGCAACTTTGCAGATCCTCCCAGCTCCCAGCTCTGCATGGGGTTGACAGAGACCTCTTCCTACTGCAGTGCAGTTAAACTTCTGCCTCTGCCCTGTCCCACTGCCCTCACTTCCTGGCATACCCCCACACGCAAATCTCTTTCTCAAAGTCTGTCTCCTTGGGATCCTACCCAACAGATGACACTTGGTGAGGTAGGTGGTTGTCTACGTTAGAGGCCTGACCCCAATTACTACTTTTTCTGGGTGTCTGGTAATAGTGCTGGAAAGGAAATGGAGTTGGAAAGCACAGACAACTGGTTTGGGTTTTACTTAAACACAGAAAATTTTTCTTGTTGGAGAAGCAATATATATTCATTGTAGGAAAATTTAGGGTAGTCAAATTAATTAATTGATACCTGTAAATCCTTCCATGAGAAGCAATGATGGTTTCTTGTGACTTGAGTTTGAAAATGTGTTTTGAGTCCTTTCTACGTACTAGGCAGTTCACGACCCCAACAGCCCCACGCGGTAGGCCTCAGGACTCCTTTCTGCAGAGCAGACAGGGGAGACTCAGAGCTGTGTAGCGACTAGGGTTATACAAAGGGCAAAAGAGCCAGCAGATTAAGCCTGTGGCTTCTGACTCCGGATTCATAACTTTCCTTACTGCATCCCAGACTAATGAATTGATGTCAGAGTTTCTGGAGCGTGTGCTTTGATGGGGCAGAGTGGCTGGTATGGAAGAAAGTTCCTAGGCCAGGAATCCAAAGCCTTCGTTCTAGTCCTGGCTCTGCCATTTACTTCCTGGGTGACCTTGAACAAGTGTTTTTACCTGGCGAGTCCTCGGTGTTTGTTACCAGCCGGCGCACTCTAGATAATGGGCTGGCGGGTGCAGTGATGCTGGCTGACTGCAGGGGGCACCACGGAGAAAGAAAAAAACCAACAGGAGGGAGAGGGACCTCCCCTCCCAAAGACCACATTCCTGCTGTTGGCCTCCCAGGGGCACTAAGGGGGTGCTCCCCAGGCCTTGGGAGCCTCCAATAAAACCAGAACCACGGCAGGGTGGAGCCTGGAGCTGGAACCTCCTGCGTCTGTGTAAAAATCTTCATTTATCTTTCTCAGTTCTCTTTGGCCAAGGGAGACGACAGGAGAATGTTTTACTTTCTTCCCTTTTTTTTAAGGAAAATTTTCCATAGTAGAAATGGCATGTGTTTATTTATAGAAATCCAGCCACAGGGATCTATAACTTCTGAGGGAGGGAGGCGGCTCCGGGGCCAGTGCTGGCCCTCCTATATTAGAGGCGGGTCTGGGTTTCTTTAGCCAGTGGGTTCCTCCCTCCTAGGCCTCTCTCCTTTTAGCGGAGCAGGAGTTTTGCTCATGGAGAGAAGAATTCCAAACAAAGGAGTGAAATCCGGGGTTTATGATAACGTTGTAACAAGTATGGGCGACATTCACTGAGCACTTACTGTGTGCCCAACACTGGGCTGGGCACTTTACAAAGTAACGCTCCCCATAACCCTGGGAAGTGGGAATTATTGTCTACACTTTACAAGGGAGAAAACTGAGTCTCAGAGGAGTAATTACAAGCCCAAAGTGGTGAAGTAAGAGTCACACACAGGTTTGTGTGACCCCAACACTACACGGACAGTCTTTTGCTGGAATCAGAAACAGAGCTGTGTGCTCACAACTGCAGGCAAGAGCCCTTTTTAGGGGAAAAGGAACTGAACCCTAAGAAAGAGGTAGGCATGTCCCAATAACCCTGATCTCCTCCATCAGGGCTCCCCCCACATTGGGGGTGGCAGCACCAGGCAGCTCCCTAAAGCAAGTGGCTTCTTCCATGGGACTCACAGAAGTTCACTTCCTCCTCCACTGGCCCCAGGCCCTCCTTCTGAAAAATGCTTTCTTGGGTAGAAGGGGGTGAAAGAGAGGCATCTGGGGAAGGGACGGGGTCAGAAGCACTGCTTGGGGTGGAGGTTCCACCCTGAGCACATTTCCCAGTGGGGCACAATGAATTAGAGGGTGAGACCTGGCTTCCCACCCTGCCTTGCTCATGGTGCGACTTTGGGTGAGGTCACATAACCTCTTGTACCTGAGTTTCCTCCTTTGTTAAATGGAGAATAGAAATACCTATGGTTGTGATGATTTCATCATGTGAGATGATGTATATAAAGCACTTAGAACAGTCCCTGGCACATAGTCAATGCTTAACAAAAATTAGCTGCTATTATGCTCCAGAAATAACTCATTTTCACCACATAGATCATGATGGATAATCACAGATATAAACAAGGCATAAATGGTCAGATACGAGATGCTGTGCTTTTTTATGTTTTCTGTCCCACCTCAAATTCATCTTGTCTGAAACCCTGGAGGCACCTGGAATTCTCAAGATGACCTGTTGAGGTTGGGAGCCCTGGGTCCTTCTGTTCCAGAAGGTTCTAGTACATTTCTGAAGTTCTATGAGGTACCATCTGGGACCCTCCTCTCCAGGGTCAGCTAGGTTTTATTTAGTTAAGAAAAAGGACAGCATCTGACATTCTGAAATAATCTTTTTTTCCCTCCCACTCTTTTTTATAATCCTTTGTTGAGTCTTTTGGGCCTGTGTTTCTAAGATATATACCCAGATTCAGTTGGCAAAGCCTTAGCATCTTCACCATCATCATCACAACTGATCCACAAGATTACTTCCATCATCACCAATATCATTCCCATCAATGTCACCATTTAACCTGAACTGTCATCACCACCACCTCCATTTTTGGCAGCACGATTGCATCACCATAACCATCTCCATCACCAATGTTGTCTTTGCCACTTTTATTTTCATTTCGTCATCATTAGGCTCCCTCTCACATGATCATCTTTACACTTCTATGGTCACCTTCTGCTCAGGGCCAATCAGAACCCTTTGGTAGCAAGTGACAGAAACCCAAGTTGACTAACTTAACCGGATAGGGCAAGACCTTCCTAGGAATGACTATTCCCCAGGGACTCAAACACTAAAAGGATGCTCCATCTCTTGTCTCTGCTTCTCTCTGCTGTTCACTTAATTTTCTTCTACAGACAGACCTCTGTACATGTGAGCCAGGGATTTACATCCTGGCTGCACAGTGACCCAAAAGCAAAAGAGTTTTCATCTCTGAGGCTCAGATTGTAAAATCCCAGGGAAGTTCCCTGATTGGTTCAGCTTGGTTTTACCTTTTGGGTCAATCAAATGGGTAGAAATGTGTGTTTAGCCCAGATTATCATGTGCCAAGAATAGACATGGCAACTGGGAGAAACTTGGTGAGCAGGTGGATAACCTATATTGTGTCTGCATTCACCTTCCCATTGACCACCAGCTCCACCACCACCATCAGTACCGTCACCTTCACCAGCACTACCATCTCTACTACAACCACCACAACCTCCACCACCATCACCACCATTACTCCCACCACCACTACCACTACTATTGCTACCATCATCACTCTTCTCTTGGGAATTATAATGTGCCAAGCCCTGAACCTCACATTTGGAACCTCAACAAATTTGAATCTGATGACACCTCCAGCCCTTCAGGAATTTTCCATTTCTGGAAAACAAGAAAGTTGACATGTTCAAAGAGATGGACTCCTAATCCTTGGCCATGGGATGGAGGAAAGAGGGAAGCTGTAGGGACAGAGTCCAGCACTTCTGCAGCACTAGCCCTAATCCATGGGCAGGCCCAGCAAAACAGCAGCCTGTATCTCCCCCAAAGAGGGGGGCATTTCTTCAAATGCGCAAAGCTCCTGCACCAGCGTGCGGCCTGCAGCCTGCAGGGGCCCTCAGCACATCTGCCCCCCTCCCCTGGGGGGATGGGGCTTGCTTTTGGATCTGTGCCTCCTGCTCCTACTCCATCTCCAAGCAAACATCTGTTTCCAGATGTTGTCCCAGAGCTGTATAAAGCCAAAGGAAGACTCAAGTTAATATATCTACAGCAGACCCAACTGTCAGCGGTGAGCTAATGTCAGGAGCGGATCGCTCAAGGAAAGCAAGAGCCCTCATTTCCTGATGGGGGGTGGGGCGCATAGGAAAGACAAACAGGGCATCCCCCCACCCCAACTTTAGAAATGACCTTAGCAAAGCAACAGGAGGAAAAGGAGAAAGAAAGAGAAGGCCTTTTTAATGAGGTTTACAGGAATAAATGTTCCAAGCAGTTCTGCTTTCACAGCTACTGCTGGTGAAGGAACAAGAGGGAGCAAAGCTCTGTGGGAAGGGCACAGCCTCCTCTGGATTTACTGGCCATTGGCTGCAGTCCAGACACTGGGCCAGGCTTGAACCTGGGGACTGAGCTGTGCCTGGTAGGGAAGCAATCTGGCCCAGATCTGGCTCTGCCACTAGTATGCTGTATGACCTTGAACCACACTCTGACCTCTCTGTGCTCAGTTTCTGCAGATGTCATATACCAGTGGAGCCTTGGGGGATTTTTGGAGGCTCTTCTGGGCAAGGGGTAGGGACACTCCCCACTTCAAACCAGGAGAACTGCTCCTAAGATGAGACTCAGACCAAGCTCCATGGTCAACACAAAGAGTTCCACAGCAGTGGGGGTGGGCAGAGAGCTGGGGACAGGAGCGCACACAGAGACACAACAGCATAACTTGCAGTTCCCAGATGCTGGTAAACAGGGATCTGCTCCAGTAAACTAACTGTGCTCTTCATTACCCGTCTGTCATCAACCAAAAACATCTGTCTCTTAACCCACAGTGGCCTGCCTTTCTGACAGCTCTTCCCCACTGTCAGGGAGAGTGCAAGTCCTGGGCTTCTTCTCTGAGCACATGCTTGGGGCGCCCTTCCACCACCCCCCATGCTGAGGCCCAGATTCCAAACCCTGTTTCCATGGGCTGACAGCTTGGAGGGGCTGCATCTCACTCTCACTCCTCAACTGATTGTTCTTCCTCCAAAAAGCTGCAAATAGGGCCCTAATGGATGCATTTGCTTGAGCTTTCTGATGTCTGGCTGTAGCGTGACCATCACCATCAACTCTCTTGGATTTTGTATTTTATTAAAAGTCCTGCACACATGATCTCATTTGAGTCTCTCGGCGCTCCTCTGAGTAGGAATTAATATTCTCTTGCCCCAGGCAGGAGGCTGAGATCCAGAGAGGTGAGGACACTTACTGAAAGGCACACAGTTTGCAGATGGAGAGGTCAGGGCTCAGAGTTTCTGGATTTCAAAGATGGTGCTTTGTTTCAGCTCAGCCTGAGTCAGCAAAATGGCTTCACCCCAAGCACTAATCTCCAAAGATTGATAATATCTTCCTGCTTTGAGAAGCCTAAGCAGAGGGTGTGTGTGTGTGTGTGTGTGTGTGTGTGTGTGTGTGTGTGTATTAGGAGTAGTGTTCTGTAGTTGATTAGTGATGTCTGCCAATGATGTGGGAATGGGAGTGTTGGCATGATCAGAACATGCCACCTGAGAAGACAGGAAAGGAAGGGACAGATGGTTGGGACTGTTGGGGATCAGGTGGTCACATGATGCATCCCTGGTAAGGATGTACCACAAAAATTTGGGACTTCTACTCTATTATTCCAGTCCTCTCCTCTCTCTGGATCCTGCTATGCTCAGGGGCTCTGCTCAGTATTCACCTCTTCCAGGAAGCCCTCCTGCAACTTCACCCAACTCCAAGTCTCCTCTGCCTTTCTATTCTTCTCCAAGTCCCAAGTCACTACTCATCTGCCTATTTGTTGGGCCCTCAGCCCATGCTGCCTGGCACTGCTGTTCTCTTTCCTGCACATGTAGTTTCCTACAAAGGCCCCATGGAACTGCACCCTCTGTGAGCACCTGACTCTGGGTTTTGTTCCCATCAGGAGCTCAATAATAGGTGTGGACTAACTGATGGATCAATGACCTACACTATCCCCCCTCTCAGATGCAGGAACACGGTCTTGGGAGGAGGTGTGAACTCTCGTTTGGCCTTTGTTGTATGTCCCCAGTCTCTGTAGCTGTCATCATGGTCATAAGGGGCTTGTGTTGAGGACAGACACAGCACTCAACATATGCCATCACATCCAATCCTCAAAATGACCCTAGGAAATAAGAATTGTTCATTCCATAGTTCAGATTTTAAAAGCAGGTGCAGAGAGTCTACACAGTTTGTCCAAGATTACACAGCTAGTAAACAGTGGAGCCAGCACCTGAAGCCACTCAGAACAGCCTCCAAGTAGCAGAAAATAGGACCCAGAGCTGTCTATGCCTGACCCTGAAATGAGGCCACATAGGAGATTTCTCCTGAATTATTCTTGAACCACCTGAGACCACAGGGATGTGGGCCATCTGGAGCCTCCAGCTGTTCCTGCAAGAGGTCATCAGGAGAAAGCTGGTCTGGGAAAGGCCTGGGCAGTAGGATGGACATGGCCTTTGCTAACCACAGTATTCCCCAAATCCTACTTAGGGTAAGTGATCCTGTGGACGGGTCCGCTAGTGCACCCTCTCAGGCATTCTTCTCAGGCTGGAGTAGATATCTGTGGATTACACCTGGAACCAGGTCCATGGGTAGTTCCCTCCCACAGGAATCTGGGCTTGGCCCTGTGACTTGTTCTGGCCAATGGGACATTAGCAAGTGTCACACAAGCAGAGGCATCATAAGCACTTGCCAATGGGGCTTGGCCTCTTGGAATCTCCCTTTGAAAGCCAGCCACCATGCTAGAAAGATGCCCAGGATAGACTGTGGGATGATGAGAGGCCACCTTGAATGTTCCATCCCCAGCCATGCTCCCAGTGGAGCTTCCACAATGCAGCCTGCTGTGTGACCTCATTCATGCTACTTGGAAGAAAAGAACCACTCCACTGAGCCCTGTCAGCTCAGAATTGTGAGAAGTAATAAATCACTCCATTTAAGGAACTAAGATTTAGAGCCATCTGCTGTGCTGCTATAGATGCCTAGAATACTGTCCTTGGTCACTGCCACTACCAGTCCTAAATGTGGTGGCAGTCCTGACCAATCAGAAGCATGCATGTGTTCTGATATACACATCTCGGCCAAAGCAGATTGTACACATACAGGTCAGTAAACACCCATCGTGGGCACAAGTATGGGTGCACACCCACATCCATGCACACACTAGGGGTGGCTTGGAGATAGCCCACTTGTTCTGCAGGGCAGTCCGGATCACCCACAGCATCCACACTCCCCTGCCTGTACCTGCTTTGGTACCTGTACCAGAGCACGAGAGCAGATAAAGGCAATTACACGCAGTGAGACCCTAGGTTGAGGCGGCTTGTGTGTGTGTGGAGGGGGGTCACACCCACATACATGTGCACACAATCGCTCATTGCCTAAAGCCGTTAAGTATCCAAACCTGCTGAACAGGGTCCCCCAGCATTTTCATCAGCGTAGCCTACGCACTTGGCTCTGCTCTCTACTTCATGAGAGAGTTTGTTTTGGCCCCAGTTAACAAGGCTCCCAGGGCCTCCTGGGCAGGCTGGCCCTCCCCCGCACATCTGCAGCCCCTGCCCCTCGACCCTCCGTCCCCAGCTCTACAGAGTCACAGCCAGTGAGCTGATTGGCGTGGCTGTGTGGGAAGGAAGTCAGGACTCAGGAAAAGGCATTTCCAAATGTCTGATCTGCGGCTCCAAGCAGGAGCCTCGGGCTGGCCCCCAAACCCCCAAACCACTCTCCCCAGAGACAATGCTTGCTACTGTCCTCTAACCTGGGGCAAACTAATTTAATCCCAGAGCCTGCGCGAGAGCAAGATTGAGAGCTTGAGCCCGAGAGCATGCCTGCCTTGCTCATCTGGGTTCTCCTCCGAGCCTGGCCTCAGCTCAGACTCTGGAATCCCCATCTGGTGCCTAACCCTAACACCCAGTACAGGGGCAGAGCCCCTTCAATGGCTCCCCTTTGCCCTCAGGACAAAATCCAAGCCCTTTATCCTGCTCAGCCCCTGCCCACCTCTTCAGCAGAATCCTCCATCCTCTCTCTTTGCACTCTATGTTTCAGCCACGGTTTAACCACTCAGTTTCCCTGAAGCACCACGCTTTCTCCCCTCCAGGCTTTTGCACAGGCAGGTCCCTCTTTTTGGTGTGCCCTCCCTACACCCCTTTATCTGACTAACTCTGCATATCCTTCAGGTCTCATCCCCGAGCCTAGTAGGAGCTCCTCTTCTGTGCTCCCCAAACACACTCTCTGCCCTGCACTGCAGCACTCCTCCCAGTTGGCCTCCACCACTAGTCTGCCTTGTTCACCACTGTGTCCCCCACACCAGTGCAGGGCCTGGCACTGGAAAGTGCTCCATAAATATTTGCTGAATGGATGAATTTTCGAGTTAGGAAGGCCCTTATACATCCCAGTTCCCCCTTCCCCTTCCTTGCCCATCAGTCTCTAAATCTTATGTGAGAGGGAGTGGGTGCACAGGTTAATACAACTGAGAGAGAGCCAGAACTAGAATCCACCCATCCATCCATTCATTCACTCACTCATCCATTCTAACCACCATTTCTTGGGCATCTACACTGTGCTGAATGCTGAGCACACAGAGATGGATACAGTTATCCTGCTCTCTAGAAACTCACAGCCTACGGGAGAGAACAGACTCGGGTCATGGTTAGGACATGGTTTAGGCTACGCAAGGCAGACCAGAATACAGTGGCCTAAATGAGGTAATGTGAGAGTCTAGACTTGCCTGGAGCTCAACTCCACAAAGTCACCAGGGACGCAGGCCCCTCCTATCTTGTTGCTCAGGAGTCAGAAGCAGAGCTGAGAAGCAGGACTCTGAGGCCAGTGATCATAAAGCCTCGGAGGTAATAAGGAACAGGGAGTCTGCAGTGCATGGGGGAGATTCCAGTAGGTCCCCAGGCCAGGCCTCCATGGGTGAGGTTTCCTGACTGTGGCTGCTATGTGGGAGGGTTGGACCTGTTTAGAAGCCTGCATGGGGCAGGCAGTGGGAGCAGATAAATCCAAAATGAAGAGCAGATCTGAAAGAAACTAAGAGGGTAGAATCTATAGAACTTGATCCCAGTTGGATGGAGAAGGCAAAGGTGAGGGAGAAGGTGCACATCCAGCCTGAGCCTCAGGGTGATGCCAATGCCACACACCAAGGGAATGAAAGCCAGGCAGCCAGGGGGAGCTGAGTGTGAGGTGAGGCGATGGGCAGGAGCTTCAAATACAGGTGCCAGGGAGCAGCTGGAGACATGGTGAGAAGTGCCAGGAGACATGGGCTGTGGGTTTGCCTGGGAAGGTCATTATCAGAGACAGAAACAGACTCAGGAGAGACAAGTTCCCCCACTGTCCCAGTGACCTCCTACCTTGGACATACATCCCAATTTCTCTGGAAGCTTCTATAAACAGGATGGGAACTTGGGCTTCCCTGTCCCCCTACTTCCACCACAAAGAGATTCTGACTCAGTAAGACGGAGTGAGGCCCTCTCTGTGACTCTGTGTTCTTTTACTTGCAAGAGAAGTAACCCAACTCAGACTGGCTTGAGCAAGAATGATTCTTGTACTGGAAGACAACAGGCAGGCATGAGCTTCAGCACAGTTTGGTCCAAGAGTTTAATGTCTTCAGGACTCAGTCTGTCTCCACCTCTGCTTGCCTCTTGTGTTGGTTTCATCCTTAGGCGGGATCCTTAAGAACAGGGGCAAGATGCTCCCAGCAGCAGCTGATAATCTTTGAGAGAACCCTTTGCAAGGAAATCACTGTCCCTTCCCAATCATCCCAGTCTGATTCACATTAGCCTGAACTAAGCCACAAGCCTATCTCGGGCCCAATCGCTGTAGCCAGGGAAGATGCAGATGCTGATTGGTTAGATTAGTTCACCTACCTTAGAGTCAGGTATGGGGTCAACCCCATCAGACCCATAAGACTGGACTTGGAGACACCGGCAGGATTTCAAGGTACAGAGAACAGGTAAATGAAGGATGGACTTCCTGGCAGAGGGTCCAGCATGAGCAAACGTGTGGAAGCAGAAAAACACAGAAAATACTTTAGGAATAGAACAGCTTGTGTGCATAGGGACATTTTTTTCTTAGCTTTCCTTTCTGGCACCCAGAATGTGTTTTTATCTAGGAGTGTAATCATGACCACAGATTAAAGTCAAACTCTTTGGGTTAGCACTGAAAGTCTATCTTCTTGCTACAAACAAGAAATCTTATTTCCTAGAGATGTTAATTAACTCCAACATTGACCGAACATTGATCTAACACTGACAAAGAATACCTGGGTTTCTCTGATCTCAGGGTCCCCCCGGGCTCCCTGGGGTTCAGACATGTCATTTCTGTTGCAGAGGTCAGGCTAGTACTGCTGCACCCTCCCCCTTCAGCTCCCAATCACAGAGTATTCTCCAGCCCCAAACCTTTTGGCTTTCACTGCCTTAGCATTCCTGAAGGCCCCTAAAGTCTTGAAAGGGAAAAGATCAGCTTGTGGAACAAGGAAGGAATGTAACTACCCTCCTAGTTCAGTTCCTCTCTTCCCACTACCCTTACAGGGGTGTGGCGGGTGGGGGCGGGGAGGGGGAGTCAAGTCAAAAGTCCCTGGATGCCCTGGCTTGTACCTCTCAGTGCAGAAATTCTCTGGCGCCCCCTGGTGGCCTTCAACACGACTGTGTTCTCTCGGGGATTACTCTACAGTTCAACTGAGACATCCATCATAGCGTAAGGCAACAGGCACACTTACCCAATGTCCCACATCAAGGAAATGCTAGAGCTGGAACTGACCGAGAGATCCTGGCCACCAGTCCTTTCCACAGGATCACTTTCTATCTCTGTAGTCCTCCACAGTGACTAATTGACGGGGCAGGCGATGTTATAACATTTATTATTTAGGATCTAAGTACTACGTTACTCTATTAAATACGCCACACTTTTAGATGTGCCGTGATACTGTGTTATATATTAAGCCTGATCAGGTCAGTATATAAAATCTGAAGTTGACAACCCTGTTATTATAAAATGGAATCACAGAAACTCTCCTGTTGCCACTACCACTGTTTCACATTTCAAAGGCCAGGCTTTTATCACCCCCTCCCCAACCCCCGCTGTTCCTGGGAAGTAGACTTTCTCCATAAACTCAGTCCCACCACCTCATTCTCAGGAATGTCAAGAGGTGCAAGGAGATAAAGTCTCTTGGGATACAAATGTTACTTAAAGTGGGAGAGATGATAAGAAAAGAGAGGGAACTACAAAATGCTCTTCAGGCAGCTTTCTCTACCAAAGCCTAGGAAATGACATCACGAGGGAGCAGAATTAGTCTTAAGGAGTACGAGTGTGTCAGAGAATTGCTCACCTTTAGCGGCTGCCATGGTTGAGGCAGGCTGGTCTGACAGCGGAGGGCTGTAATGGGTGTCAGATTGATGGCAAGCAAGGAGAGGGGTCAGGACTGGCAAGCGGCAGGACTCACTGGCCTCTCGGATACCCTGGAATAAACCTTCTGCTCAGTTTTTAATGACAGGTATGCCTATACCTTATGTCTTGATCCTGAAACAGAGAAAAGGGCATCAGTTCTGCTGTCCCCCTGGAGGGCTGACTTTTCAACCCCAAGTAAAGATGTGGTTGGTGGAATGAGCCCCACCAAAGGCACTGGGGCAGCTGCAGGACTCAGGGGGTACAGAGCCCAAGTGGCGCTGCTTTGGGGAGGAAGAGAAGGGATGAGACATGACAGGGGGTGCGCCATGGCAGCCAAAGGGACTCAGATGGTCCTGCTCAGGAGGTGGAGATCCAACTGGATGCCGGACAGTAACTCAGCCAGGCTCCTTGGAGGTTCCCAAAGGCTGGCTCTGCCAACTTGTCAGAAAGCAGAGTGATGACTGGGCCCATGAGGAAGGCTAAGAGGGCCCTCCATGTGAATTCGGAGAAAGGGAGAGAAGTGAAGCCCCCAGCTCCAGCTCCACTCCACACCCCCTTCCTGCCTATAAATAACCCCAAGTGTCACTTCAAAGGGGACAGGGAGCGCGGGAGAGGGTCTCCTGGGCCCGAGGATTGGGGGCAGTGGGCCCTGAACACCACGCCCCCCATCCCGGGCCAGTTTGCATAAATAAACAAATCCAAGCCATCGGCCCCGCAGGAGGTGGAGAAGGAGAGGGGAGGAGGAGAAGGGAGGGGGGCGGGAGAGATTAGTTTGGGAAGTAGCACGGATTGCTCATCCGATCCGTGCAGCCGCAGCTAGTGTGTCAAGTTACAGAGGCGCCGGAATCGGCCCCAGCGCTCCTCGGCGGCCACCACGACCCACCTCTACCCATGGGGCCCTCCATGTACGCCCCGTCGCCCCAGGACTGAAACTAGCTCGCCCGGGAGACGGGAGACACCAAGAAGGACAGACAGCGCAGAACCAACTCCGGGACTCTGCAGATACTTGAAGGGAAAGACGGGGCGGAAAGGAGCGCCGGCCAGAATCCTCTAACTTCCCTGAACCTGGAACGTTCTTCGAAGTAACTGTTTTTCTCACCTGGGTGTACCCCGGTTATTTCTGGTTGTGATTTTTCGGCTTTGCCCCTCCAGCTGCTTTTTTTTCCATCCTCATTCCTGGGAGCAAAGGAAAGGGACATTTTCCAGCGACACAAGCCCTTTCCCCCTGCTCCGCAGCTTGGATCACGCCTTTGAGCAGCGGCTCTCGCCTTTATTTATTCTATTTATTTATTTATTGGTTCTCAAGACGCGAAGGGATGGTAGCGGAGCGCGCCCGCAAAGCGACAGCCGCCGGTGCCCGCGGACCTGGGGAGCTGGGCGCGCCCGGGACAGTGGCGCTGGCGGTGGCGCCGGCGGAGCGCTGCGCGCGGCTGCCGAGCCCGGGGTCGTGCGGGCTGCTGGCGCTGGCCCTTTGCTCGCTGGCGCTTAGCCTGCTCGCCCACTTTCGGACCGCCGAGCTGCAGGCCCGGGTGCTGCGCCTGGAAGCGGAGCGTGGGGAGCAGCAAATGGAGACGGCTATTTTGGGACGAGTCAACCAACTGCTGGATGAGGTCTGTGCTCTTTGTTGCTGCTTTTTATGCCTCCCCGCGGCGCCCCCTCGCGCAACCTCCAAACTTTGTACCAGCCACTGCCCGTGGGCTCCTGCTCTCCCCGCCGCGCGGTGCGCCGCGGCCTCGCACCAGTTGTCTGCGGGAGGAGTCGGGGCTGGGACAGACGCTGCCCTGCCAGGGACCATGAGGACCCAGGCGGCCTCGCGGTTTCCCTCGGCTCCCGTCTCCAGCAGGCGCCCCCCGCGTTCCGCGCGGAGGGCGCCCTGGGCGCAGGGCAGGTGGAGGAAGGCGAGGCGCGGAGGCGCGCAAAAGCGGCCAACCTTCACTTCTCTCTCCTGGCACCCCGCCAGGGTGGTGTGAGAGCAGCCCAGCGCCCACGCGGCGGGACTTGAGCCCGGTGGCCCTGGCCAAGGCTTGCTGGGCCCCCACGGCCCTCCCTGTCCATCCCTTGAGGATCAGTGTTGCCTGACTTTTATTGCCATGTTCTGTTGGGAAGAGAGTGAGGGAGTGAGTCATCCAAGGGACTGCGGTGGACAGGGGGGCAGTCCTTGCAGGGGTAGGGTCCTGGTCCCTACGCACTGCCCCAGACGTCTAGGGCTTAGGTGTTGGTAGTTCTGGTTCTGCTGTCCTTGGGCATGAATAAGTCCTTACCTTTTTGTTCCTAAGCTGGGTTTCTTGTCCCTCGTTCCCTGGAACGGTCCCCAATATTTTGTGTCTGTGTGTTTTTCTGGGAGAAGGATGTTGAGCTTTCTCCCATTTCCCAGATGTCCTTTAGCCCAAATGTATTAAAAGCCACTAGTGTCTCTTAGCCACGGCAATCTTGGGAGTACATGAAAAGATCCATTGTCCATAGGAAGTAGGGACATACAGTCTCATTAGTGCCACCAGGGTAAAGCCTGGGCAGAGAGACCATGAGGCCTGGTGAATTCTGAGACTCTGGACAGTCCAGGGGATCCAAGGCCTAGATGAGGGGGTGGACCCACAGGTAAAGGCCACAGCCATCTCATGCTGGCCATGGAAGATTTCCTAGGGAAAGAACTCCTACTTAGTAGGAGGTGGTACGGAACAGTGAAGAGCAGGAGGTGGAGCCCAGCAGGCCTGGCTTGTATCCCCACTCTGCTGCTTAGAAGCTGTGCAACCTGGGGCAAATGCCCTAACCCCTCGGAGTTCACAGAATAGTGGTGATGATGGCAAACATTTGAGCCCAGCTCTAACTGTAGTGGGTGCTGTGGCCATCCTGGCATGATGCACCAATTCCCCACAGCCAGGCTCCCTTCAGGTGTCTCTACCAGGCAAAGGCTGGTACTTGCCAAAGTAGCTCTCCAGGGTGATCACAGAGAGGGAGGTCATAGGGCCAGATGGAGCGTAGAGGGTTGTCACAGGGCAAGTTTACTGATGCCAGTGGTGCACCCTTGACAGCTGCGCTCAGCTCATTCCCATGCCCTACTGGGCCCCAGGAAAGCCAGAAGGCTCTGTCAGGCCACCCACAGTCCCCTGGGAGTCAGGGGGAAGCCTATGGGCTCAGCAGTGCCAGCAGGCGGCCTTTGCCGGCTGGTTGAGAGTGCACCTGGGACTGGTTGGGTGGTGGGGAGGGCGTCAGGACAGTGAGCACTGCCCCAGGTATCTCCCAGGCCTGGGCTGCTGAGGGACAACATCCGACCCCGGTCACTTTACTCAGCTCTTCTCTCCATCCTCTCCTCTTCCTGGCCCCTCCTGCTGGCTGGGGCACACCCCAGCCCTTTCCCAGATCCTGGCTTCCTCTGCTTAAGACTCAGCCAGACCAATTCTCATGCTCTCAGGAACTTCGGGCTGACAATGTTATCTGTCATGCTCATTCCTCCTCTCCAAACTCCTACTGACTTCTAGAGCCCCATGTTATAGATGGGGAAACTAGGGCCCGGAGAGGGACAGTAGGTTATCCAGAGTCACACGGTGAGATCCAGGACTAGAACCTAAGCTTCTGGACCTTGCTTCCTGTGCTCTCCCCACTCTGCCCTGCCACCTTCCGTTGTCCATTCTCATCCATTCATTCATTCAGCAAATGAACTTGAGAGCCAGCTTGGGGTCAGGCATTGTGGGGGACACACTTCTGCCCTCCTGAACTTAGAGGCAAATAGGACACAAAGAAGAAAATGCGCAGTGACTGTGTCATGTGAAAAACGCTGCAATAATGGAAGCAAGTGGAGGAGGTCTGGGGAATGGATTATCATGCAGCTACCTGGTGGCCGTGGCTTCCTGGGAAAGTGATTTTCAAGTGAAGACTTAAAGGGTGAACAGGAATTTTCCAGGCAAAAGGGGATGAATATGGGGCAAAGGGAACAGCTTCTGGAAGTTGGAAGCTGGAAGCCAGAGGAAGGGGTTGGCCTTGGGGAACTGAATGGGTGGAAGATAATACTGGAAAGAGACAGGTAACCTATGTTGAGACAGTTCGATCTTTGAAAGCGCAATGGGGAGCCATGGAAGGGTCTTGAGGAAGAGAGTCCTTAGAATGAGAGGAAGAGCAGGGCAGAGCAGGGAGGCCAAACAAGAGGCCCGAGGGGACTGTGACCAGGTCCAGGGCTAGTGGGGACAAAGAGGAATGACTGGAAATGGCAGCCACAGTGGTGGGACCTGAGGTCAGTAGCAGAGGCCCTAGGACCAGAGGGAGAGAGCTGTCCTGCGGGTGGAGGGGGTTGGTGGCCTTGTCTGTATGGAGATGACCCCAGGAGGCCTCCGCTGGATGGGGCCTGCAGTCCAGTAGCTCTCAAAGGGACACTGTAAGTGCTGCACTGTCCAGTATGGTAACCACTTCTCACATATAACTCGGTGTATTTAAATCAATTACAATTAAATAAAGTCTAAAATGTAGCTCTGCGGTCACACTAGCCACCTTTCAAATAAGTACCCAATAGATATCTTTAGCCAGTGGCCTACAGATAGGACAGCACAGACATAGAACACACATATCACGGCAGAAGGTTCTACGGGATGCCGCTGCACTGGGAGCAGGCAGCTTCGGGCCAGCATAGGTGTCTAGGAGCAACTGGAGGCCTTTCCCTGACCCTTTCCCTTCCTAGGTATGCTCTCCCAGGTCAGAGCAAAGGGCAAAGGTGAGGAAGGGGTGAGGGAGACAAGTGAGAACTGGGACCAGTGGAAACCCCCTGGGTGAGAAGGAAAGGCATGGCGGAGGGGGGCAGAGATGGTTTGTAACAGACTGGGTCTGTGAAATGGACGTGTAGAGGGTTCCTGCCCACAGGGGACACACAGGTGGCCCGTGAGCATAGGGGCCCAAGCCAAGATTCCAGCTGGGCTTTGCCAGCCACGTGGCCTTACCTCAGATTCCTCCTCTGTAAAGCCCAGGCCCTGCCTCCCTCTTGGGGTTGCTGTGGGGCTCTCAGAAGATAGCAAATGGAACAATGCACTTAAAGGTGCCACCACCACAGGCCACCAGAGTGCTTCTGGAGAGCTCCCGGGTCCCTGGGGCAGGCAGTCTGTCCTGAAACAGGTGAGCCTGGGCCACTCCCTGAAGGATGGCAGAAGGGCATTGGGCAAGGCAGTCCCCATGAGGCGTACAGCCTGCATGGTGGCCTGGAAGCAGGAGTCCAGGGGCACATGCACACCACCCATCCCAGTGGGGAAAGCAGTGAGCTGGGGGCAGAGACAGGAGGAAGAAGGAGCTGGAAGGGAAGGAGAGGAGCCTGGAGTGAAGTGAGCCAGGGGGAGATGTGAGCAGAAGGCCCAGGGGTGAGGGGCCAAGCCCCTGGGAGGGCAAGTCAGGGCCAGGAGAGGAGCATGGGGGCGGGAGCCAGCTCAGGGGAGCTGGGAGTGTGGCTTCCAGACCTCAGCCCCAACTCTCCCCCTCTCAGCGCCTCTCTCCTGTTCGGGACCCTTAATGAGCACTCCAGCTGCCTGTTACTTGGTTTGCTTGCTATAAAAAAAGAAACTGGAATGTCCCAAATGGTGGAAATCAGATGTCACCTAGGGCTGGGCAGATGGTATGTGGTGACAGAGAAGAGAGTGGAATTTAAACTCACCAAATCCATTCTGGAGGCCAAGGGAGAGCAAGGGGTGTCAGCAGCCACCTTCAGGGTGAGTGTTAGGGGATAGCACATCCCCAGCAATGAGAGTAACAGCAACTCTACCAGGAGTGGCTCATGTTTATGGGGTACGTACAGCAGCCGGTGCTACACGGAGTATCCCTTTCAATTGTCACAACTTCCCTAAGAGATTGATACTCTTGTTACCCCATTTTACAGATGAGAAGACTGATGTCAGTGTACCTCCATTCCACTATCTGTGATCTAATCCTTTGAGTGTTGAGGGCGTTTTCCACTCCCAGGAGTCCCCTGGGATAGGAAGTGGTTGAAACTTCCAAGCTAAATTGTTGGAGAATCTCAGGCAGACTTCCTCATCCCTAAAAATAATAATAATTATTGTAGTAGGACTGTTTCACATGCATGGGGTGTGTACAGAAGCCCCTTATTGGAACCTTTCCAGGAACATTTGGAGGAAAGATCAAAGCAGTGGCTGAGAGGCTGGGGCTCTGGATGGGGTCCTCTAGGATTGAAATGCTGGGATGAGGACAGGAGCAGGCTCTTAAAAGGAACATATGTGTGTGGCAGGAGTGTGGGCCTGTGTAGAGTGTCCTATGTACATCACAGCTGCCTGGACCCCAGTTAATGGACAGACCTTAGATCCAGGTGCCCTCCGATGTGGCCAGCACTCCACTGAGTCAGTCCTACAACTACCCTTCTTTTCATGCCCTGAGGAAATGACTAGTCTTAGGGGGAGTTGATAGAGGGAAGATCCTCAGAGCCCTCAAGTCCAGTCCTCTCACTCTACTGATGAGAAAACAGGTCTGAACCTCATCGGACGAGATAAGGTAGAGCTGTACCACGTCCACAACTGTTATTAATGGCTAATTTATTGAGCATTTTACTTCTATTAATACATTTAATTGTGACAATCATCCTATGAAGTGGTTATGTTTTTACTATTCCCATCTTACAGAAGAGAACACAGAGGCCCAGAGAAGTTACATAACTTTCTCAAGGTCACACAGCTGTTACGTAGCACAGCCAGGCCTTGAACCGCAGCCACCTGGCCCCAGAGCTGGCATTCTGAGCCACATGGATAGACCATCTGTATAAAGAGCCATATTGCACTGAGTCAACTGAGGCCAGTCACATATTCTGGGTCTGGGGACCTGTTCGGTTCAGTTTGATTTGGCTCCCACAGAGGTGGCGTCTACCAAACTGCCTTGGCATCGAGCTCGCATTACCATCTTTGCTATAAGAATGGTGCTGAGGACGCTGTTTGTCACATCAGGCCTTGGTGATGTGGACCTTTAGGAAAGTCCCTGTCCAGCCTTGGCTTCCAGAGTGCTGGGGCTTCCAGAGGGATGGGTAGGTTCTTGTGTCTTGGACACTGAACTGTCTTCTCAGAAGCTTTGCCACAGATTTGGGGTTCACCCCATGGCAGAGCGGAGGCCTTCGGGCAGAAGGTTTTGCATAAGCCCAGGTCTCAGCTCTATTTTATGTTGCTTTTCTTTTCCTCTCTTATGTCGTGCTGCCTTACAGTATAATATGTGTTTGTCCGTCTGCCTCTGCAGCTGCCTGAATGCCCCCTTTTGGAGCACAATAGGATAAAAGTTCTGTAGTAACTAAACTTTTTAAAGTGACCCTCCCCTCTTCTCAGCATATCTGCACACCCTCAGAGGCCTGCCCCTGGGCTGGTGATGGGCTGGCTGCCTAGGGTCACCCGGGAACTTTAAAACACACCAAGGCTGACTGACCTCCTTCCTAACACCCTGACGTGAATCCCTGTGGATAGGGTCTAGCAGTGGGTTGTTTAACAAGCTCCACAGCTGACAGTCCCTGAGACAGAGACAGAGAGACAGAGACAGAGCGAGATAGAGTGGGTCTGTGCCCCTGAGCCCAGAGCGTCCTACGCCGTTTACTCCAAACCTCTCACCTGAGTCCAGAGCAGTGCTTGAGGGGCTGATGGTGGCAGTAATGAGGGTCACCGTGAGATGTCAATGAAAGTCCTCCCATGCACTGCACGGTTTGAAAGTATGGAAGGTTTAAAGAAGGGTAAGCAGTGGGATTTATATTCTTTTGGGGGAGGGGTTGTTTTTCATTTTGGTTTTCGTCTTGTTTTTTCAAAAAATAAAATCAACTGAGGGTTTGCTATCCAGAAGAAAGGAGTTTCAGGAGAAGCTTTAAGAATCCTTCTCCCACCTCTTTGGGTTGGTTTCTGCCCCTCCCAGAAGCAGGTTTATGGAGTCCTCAGTATGAAAGGCAGTCAGCAGGCTCCTCCAGGGAAACTGAGGCCTTAGGCTGAGGCAGGTGGGGGTCCCCACTCTGCTGGGTGTCATCAGCGGTGGGCCGGTCGGCCCCAGCAGCAGCTGCGCTCGGACACTCCACCCTCCCATCCGCTTGCCTCCTGCCCTGGGTGGGGTCCTCCTGGCAAAAAACTCTCTGTGGCTGAAAGGGTGGGGATGGCAGTGGGGCTCCTCTGCGCCTTCAAAGGGTGAGACAAGCCAAGGGCAGAACTGCCTGCCTGAGAGGCTGGGCGCAGCCTTTCTGGGGGACACTGGGCCCCTGTATCCCCTCCTGGAGGCTATTGTGGGTTTTCCCGAAACCCTGCATGGCTAGAGTCCACACGGGCTGGGCCTCTTCGGCCCCCTCCCCTCTCCTCTCACCCGTCTACAGCCTCCCTGGCCTCTGTGATGCCCACAGTGCAGTCGTGGTCTTTCCTTGGCTCAGACATGCCTGCCATGGGCATCTTGCCCTGTCCCCCCCACCAGGTGGCTCATTCCTGCCTGTTCTTCAGGGGGACAGGGGAGGGCTTGCTGCCCCCAGAGGACATATCTTCCCCCAAAAGGCTGTCCCTAGGCCTGGGACTCTGCCATCCAAGAGAATTTACACCTGAAGTCGCCTGTTATATTGCAGATGTCCGGTGAAGGTGCCTCTTAAGCCATTACTTTGAGGTTTTCTGCATTGGGTCATGCTCTGACAAGGTGGCCTGTAGGGCAGGACAGGAAGGGTGACCTCTGGGGACAGGGATGCAGAAAGGGATCTTGTAAGAGGGGCATTAGCTGGGGCTCTTCCAGGAACAGCCTCAGTGCCTTTCCTGTGAGCTGGCGCTGAGGTTTTCTGGGGCTAGGGGGAAGCTCAGTGCCATGGGAGGTCAGAGGGTGGTCTTGCCACCTTTAGCCTCACTTCACTCCATAGAGTCAGACTGCTGGAGGCAAGGGAGTTATGTGCTATACCAGGCATCCCCCGTAACATCCTCAGTAAGAGGGAGCTTACGCATCCTCAGTAAGAGGGAGCTCGCTACCTTATGCAGCTGACTGCTCCATGATTGGACAGCTCTGGCTGTAATGTCATGTGTGTTCTTCATCTCGAAAGAGCTCCAGACCCATCTCTACACCTACCATTCCACCCCTCCAGCCTGTCTTGGAAGCACCTCAAATTCAATGTCTCCAAGCTGAGCTGGAAGTCCGGCCTGCCTGGCACCCCTCCATCTGTGAACGCACTGGCATCCAGCTGTACTGACTCCAGGTCCTACTAACTGCACCTTCTCAGCCTCCCACAGACTTGTCTTCTTCACTGTATCACAGCCTGCTCTTCCCCACCCAAGCTACCCTCAGCACTCCTAGGCCACGGCAGGAACCTCCTAAGTCATCTGCTTAAGTTCATTCTGCCCTGTCCCCTTCACCCACATGGCAGCCGGGGTAATCTTTCAAAAGAATACGATCTATTTACACATCTAAATACAATCTCTAAATGCAATCACCACATGTCCCTGATTGCAACCCTTCAGTGACTTTCTATTGCTTCTTATTCTGGTCCATGAGGTCTGTAGGCTATGGCCCTTGCCACCCTCTCTAGCTTCATGGTTCTTCTTCCTTCACTTTTGGAGTCCAGCCATCTGGCTGTACAGGGTCTTGGCTCAGAGCACAGATTCTAGAGGCCAGACTGCTAGGTTTAAGTCCAGCTCTTCTAATTACTGGCTGTGTGACATTGGGCAAATTGTTTAAGCTCTCTGTGCTTTGGGTTGTATCTCTTTAAAATGGGATTGATGATAAAAAGAGCATCTCCTTCTTTTGAATGTTGTTTCTAGGATTAAAGAAAGTTAAAACAAGTGCTTTGAGCAGTGCCTGGAACCCCAGTAATAGGTATTGCAATCTTCTGGAAAGAGCCACCCCCACCCCGACATAGGCGTATGGTAGTGGGACAAGGCTCAGAGCCAGGTTCAAATCCTGCCACTGCCCTTCTTGGCTGTGTGCAAGTTAATACACTTCCCTCTGTCTCATTTTCCTTGTTCAGAAATGGGTTGCAAAAGTGCTGAATGAATTAATATATGTAAGATTCCTGCCTGGTTCACAAGAAGCACATTATTATGTCAGGTCTTAGCCATTTCCCCCTGTACCTGAGCCCCTCTCTGGTCAGTTACTGCTCATCCTCAGATGTCAGCCTGGCTGTCACTTCCCCATGATGAACAGGCCTAGTGCAAGCCCCGGGACTGGCTCTCAGCACCTCGCCCCTCCCAGCCAGTGCTCTGATGACTTGCTTCACGTTGGTGTGTGTGGTTTGTAGACTCTCACATGCCCCTTGCTAGAGAGTAAGCTCCATGAGGACAGCCTCCCTGTCTGCCCCACTCACACATGTCCCCAGTACTTTGCATGGTTCTGCAACATAGATGCTCGATACTCATTTTTGGAAGGGAAGAAAGGTGAGAGAGGCTCTGATTTCCATCCCAACATTCTTAGCCCCAGCCCCTCCCCCACTCCATTGTGGGGGACCCCTGCTTCATCTGGCACTAGGTCCAGAGATGACCTCAGACCCCTTGAAACTGGAGGTCCATCGGCCGCATGCTGACCTGGCTCCACATCCACGTAGTTTCAGGGCCCAGCTCCTGTCTCCCCTTGAGGCAGCAGCAGAGCCTTAGTTTAGCTGGAAGAACTTCCACAAATGAAGGCTGGAAAGTTCACAGGGGCCTGTACCTCCTTCCCCAGTTTTTCTGATCTGCAGAGCCTGGAGCAATCTCGATCTGTGGTTCTGGTGAAACAGGGAGGCGGTGGCAGCTCATGGCATCTGGACGATCCTCCAGCCCCTGTTTCATGACCCAGGGAGTCTGTGATCAGGCGCCAAGTCCATTGCACAGAGGGAGTGGGGGAGGGAGAGAGAAGACAATTCCTTAGGCTTCCCCCCCATGGCACCCCCTCCTGTCCTCCAGCACACAAGCTCCCAGAGCAGACAGGGCTAGTCTAGTTTTGGTGGGTGTGGGTTGAGTGTCTCCATTTCCTCCGCTTTGATTTCACCCTGCTGAGCTGCCTGCGCTCCGGGGCACGCAGCCGCATCTGGGCCTTTCCCCTTAACAAACCCTGTCTGTGGGGCCATCCCTCTCCTGTGGTCCCTGGGATCCAGCCCACAGAGCCAGCAGGGTGCAGCCCAGGTCCTGCCTCTGTGCCTTTGCTCCTCCCTGGAATGCCCTTCCCCACCCCCATCTCCATCTATCCAAATTCTGCTCAAGCCTAGGCCAAAGCCCACCTGGTACCACAAGGACAGGTTCTAGGGGAACAGATGTAAAAGTAAGTAATTTGGTTCAAGTGTGGCTCAGAGACACCAGACCAGACCCTGCCCTCAAAGGGCCAGTCTTCAACAGGACAACAGCCCAGTAGCAGCAATGGCCCAGGGTAACGAGAGGGCTCCACAGATGATTGAGCCCCCACTCTGTGTCAAGCATTGTAATTAGACGCTGGCACAGGGGCCAGGGCTTTGCCCAGTGTGGTCATTTCAGTGGGCAACTCCTTTCAACTTCTGGTTCTTGAGGTCAAAAGGCAGGGCTGCAGTTGGGACCCTCACTCACCCTCCCCCGTGTGGGAAGAGGGGAGCTGAGTTTCCCAGGAGGGGGAGGGGCAGGAGCACACGTGGGCAGCAGTACATGAGGCCAGGCCAGCCTCACTGTGGCATGTGGGAGGAGGCAGGCCTGGCACCAGCTCAAGAGAAAAGTGGCCTTCATCTGGCCGCTAAGAAAAACAAGCTGGTATAGCAGGTGCTCACCCTTCTTCACATCTGGACACCTCTTTTTGTTTTCTGATCTCATCTCATTTTATCCCTCCAGCTGTCCTGTATGGTCCAGCAGATAACTGATATTATTCCCACTTCACGGATGATGAAATCAAGGCCCAAAGGGGTTACATTCTTAATAAACAGTGAGAATGCTGGGACTAGACCCCAAGGTCCTGGCACTCCCAAAGGTAGCTCAAGCCCATGTCAACACTGCCAAGCTCTGCGTGTAGTAGATGCTTTATTGGGGCTTGAGCCCAAATACAGTCCCACCACAGCCTCCAAGGCGGGTGGGTTCTAATAGGAGACATACGCTGATATCAAAAAATAATTATTAAATGCTGCAGCACTTGGCACAGTGCCTCGTATATACTGCTTAATATGTGTAGCAATTATTATTAACTCTTGTTTAATAATTCCACCTGGTGAGTGCTTCATGGTTTCCGAAGCACTTTCTAAGACAGCACATAAGAAGTTAGCAGGGGGGTAATATCTCCATTTTGCAGATTTTCCCAGAGTGGAGATGCCAGGCTCAAGGTCGTGGCTGTGGAGTACAGCACTCACCTGGCCTCTGCTCTGGGCTCCCTCACACCACAACTTGGACCCACCCACATATAACAGAAGCCCAGGTTGGGCCTGAGCCCTTTAAGAGCCCTGAGTGGGGCTGAGCACAGGGAGGGAGTGGCCCCTGAGCCCCAGGCCAGACCTGAGCCACATTCTCTGGTGGGGAGTTAGTGGCAGCTTGGCATTTTCCCTTTGATACTGATACAGGCATTTTAATAGCTGCAATGATCCAGAGGGTGATGTTTCAGCTCTGGCCATGCGGGGCATTCCATGAGGCCCTGGCTGCCAGGAGGGGTGAAGCAGGAAGACTTCTCTGGCCAGGATGGCTGGGGTCCACCCCAGGACCTGAGAAAGGTTTACACCTGCCTGAGCCCCAGCCTGGGCATATCAAACCAGGGGTCTCAAAGTCAGATCCCTAAGAGGGCAGTGGCCTAAGCGAGTGAGACTAGCCAGGGGGAGGAAACTGTGGTGAACAGGACAGCACATGCCCACCTAAAAGGCGCAGGCATCATGGAGCACCACCCAATCATTACTGCAGCTCAGGGTTGCCGGATCCTCCTGTTTCCAAGAGAGACCAGAAATCTAGGCCTATGTGAAATTTCCTAAGCAACCAATATTTATTGAGTACCTACATGTGCCAGTCACGCTCTAGGCACTGAGGATGTAGCAGTGAATGAAACAGATCAAAATATCTAGGTCTTTGTCGAACTTGCTTTCTAGTGGTGGGGGGAGAAAATAAGCCAGATAAATAAGGCAAGAACAGCAAAAAATGTGAAGGAGAAAATAAAACAAGGAGGAGGGATAGCAAGTATATTGCAGAAGGGCCCGGGGGACAAGGAGGGCCTCACTGAGAGTGAGCCAGGTAGTAGCTAGGCAAAGAATATCCCAGGCACGGAGGCCAGTGAGTGCAAAGGCCCTGAGGTAGGAGAAAGCCTGGCTTGTGCAGGAGCAGTAAGGAGGCCTGTGTTGTCACCCTGGCTGCTGTTTTGAGAATGGTCTGGGGCAAGGGCAGAGGCAGGGGAATCCATCAGAAGGTTATTGCAGTAATTGGACCAGAGACAATGAGGCTTGGACCAGGTGGCAGTGGTGGAGGCAGTGAGAAGGGGTCAGATCCTGGATGCATCTGGGAGGTAGAGAACAGGAGTTGCTGACTGAGTAGGTGAGGAGTAAGAGAGAAAGAGCCATCACTGATGATCTCAAAGTTCTGAGCAACTGGCAAGATGGAGTGGCCATTACCTGTGATGAGAAAGACAGTGGGTGGGCTACGCCTGGGAGAGTGGAGGCAGAATACAAGAAGCTCAGTTTTGGAATGTCTATCAGTGGAGATGTCAAATAGGCATCTGGATATATGTATGTCCGGAGTTTGGGGCGAGGGTCCAGGTTGGAGGTGCAGAGAGAGGGGCATTGTAACATATAGGTTTCCCCTGCTATCCAAAAGTAGAGGGATCCTATTAAAGCTTTCGTAAAGCAAAATAGCGTGAAGCGAAGAAGCAATTACCTTCTTGCTACCTGAAGCACTAAATAAATGGAGATAAAGTACAGATGCTCACAGACACAGTTCAAAGCTCTGGGGCTTCATGTTGAGATACTGAGTGTGATTCCCAGGGCAGGAGCTTGGCAGTGCCACTCTCTGCTCAGGGTATGTGCTGTCTCTCACTGCAAAACAAATGCTGAACACTATTTGTTGATTTTCCTCTTTTATTAGTAAAATGAAAAATCCTCTCCAGATTTCTTTTGGCTAGCGAAAACAGGTACTGGTGTAGGTCTTTTGTAAAAGTGAAGTGGGTAAAGCAAATTTTCAAAAATGGGGGATACCTTATAGATGGTGTTGAAGACCTAAGGCGTGAGAACCCCAAGGAACCAGCACAGAGAAAAGAAGCAGAACTGGGCCCTGCAGCCCTTCAACGTTCCACTGCCAGTGTGGAGAGCCAGAGCTGCTTGGGTGGAGGGAGTGTAAGAGCCTGATGGGAGTGGTCCAGGGGAGAGCAGGGGAGACACCCTCCATCGGGAGTTTTTCCAGGAAGAGAGCTAAATGGGGTCCAGGGAGGATTTTGCTTCTCTTTTTTATGATGGGAGGAACAACAGCATGTTTGCATCAGAGTGGGCAGACAGCTGAACCCCGCTGGAAGACTGTTACTTTCTAAGTACATTTTTATGGGAACACAGCCATGCTGGTTTTGCTTTCGCGTTGTCTAAGGCTGCTTTTCACCTACGACAGTAGAGATGAGTGGTTATGACAGAGATCGTATGGCTCACACAGCCTGAAATATTTACTAGCTGGGCCTTTACAAAAAACGTTTGCCAATCCCAGTGTAAGTGATCTGGTCTGGAGGAGGAAATGGATGATACAGGCGGGAGAGGGGACTTGCCTGAGTGATGTCCTGGAGCAGGTGGGCAGAGGAAGACCTGGCATGCTGTGCGAGACTAGAGGAGGGAGAGGGTGCGGGCGGGTGTGCCTGGAGGGTGGGAGCCCCTGGAAGACCTCTTATGCTGCTTCTGTTTTCTCAAGGTCATCAGGTGACAGTGTGGTTGAAGTTGGGAGAGAGAAGGTGTGAGAACTACTAGGACGGTGAGATGGAGGGACTGGGGAAACAGAACATGCTTGCTGGGCTTCATCTGAGATGATGCTCATGAATTAAGTGAGGCCACTCAGCAAGGCTGTGCACTTTCCCCAGCTTCCTTCGCTGCTTTGTTGGTGGTGTTGGGGCAGTGGAAACATTGCATCCACCAGGTTTGTGGCTTGGCCAAGAGAATGCGCTGAAGATAAAAGGCATCAAGGCAGCCGAGGGTGGAGCCAGGGGAGTGATTATAATGACTGGGCACAGAATTTAAGCTGGACAAGGAGGGAGGTGAAACATGGTGTGCCAGAGACAGTAAAATGGACTGAAGGTCCGCGGCTGGAAGGATCCCTGGGATTGAGAATGAGAAGGAGTGAGCTGCGGGCGAGGGTCAGTGGGTGGGGTTGAAGCCCGGACTCTGGAAGGTCTGTGGTGATGTTGGGATTTAATGCTTTTCAAAAATAACCATTGAGTGGGCCAGGAAACCACACCCTGAAGTTAGCCAGTTTCCCACCTCTGTGTCCCTGGTAGCTTGGCCTTCTCAGATGTCTCCTGCCCCTCCTGTTGAAGGCTTCTGATTCCCAGGTCCGCCTTCCTCATCCAGGCCTCTCCCCTGAGCCCCAGAGCCACATGCCCACCTGGACCCTTCCACTAACTCAGCTTGTCCCCAACCAAACTCATCACCTTCCACCTCCCTCGATGGGGGCATCTCAACTGCCCTGGGCAGAGCCCAGCCCTACCCCCACACCAAATCCGTCCGTGCCCATCCCTTCTTCCTCCTGTGTATCCCTTCCCCTTGTCCACTGCTCCCTGTTTTGCTGCCGTGCGGCAGCCCAGGCCACCAGCGTCTCTCTGTTGGATGGATGACGGCAACAGTCTCCAGAGAGGAATGTCAGCCACCAACCTTCTCACTGTCCTGGTCTATTGTCAACATGCTGCTGGAGGGCCCTTATGCCGGCCACATTTGACCACGTGCCTCCTCTGCTTCAAACCCTTGGTTGGCTTCTTCGGGCTGGACCCTTCCCTGGGCACATGGGCTCCCATCACCCACTCAGCTCTCAAAGTCTGCAGTCACCCGGACACTTCTCCGTGCTTCTCCCACATGAGGCTCAAGCCCCTTTGCAGATGGGGACTGTGTCTTGTCCTCCATTTTGCATGGTCTCACAACCAGTAGGGCTCCATATACATTGGAGGGATTGAACAGAAGTATTGAACTTGAGGTGAAGGACTTGGAATTGTAGCCCTCCGCGCCTTACCTGTCAAGGCAATTCCCTTTCCCTCTCTGTCTCAGTCTCCTTGATTATACAGTGGGGCTGATTTGTGGCCTGACTATTGCCAAGGGTGAAGGTGAGGGTCAGGTGAAGTCTCAGGAAATGTGAAAGTCACTGCCAGTTCTGCCTTAGGTCAGGTTCCCAGAGAAACAGGCTCTGAAATGGAGGTGTGTGGGCAAGAGGCTTACTGGGATCAACGTTAGAGAGGGTGAGGGAAACAGGGGTGGGCAGAGGGTTGAGCTGTGATGCAGTCATGACAGAGGGCTCAGCTGGTCCCCCGGGGCTCTGCCACTGGGATGGCCATCAGAGCCGTCCTAAATCGAGGCACAGGGACCAGGACGGTATCCATAAGTAATTGGATATGGGTTGCCTGAGGAATGGGCGTGACCCCGGTCAAGGCAATTTTTTCAGCTGAGAGTGGTCCCTGGAGAGGGGCTAGACCATCAGCAGCCAACACACCTGGCAGCTAAGGATAAGTGGCCTGATCCTGAGCAGGAGACTCAAGTGGCTCACCCCACATCCGTACCAGCTCTGGAGTTTTAGGGCTGTCGGTAAGCCATGGAAATGTCAGGAATCTGTGTCCTGCTAAATTCAAAGTCTCTGCCAGTGCCCTGAAGACCTGCCCTCCTGCCCCGTTCCTATCCCTCCTTCCTCACCTGAGTCACTCCCACTGCACTGCCCCCTTCCCTCTTCCTCAAACACTCCATGCACAGTCCTGTCCCAGAGCCTTCACTTCTGCTGTTCCTTCTGCCTGGAACACGCTTCCTCCAGATCTTTACACAACTCATGTCCTTACTTCCACCAGCTCTGTGCTCATACGTCTTCTGCACAGGGAGACCTTCCTTGGCCCCTGGGTTTAAAATACCACCTTCCATCACTCTGTCCCCTTATCCTGCTTTACTTCTCTCTATAGCACTTGTAATTGCCTGAATTGTATATTCATTTGTTTCTGGTTGTCTGTCTCTTCCAGTGGAAGGGGAGCCCAGGAGGGCAGGACCCTTGTCCACTTTGTGCTGCTTTCTCCAGCTCCAGGGTAGAACCCGTGCTTCACATCTTGCTGTTATTGAATGAGTGACAACCCTAGTGGTTGAACCCTGTAGCCATAATGCTGCACATTCAGCTGGCTTTGGCTTGTCAGCATTGACTGGCTCTGTCATTTAGCAGACTTGTGTCACATGCCTACCGTGTGCCACACACAGCCACAAATAAGCGCCTTGAAGAGCCCATAGGTTGTCTGTGGGAAGGGATGTGGAAGTAGGTATGTACGGTGCCTTCCTGGAAAGTTGTACCAGTGAGCTAGGCTCAGAGCTGGACATCACAGTGCCTTCCACCAGACCTTGTCCTGGGACATCATTTGTTTGCCCAGTGGCCTCTGTGTCCACCTCAATATTCATCCACTTAGAATTTGTGTGCCAGCTTCCCTTACTGAGTGAGGGGCTCCCCTTTGAGACATTCCTCCCATCCTCCTCCTGTATGTTTTGACCTCCAGCCCCTACTTCTGCCCTCCCTACACACACTATCTGCCCCTTCCCCCAACACACACACACATACAAACACACACACAGACACACACACACACACACACACACACACACACTCATACTATCGCTGAGCTCTATCTCCCAGGGAAATTTGTACACACTTTTCTCCAGCAAGATGGAGTAGACTTTGCATCAAAAGGTCTGAGTTCTCATCCTAGATCCACCACAGACTGGCTGTGTGACCTTGGGCAAGTCACTTAGCCTCTCTGAGCCTCACTTTCCTTAAGCAAAAAATGAAATCACTATTAAACCTACCTTAGGATTTGATTATGAAATACAGATGTGATTCCCTGTGTGAAAGTACCCAGCTCAGTACATGGGGTCGGGGACAGGGTGGGGAAGCTCAGCAGACACATTAGTTTGATATGAATCCTCAGGAAGCTTTCCTGACCTTCTCTCTCCACTGCCAAACTAGCAGTGACACCAAATCCTATGACACCTCCTATGAGACTTTGTTTATGTCTCTCATGGCTCACCTTGAGTGACAGAGCTACATAGGAGTGAGGAGGCAATTGCTGGGGAAATGCTTATGGGAAGCCAGCTGGCATCCTCACTGGTCAGTATGTCAGGGTGGTGACCACAGTACCCAGGACAGAGTCGATCACAGACAGCCATAGGACAGGGCCCATGGGGCCAGGTCTTCCAGGTTTTTAAAAGAAGTTAGAAATGCAGACTTTCATGGGAAATCAGCCTCTTCAAAATACTGGCAACAAATTCAACAAAAAACAAAATCACTGTGGAAACCAAATAAAATACATCTAAGGGCCAATTTAGCTCTGGGGCTACCAGCTTTTAACTGCAACACTGGCTTCAGAGAGAGGGGTCCAAATCCCAGCCTCCTCCCCTGCTGACCTTGGCCAGGTTAGTCCCCTCTCCATGTCCAGGTCCTTCACGTATGAAATGAGTGTAATAACAGCTAACATTTAGTGACGCCTCCTGGGTGTCAGGCACCTTTCTTTCTATGCACCAACCTCTTTGATCATCTCAGTAACCCAGTGAGGTTGGAACGGTTATCAGCTCAGGGTCCCAGAACAATACAGGAGCCCAGGCAGTCTGGCTCCAGAGGCCAGGCTGTTACCTCTGTGTGTATGGGCCACACCCGCCCCCTGGGGTGGTGGTGAGGACAGAGGCGCTCAGCACCCTGCCCTTTCCAGGTGCTGGTGCTTACAGGTGTGTCCTTGTCTGTCCATCTCCACCGAAATGGCAGCTTCTTGAGGGCAGGTGACTCAGTCTGCTTCATGCTACTTCTCTGAGGCCTTCCAGATTGGCTCCAGAATTTGCAAGCTGGTGAAAAAGAGGTTTGATGGAGGGGCAGAGGGCCTGCCTGTGCTTGGCTCTGTGAGGGACACAGAAGAACAGAAGTCACTGTCCCCACCCCAAGATCCATCAGGAGCTCAGACCTAGACAGGAAACAATTAGCAGAGAGCTGAGAAAAGCAGGTTGTGCCGTGAGTGTCTGAGTGTCATGAGTGTCGGGCGCAGGAAGGCCACAACTGCTTTATAGGGTCCTGTGCTTGGGGTTAATTTCTTTCAGAGCTCTGTGAAGACATCAGACCCCGAGGTTACCAAGATGGGACCTCTCCATCTGCTTCTCATTACCCAGCCACCCGGTGGCCAGGCTTTGATGCAGGATCAGTCCTCCTGCCAGCGTCTAAGCCGCCCCTTCTCCCCGCCCGCCCCACGCTGCTTTCCAGGGCTTGGCATTTACAACTCCCACTGACTCCTCGTCTCTGTCTCCTTGTGCAGAAATGGAAGCTCCACTCTCGGAGGCGCCGGGAGGCCCCAAAGATGTCTCCAGGATGTCACTGCCCACCAGGTAAGGACACCCCTGTGAAGGGGTGACTAGGACAGGGGACACACACCAGAGGCCCTCTCAGTGGCCCTGCCACACCCTGTTCAGAGTGATGCTTTTTATTTGGAAGATGGATGTTTACCTCCCATGGACCCAGTGATTGGCCCACCCATCCCCCAGCCATCATATATTCACTCAAACATTCATTCATTCATTCATTCATCAGCTCTTCTATGGGCCTGACACTGTGCAAACTGAAATCAGATAAGATAATGGGTGTGACAAACTGTCAGATGTTACACAGAGTTGAGAAGAGGAGCCCCCAGGGGCAGGGGCTTGGCTCATGTATTTCACCGCTGTGCCTCCAGCCCCTAGCACAGAGTAGATGTTCAAAAGGGCTTGTTACCCGAATGAATGAATTACCCTGCAATTGTAAAACCTTGCCCGCCCCAGCTAGGTGGCTCAGGGGCTATGTGTTGACTGTCTGGTATCTAGGCTGCACACACACACACACACACACACACACACACACACACACACTCACACTTGTGTACAAGCTTAAGGTTGCAGGGTGATGTGGTGTGATCAAGCTAGCCAGTCTAATCTGGACTCTGAGGCTGCTTTTGCCTTTTCTGACCCCATACAGGCAGATCCCTTCCAAAGACACGATTCCAGTGCTCTTTGCTCTGTGTTGTGCGGCCTGCTCCTCACCGGGTCTGCTCCTCTGGTCGCAGCTGTGTCCTGAGTCCCTGCTCTGTGCTTGGCCCCACGCTGGGCATCAGATTCAACCACATCATCCACAGTTAGTAATGTGAATAAGTCACGGTCCTGAAGGACTTTTCCAGGTTGCCGATCATTGTTATTAAGCTACAGAAATGACAGATGAGCAAGTTTCCATGTTTGCATGAGTAATGGGCTGCACCCCTTTGGGGGTGAGGGAGGAAGCTCCAAACAAGGGTCGTGAGAGACAAGGGGACACATTCGAGGAACCACAGAGGGTTTGCCCTGCTCTGGGCCTCTGCAGCTCGGAGTGGGGGCCCTGGGTCCCCACTTAGCAGGACCCTCCCTAGGCTCTCTGGCAGGCCCTCCACTGGACATAGGGGCCTCATTCAGGGTCCCCAAGCCAGGGAGGAGAGGCCGATAGATGCCGAGTGTGTGGGAAATGGAGGGACCACATTCACTGGAGGCTGAGTCACAGTGGGGAGTCACAGTTCAGGTGCTGCCCTGGAAGCTGGTGAGACCGTGATGGGAGTCAGCTGGCCTTGGTCAGAAGAGGGTCGTCTAGGTTAATTAAAAGGGTGTCCAGAAGCCCTGGGAAGCTCCCTCCCTCGGGGCCCAGGAGATTGAGCCCTGGGATCTGGGATAGCTTTTGGGAAAAGAATGCCAAGATTAATGAGATGAGATGAAGGCGAGGGTGGGGTGACCGGGCCTGGGCAGAGCAACTGTGTGCACCCGGGTTTCTGGGGCCTCCCATGTTCCAAATCATTGTGTCTGTTGTCCTCATAACTCTTGGTCAGTTGTAATTGTTTTTTGCGCAAAGTATAGAATGCTGGTGATGGGCAGTAGATCTGGACCACAGAAGATGTAGGTTTGAATTCCAGCTCTGATATTTACTAGTTCCAGCTGTGTGACCTTCAGAGCATTATTTAACGTCTCTCTGCCCTGGTGGCCTTGTCTGAATAATGTGGATAACACCCACCTTGCTGGTGTGTGGTAGAGGTTTAGTGAGATCATCGTGGAGAGTGCTTAGCACTTCCCTAATTCCTAGTAAGCATGGTGGGGTTTTTTTGTTTTTGTTTTTTGTTTTTTTTTTTGGCTCATCAATTCCTCTTGCACTTTAAAGATGCACTGAAATCCTTGCCAAACACGTGTCCTGCTGTCGGGGGCACATCCCTGTCCCTTCCCGGTCTGATTGGGTTTCTCACATCCTGGCTGCCATCAAAGTGGGGACCTAACCAATGGGTATTGATTTTGTGCTTGGGAGAATCTGGCTCAGGTGGTCCTGAGAGGTTGGGAGGTGGGAAGGGATGTGGGAGGAGGAAAGAAGGATCTGGAAGGGTGCTCCCGCCTTGGATGGTGAGGAGAAAGTGTGAAGCAGCATCAGCAGCTCGTTATCAGCAGTGGTGGGAGGAGGAAGGGCTTCAGGCAGGCCCTCTGTGGAAGGGCCACCAGCGGGGACTGAGCTGGCTGACAGATGGGAGGAGGGTGAGCAGGAGCAGCTGGGAGGAGTGTCCTGGGTGTTAGAGAGTGCCCCAGAGGGCTGCTTGGCCCGAAATATGGAGCAGAGCCAGGTGAGCAATAGAATTTAAAGAATTCCAGAGAGTATGATGCTCTCCCAGCTTTTTGGAGAGTCAGCAGAGAAGAACTGGAGAGCTACCCAGAGGCATCTCAGATAAGAGAAGTGCAGAATAAAATGCATCTCCCAAGATAAGCTAAGTCCTGCTGGCTTCCTGAACCGTGCCCCCTCCTCCAGCCCTGCCCAACCTGAGGCTTCCCACCAGGTTGTAAAGTTACCTCCTCCACACTAAAGCCTGGGCCCTGTGCCTGCCAACCTGTTCTGAGTAGTAGCAGTTACTGCCGTTGCCCCTCACTGAGCACCCACTATGTGCCCGGCACGGTACTGAGCACCTCGCATTGATGGATGTCCTGCCCCAGAACTCTCTAAAAAGACACAGTGGAGTTCTGGCCTTCTGAAATATTTACAGTCCCCAGAGTCATGAGAAAAACACCTCTTTCCTTGCACCTAAATCATGCATCTCCAATTATTGCCTTCGGGTTGGAGTATATAAACTGCTTTATGAACCACTTTAAGGCCCCTGTTGCTTGCAGAAGGACTTACACAATTTTAAAGTGTCACATCCAAAGTCAAAGCATTGTTCACTTTTTCTTGCCAGCACCTAACATTGTTCCCCATAGTAGTGCGTGCACAGAATAGATGCTCAATGAATGTTCACAAATTATCATTATTAATTGTTCCTGGGTGATTGGATTCTTTCTGGCGTTCTCCATTTGACCTCCAGTTGGTTTCTGACACTTCTCTGGCTCCAAGACTGCTCTGAGTCTTGTCTGATGCTGAAATCACTTGCTGTTGGGACTGAACAAATAAACACACACTCGTCCTGCTCACTTTGGCCATGGGGATAGGAGTCTAGAGCCCCAGACCCGTGCCTGACCCCATTTTGCCTCTGTGGCCGGCTGGGCTGAGGCTGGAGCCCTGTGGTGGGTGTGTTCTTCCTTGTGGCAGCCTTGGGTCCCTGGGCAGCATCCAGAGGGCTTGGGACACATAATCGTGGGCAGAAAACCCACCTCTTTCCCTTCCTACTCTGACCTCGTCAGCATCCTCCCAGGATCCTCCCTGTCCCAAAATAGCCATCTACTGGCTGAGATCCGGCTGCATCCTGCTTCTGGGCTGCGTGCACTGATTGTCAGGGGAGTGATGGGCATGCAGCCCTGGGACGGGATGCCAGAGGTCGGGCCTTGTTTGAAGGGTCACAGTGGCCAGAAGTTCAGAGGAATAGGTGTGGGCTGTTTGCAAAGCATGTGGTCTGGTGGGACAGGAGGAGGGCCCTGGGAACAGATATACAGACTGTGGGACTTTCTAGGCCATTTGAGAAGAATACACAGATCAGGGAGACTCCCCATTCTCTGCCCCTGTTCTCAGTAACAAAGGAGAAGTGAGACAATATGGGCTCCAGCCGGCGAGGAAGCAGCTACTTCAGGTCCGCCACGCTGGGGCTGGGCGGGGCCGGCAGCAGGCGGGATGGGCCACGGCTGCACACACACACACAGGGAGCCATGACATGCTGAGCTGCTGGAGCAGATCTCTTCACAGGTTGGGCTTCATCTCCAAGGGGAAGAGTGGGCCAGAATCATGCACTGACCTCCAGGCTGAGAGCGGGGGTACGGGGGTGATAATGGTCAGGTTTGGGCATTAGCGCCATTGCCAGCACTGGTACAGAGGAGGGGTGAAGGGGAGAGGAGTTGCCTCCAGCCAGGCTAGTAGGAGGGGCCACAGCCATGGTTTAGGGTGTGCCACTATGAAGTGTGCACGAAGTGCAGGGGATCCCAGAGGAGCCTGGGATTTCGGGAAAACGTCACTGAGGAGGTGGCACTGGAGGGTGGATGGAAGGGACAGGAAGCAGGTGGGAGGGCGTATAGTGAGAATATGGACTCAGCTTCCACCATAACCAGAGACCCCCAAATACAGGGACTCCAGCAGGGGGTATGGGGGACTCTTCCTTAGCAGGCCAGAGGACAGGGGTCCAGGCTGGGAGGCTGACCTGCCATCTTCATCACTTGGCTTCCATCTCTGGACCCCTGGCAGCGACTTCGTTCTCACCATCCCCTGGCCAGTGTGAAAGGAAGGGAGCCCAGGGGAGTATATGTTCAAGCGCTTAAGAGTGTAACTTGGAGCAAAAAAACCCCACACGCATTACTTCTGCTCATAGCACATTGGCCAGCACTTAGCACATGTTACCCCCAGGTCCAAGGGAGGCCAGGAAGTGTGTTTTGCTAGACAGCTGTGTGACTAGATGCAACTTTTTTGCAATGGGAGGTGAGAGAACAGATTCTGAGGAGCGACTAGCAGTCTGCAGAGAGGGCATTCCAGGCTGTGTCACAGCCCGGACAAAGGCTCAGAGAGTGAGAAAAGGGCAGGTGTGTTTGGGAATGGGAAGCAGTTGAAGGAAGCTGGAGCCTAGAAGTAGTGATGGAAAATATGGGTGGAAAAAGACAGCAAAGGGCCTGGCTGAGGAGTCCTGGCTCTCTCTGTTCAGTGGGAGGCAAACGGTTGTCATCCTGAGGGTGGTGGTTGTTTGGTAATGGCTGCCTGCAAGGCTGTGCTGAGTCAGATTCTGAGGCCGGGTCCAGGCTCAGAAGATAATGTGGCAGTCGCTTAACGATGTCTGCTGTGGGTGCAGAAGTGAAGGGCAGCCATGCCTGTGCCCTGGCTTTGTTACCCAACCGGAGATGGTGTGCTGACAGAGGAGGTTTGGGGAAGCAGGCATGTGACCTGATCAATTCATATTCTAGATCACTAACTAGCAATGATGTGGAGGACGGCTTGGACGGCAGAGAAGCCCCTTCCAGCAACAAAGTCTGTGATTCTGTGAACAGAGCTTTATTTTCTCATGCGATGCTATTTGTGTCCAGGTTGGAAGTGCCTCTCTGGACTTGGTTATTTTCCCTAGGTGGTGAGAGCTGGTGTCCACACGTCCTGAAGTCTTTCCTTTGCCTAGCCTTGCCTTGTTTGTCCTGGCACCAGATTTCGCCCCCAACAGCCTCATGGCATTTACAAGGGCAGGGCCTATGGGCAGAGCTTCATACCAAACTGGGCCCCTTCACCTCCCCGAGGCCACAGCAGAGTAGACCCATAGCCCCGCCCCTTTCTTTGTGGTTCTCCTCCTTTTGGACTTGGCTAACTCAGAAAGGGGAGAATTCAAACCAAAATGTCCTCTCGTGCCATTGGTAAAGAAGACTGCAGAGCCGATGGCTATTTTAGGGAAAACGTTTAAACTAAAGAAATACTGTTTTCAGATACCTGTGAAACAGTGCTTTACATGCAAATAATTGATGGGTTAATGCTGAGTCATTCTTGGCTATTCCTTAAAAGGCATCCCTGAGGGCTACTCTGGGAAGAGACCCTCCTATTCAGTTCAGACTCTCCCTAGTTTTGCTTTCACATGCTGTGTCAGCTTCGTTCCCCTCCCCACCCCAACCCGGCCAGGCCGCCAGCCCACCTCTTCCTCCTGTCTTTGCAGTCCTGTCTCATGGCCCATCTGACTTCCCACACACTCGGGCTCCAACCCATTGTGGCAGCATCAGTGTCCCCTTCTCCTGCGCCCACTGCCCTCCATCGGTTGCTGGCTTATGTCAATTCTACTCCTCTGCTCAAAAAGCAGCTGTGGCTCCCTAGTGCTTATACATCCCCCCACCCCAATGATAAGCCCACCTTATTGCTCCAGCCTAGTCTCCATCCAGTATCCCACTGTGCTGTACTCCTTTGCATTTTCAGTAAAATTGGGCTACTTACCTGCCCTGCCCTGCATCTCACCTGTGCACACTCGCTCATGCTGTTGATACCTTTGTTCTCTGTTTCTACCTGATGAACTCTTCTCCCCTGAAGGCTGGCTACAGCATCCCTGCAGCTCCTTCCGTCCTCCTCTCCTACCATAGTTCTGCTATTTGGTTACTATGCTAACATAATGCCTGGTGTGTGTGCTCAATGTATAATCCAGGCAAAACCACCCACTGGGACAAGCAATTTCTCTTCAGATGAGAAGTGAAAACAGACCAAGATGTACACACCTGCAAAGGGTTCTCCTTAAACATGATCATTAACCATTTGATTTAGATTCTACAGTATTGCTTGACAGCAATATTCAGTGTGAGGCGCTTACACAGTGAGAGGAGCCTTTGTGGGTTTCCAGCCAGGGAGAACATTCCCCGCCTACGAAATTGGAGAATGGCACCGTCACCACACCTGGGCTGGACCCTGGGAGTCCGCCTGGACACCACTGTTTCCCTCCCATCCCACTGATCCCAGAGTCTCAGGATCCCACTCTGCTGGTTCCTTCCACCTCCACCAGCATTACCCTGTCAGGCTGCCACCATCTCTCACCTTACTCGCTGCTGTAGCCCCTAACTGACCTCCTCCAATCCCTCTTCACCCGGAAGCCAGAAAGGTCTTTTGAAACTTAATGCATCACCCTGGTTATGGCCCATTGCAGCCCCAGCTTGCTCCAGAGGAGGACTGGCTGTTGCCTTGGAGAGGGCACCCAGACGTAAGGAAGCCCCCAGACCTCACAAGGAGGGGAGGGTCAGGGAACAGGCGTGGGAAGGGCCACAGTGCAGGGAGCCAGGTGCTGCCCGCTAAGAAAACATCCCCCCAACCCACCTGCCCTGGAAGTGCCTCTTCTCTCCAGGCCGTCAGCTCTGAGTTTTAGAGCTGCCTAGGGAGTTCTCTAAAGTTAACTTCTTCCCCATTTCCTCCCGAAAGCATTTCCAGATCCCAGCCCTCCTGGACGACGCTGATAATGTGTTTCTCCTAGATCAGCTCTGATAACGCCTACCCGGGTGGTCGCGGAGATTTGTAGAGAAATAAAAATAAGGAAACGGAGGGTTCCGGACAGGCAGTGTGCCGCACCCGGAAGGGCCCTGGACTGGTAATCCGTCCCAGACCTTGGGGACTCTGAGAGGGTCACTGCCCTCTCTCTGAGCCTCAGTTTCCTCCCTTGTAAAGAGTGGTGAACGCCTTTGAAGAACAACTGGGCAGAATCTGGTCAAGTGTGGAAAGCCGCCCCCCTCCCGGCTACATCCTAGAGAAACACTCACACGTGCATGAGACAGGAAAGGATGTCCACCTCAGCACTATGTGTACTGCTAAGAAAAGGAAAAGAAAACCTAAATATTTGTCAGCAACAGAGTGGAGACACGTTGTGGGATATTCAATTGCGGTACTTTCGCCTGTGAAATACCATACACAGTGAGCACAGATGAACTTGACCTCCAGACCAAGCAGTACCTGGATGAATCTCATCTTCTTGAGGGGAAAAAAGCAAATAATAAGAGAATATTTACAATATAATTCATTTATATAAAGTTAGAAACATATAAAACAACATCATACCTTTTAGCAGTCATCCTCCATTTCCCCAACCCTCCCAGCTCCAGGGAACCACTAATCTAGTTTCTTTTCTATGGATTTAGTGAAATGTTTTCAAGGTTCATCCATGTTGTAGTATGGACCAGTATGTCATTCCTTTTTATTACTGAGTAATACATCATGTTAAGCCTTTTTGAATATCTAAAACATATCAAGATAAAATATTTCTAATCATCAGGTTAATTTGAGAATGTTGTTGGATTAGAGTACGTTGAAGGAACCTAGAGGCCTGACTCTGTAACACCTAATGGGCATTCTCCACCAGCGAAGAGGTGACATTGCTTGGAGCTTGAGTCCCACGTGTGGGGCCTTCGCCACCTTTGGCAGCAATAGTGCCAGCCCTAGCAGGACCCACGTCCAGGAGGCCAAACCTTGCACAGCTGGACTCCAACACCCAGTTCCCTCCTGATGCTGTGCAGCCCCTTTCTCTGCCACCACCTCTGAGACATCGCACATGACTCTCCCAGGCATGGCTGGTGGTCCTGGGGGTGGCCAGGCATTGAGGGCTGACAGCCCTGCAAGGTCCTTATCTTTTCTGAACATCGATCTCTACCACTGTAAACTGAAGGTACTAGGGCCTGCCAGATAGAGATGAATATTCAACAAAATAGGCTATGTATCTATTATCCAGAGTCTTGTCTTAGGATCCGCTTTTGTGTCTCTGACTCCCCTATTACCAGGTGATGGCCCTGGGCAGGGCTGTGCTGTCTGTAGGGAGGAACAATTTCGGGGCTTCAGTAGCAGTGGTTCCCAGCTGACCTGCCCAGGAGAAGCAGGCTAACCCAGCGGTTACAAATGTGGGCTCTGAGTTCCAGCAACCCAGGGTTCAAGTCCCAAGAATCCCATTCTACTCTTATTAGTTGCAGGACTGTGGGCGAGTTACTGTCTTGACCTTGTGTAAAATGGGAATAGTGATAGTATCTTAGTACCTTATTGAGCCTGACACATATTTAGCTCTTAACGACTGTTAGTTGCCATGAGGAGGAGGAGGAGGAATACGAGGATGAGTGGAAAAGGCCCTTGCCCGGTTGATTCCAGCCATGTGAGATCCTGAAAGAGAATGCACATCAAGCACTGAACACAATAGGGAAATGTGGCTTAGCTGCAGAAGTTGTTCTCTCACTCCCATACCCCTCTCCGCCCTGCCAGAGGCTAAGCCAGTCAGTCGAACATTATGAAAAATTCTGGATGCCTCTGTACAGGACACCGTGCTATGTACTGCAGGATGCAAAATGGGTGAGATGCACGCCTGCCCTCAAAGAGGTGATGGCAGCATTTGCGGTGGGTGGGAGCCCTCGGGGAGAGTCCCAGCTCTCTCTGCCTCTCTCTTCAGCATCAGAAAGGTCACTTAACGTCGCAGAGTTTCCATTTGCTCACCTCTCACACTGAAATAACAATCTCACAGGGTGATGGAAAAAGTTGTTGGTCATTTGTGGAGTACTATACAAGTGAACAATTTTAGAGGAAGGGAAATTAGTCACAACGCACAATCCAGTCACTTAGTAGAAGGGAGACTGGGTTGCACACCATGAATGTGAAAAGTGCCGTGGACCACGGTAGAGTGATGGTTACTTACAAGCGTGGTGTTGGTTGACTCCTTGGAGGGGGTGTTGAGATCGCTGCTGACACTTTGAGTCAAAGGGCCTGGAACCCTGGTTTATGGAGAAAGACTCCGCTTCACACCACTCTGTCCAGCCACAGCCTGGAGCAGGCACCACTGGGCAGTGGGGTTTTTCTGAAGGGTCGTATTCATTGCCCCTTATCCATACAGGGTCTGGCGACTGGCCCTCCTGAGGGAGAAAAGGGCCACATTTGTAGCAGTGTTGGTTGGGGTGGGGATGTCTCTGGAATTTTGCAGTTATTCCAAAGAACAAGGGACATTTGTCTGGCTGGGTCTGGCTGGGTGGACTTGCAGGCAGAGAGCAGCACCCGCTGTGTGTTCATTTCTTCCTGTCTGTCCAGCTTTCTGCCTCTGAGAGGCCAGAGGAGGAGACCAGGAGAAAGAAGAGACCATTTGGTCCCACTCCTGTGATGATTCCACATGTTTGTAAGACACTCACCTGTCAGAGCCTTTCCTTAGAACCTGCCCTGTGAGGGCAGACACTGTGGTCAGAGGGGTTAAGTGAACCTCCATCTCCCACCCCTTTACCCCCACCCAGCAGACACAGACCAGGGACCAGTGGCCAGACTTCCAGGCTGACTGTGTGCACTTCGGGGCTGCAGGCTGTCCATGGGCCACATCATCAGGCGAACTTGGCCCACTGTGGGTAAACAAGGCCTGATTCTGTTCAGGGTTAAGTAAATGCTAAACGGATGCATCAGCATCATGTTTGGAAAATGCGAGAGAAGGAGTGATTACTTTTGAAGGGAGGCATCAAGAAAGGCTTCATGGAAGAGGTGGCATCTGAAGCAGGCCTTGCAAAACAAGTAAGATGTCAGTCAAGGAAAACATATATGAGAACATTGTGAGTGAAGGAAACAGAGTAATAAAAGTGTAGAGAATGTTTTCCACTCTGGAAAAGGAGGAATAATCTAGAATAGCTGTAGCAAGCTCACCTGGAGGGTTGGGGTAAGAGATAAGGATGGGAAGAAAGGCTGGGGTTTGGAAGGCAGACTCTGGAGGGAACTGGACACCACGCTGGAGATGCAGGGCAGGTTCTCAGCAGGGGTGTGACATGAGCCAGCTGGGCGTAGCTGCAGTGGAGAGGACAGTTAGTGCCAAGGAGAGGAGCCA
The DNA here is from genome assembly GCF_048773025.1 of Camelus bactrianus. Lineage (NCBI taxonomy): Eukaryota > Metazoa > Chordata > Mammalia > Artiodactyla > Camelidae > Camelus > Camelus bactrianus. The sequence goes on from NC_133549.1 coordinate 66,034,388, forward strand.
GGAGGCGGCTGCCACCACCCTGCTAATAGAAGACATGGAGCAGCAGGTGAAGAGGCCGAGGGGTGGTTAAATCACAGAGGTAAAATTGGCAAGCATTGGCTGCTTGTGGGCAAAGGAGGGTCAAGGTAGTGGTGACCAGGTAACCAATGAGCCTATGGCATGTATTTATATTAACAGATGGCATCATGCTTCATGCTTAATCCAGTACTGCTTATATTCCATCAGGCATTCTGTGCTGTAGGGCTGTGGTTATCCCCAGCTCCAAGATGAGGAAACAGGCTCAGAGATGCTGGGGGACTGCCTGAGGTCTATAGCTAGGAGACAGAGCCCAAGACTGAATGTCTTCACCCTCAGGGACAAGGTAGAGCAGAAGAGGGTGGAGAGGAAAGATGCAGAGCTCTATTTTGGACAAGCCAGGGGTGGGGCGGGCGGGGACGCAGGATGTTCCCGTGGCAGTGCTGAGGGTTCCAGCAGGGCTTGTCCCAGGGAGAGGGGAGAGGGAAGCTCTGATTCTTCGGCCTTAGAGGAGAAAGGCCTTAAGTGTAGCCGGCACCTGGCTGGCAGCTGAGGCCTCTGGTCAGGGCAGAGAGGTGAGGGCGCATTTGCTGGAGAGCCTGCTGGAGGCACCAAGCTGGAGACTTTGTGCCCCAGGAGTCGTCCCCTCTCCCATGGCCAGCCCTGGCCCCACACATGCTGAGAACACAGGTGCTCCCTGCCTCACACTCAGGGAAGGGTCTCCATCTAGCCTCTATCCACTCTGCCCTGCAGGGTCCCAAGAGAAGGTTCTATCACCGTGATGCTAAGGGAATGTTGGGTGCTGCTTTGCAGGAAAGAGGCAGTAAACAGGAAGGACCATGGCCCTTGTAAAGGACTAGAAGGGAGGGTACAGTGGACACATGGACGCAGCCCTCAGTTCTTCCTGGAGCCACCCCACCGCCCACTGCATTGCTGGCTGCCCCGACTCCTTGTTACAACCTAGCCAGCTTCTCCTCTCAGCTGCTCCCTGGCAGCTAGTCTGATTGCCCACTTCTCACCTTGTGCACCTCACTTCATCCTCCCAATCTCTGAGGTTAAGACTCCCATGACCGAGCTTCCCAGGTGAGGACTCTGAAGCTCAGAGCACTCGCTCAAGGATGTAGTAGGGTTGGGATTGGAAAGCAGCCCAACCCCAAAACATCAGGAGATACATTGTTCTGCTGTACATCCTACAGTGTACATCCCACAGCCCCCGGAGTGCTCCCTGGAGCGTAGCAGGCAAACTGAGGACTTGGCAGTGGCCGTAATGCTTGTCCTGGGAGGTGATGTCAGATAAGGCTGGAGGACATTAATTAATAATGATAACAACAACAACATGTGTTGGGGGCTTACTCTGTGCCAGGCACTGTTACAAGCACTTTATCACCTTATCTCATTTAATCTCTGTAATTACTTTATGTGGCAGTGCCATTATTATCTCCAGTTTACGTAAGAGGAGACTGAGGCCCAAAGAGGTTATGCAACGTGGCCAAGGTCACAGAGCTAGTGTGTGCTGGAGCCAGAATTATTTTAACCCAAGTCTGACCCAGAGCAGCGTCAGAATGCAGGCTCATTCTCCCTGTCTCACTTTTACTCACTCACTTACTCTGCAGACACTGTCTCTGGGCCATGCCCTGTCCTCAGGAGGCTCAGAGGCGCTCACAGTCCAGGTGAAGGGATGCATAGGTAAAGCAGTGGCTGCTGCAGAGACCAGGGGCTCGGGTGGGAGCGGGCCCGCGGGTAGTGGCATGTGGGTGCCCTGCATGGGGCAGTCCAGCTGCCACCCTGGGGTCACCCCTGTGAGGTGGGCCACAAGCCAGGCATGGACAGCAGTCGAGAACCATGCTATTGACAGTGGCCTGCACAGCTGGATCTGTACCTCTGGCAGTAGCCCAGGGAATCAGAAGAGACCCAGGAGCCCAGCTGCCCTGGGCTCCCTGGTGAGAAGCAGGAGAGGCCCCCAGCTCTGCCTGAGGGGGTGTGACAGAGGTTGTGGGGTGAGGCAGGTGGAGGAGGGAGGGAAGAGAGGATTGAAAAAGGGTCAGACCCTCTAGTAGCCGAGTGGCAGCAGGGCGGCTCCGGGCCTGCCTGCCCATTCTTTCCAGCTCACTTCACAACTCATCGTCAGCCCACCGCTTCCCCCTTTGCCATCTGTGTGCGGGAGGCAGGTATGCCAGGCAGGGTGTCGTGGGAATGTCTCCAGTGGGCGGCAGTGCAGCAGGAGGAGCCGGGATGGCTGGTGCAGCACTCGTGGTGCCACATCCTTTGGCAGACAGACATCTCCGCCCGGTAGAGACCTCGGGGAGGCTCATGGGGGCCGGAATGAAGGTCGAATGTGGGCAGAGGTTCCAGCAGCGTGGCCTGCCGCTTCTGTCAGCCCAAGGGAGAGGAAGTGCATGAGAACCTGGCGTGGAGCCACCAGCAGGCGGCAGGCGGCTGGCGGCTGAGTGGACGCCAGCTCCCCACACGGCTATGCAAGCTGTCACAGGGTGACCTGGCACATGGTGAGGGAGGCCGGGGCAGGTCCCAGACCTCCTGGGGCAGCATGGACAGGGCACAGGGCCACGTGCTCCCAGTATGTTGGCCAGGAGAACTCTCCTCGCTGCACCTCCAGGCTCCCAAACGCCTAGGGCCCGAGGGCTTTGGCAGCCGGAATGTCCCCTTCATCATCACTGGTTCATCATGCTGGCTTTGGTTCTGATTGGTGGGTCTCTGTGTGGTTATAGTTCCCAGTTCTTGATAGCATCACGCCTGCTGCTTCGTTCTTCGCTGATTGGCACTCAGAGGTATTGACCAGAGCGTGATGTTCCGTTTTTACCTCAGGAAGTGGGGCTGGGAAGGGGACAGATGACTCGTTGGACTGAAGGGACACTGACTCTGAGAAATAACACTGGAAGTCCATGGAGGTTTTTTTAAAAATCTCTATTATGTTGTTATTTTGAAGTCATGTGCCTTTGGCTCTGGAAAGCCTCTTCAACCCGGAAGAATCTGGCTCCCGATTCTCACAATTAAATAACACCGGCATCTGCCAAGTGTTCCCCCAACTTAGCTGAGGAAGGAGCAGGAGCAGCAAGCTGTGCGTTAGGAGAGGAGAGCGAGGAGCCTGTAAACTGTGGGGCGAGATCCACCTAATTCTGGATCCTGACTGGTTGTGGAGGAGGGGGTTCCTGCCCTCTGGGTCCTGCAGGGATGGAAGGGGGCATGTCTCCTCCTTACAGATGCCAAATCCAGCCTGCAACACCAAGGGGACTTCAGAGGCCACCTTGGGCAGGGAGGCAGCAGCAAACTCTTTCTTTGAAAGGAATCTTCCCTGCCATACAACATATACATCATGTAAAAGCAGAGCCCCACAGGTGGGGTTGGGGAGGGAGTGGGGGACTCGAGTGCCCAGGGTCTGTCCCACTGGTTCCCCCAGGCACCTCGATGCTCTAGGAGCAGAATGCAAAATCCACTGGTGTCATCCAACCTGTTCATTTTGTAGCTGGGGATAATGAGGCCCTTAAGAGGATAAAAGGAGCTTGCCTCAACCTGCAGCAGGCAGCTGGGGAGTGGCCAGGCCCTACCCACTGTGTCTTGTCTTCCAAATCGGTCCCTAGAGCCACTACTGGAGTCACAGGGAGGCAGAACTTTTATGGAAACTGAGGCAAGGCAGAGGAATGTAAAATAGCCCAGTGGCCGGCATCAGCCAACACCGTGATATGTCCTGAGGCCAAGAGCTCCTGCCAAGCTGGGCATCTGGTTCTGGATTCATCTGTCTGTTAGACAGCCTGTCCTTCCTGCCAGAACAAAAGATGCTGCCATGTCCCTAAAACTGATTGGCCCCTGAAGCCACCACCCACCACACAACTATTTCCAGGGATGAAGTCAGATCCGATCATCTCTACTCTTCCCCTGGGGCATGGTCTCAATCACCCTCTTGCTTCTGGGGAGGGCAGTAGCTCCCTTGAGAGTTAGAAATCAGCCTCAACTCTCACTTCTTCTCCATCCTCCGTGCCCATCCCCCTGAGGGGTGGACACCTAAGGCAGTAGGATTGTGTTTCTGTAGAACCAATAGACTCAAAGATTCTGCTTAAAGAAAGAAAGAGACGTACAGAGAAGGAAAAGGATTTTATTATCCAAAGGGAGCTCAGGCTGGGAGCCCATTTCTGATGTTCATTTTAGCAGCTGTGTAGCCAGGCTGGATGTTACTCAGAGCATTTGCCCACGGTAACTCCCTTCCCCCCTTGGATATGATGAGTCACTGTCTTGGCCTTGGGAAGCTCCAAGATCCCCCAGCCCTTCTCTGTTCCCGTGTGACCTGGTCTTTGTCATCCAATCAGCACAGGAGACCAGGGCCCTGTGGATCGGTTACTTCTGGGCACTCCATCCACCAAGCCCTGGGCGGACGGGGGCTCTGCCCTTGCTCCAGGGCATCCAGGCAGCCCCTTCCTCATATTGCAGGGGGCCACACATCCTGCTCTCGTCTCTTCCGTCTAACTTGTGTCAGAGCCAGACAGGTCTAGACAGGATCTAGTTTGAACCTGGGCTTTATAGGCCGAGTTTAAGACCCAGATAACGCAAGAGGCTGCTTCAGCCACGTCTGAAAGTGTCTGGGCTAATGAGTGGTGGGATTCTCTGCTGATGAGTTCCAGGATTTGACTGTGTTACAATGGGCAAGTGACTTAACTTCTCTGAACCTCAGCTTCCTCATCTGTAAAATGGGGATAATGATAGCATCTACCTCATTGCATTGTCGTGGGCACTAAGGAGACATATGTAAAGCCTGGCACAGGGGAGGTGCCTAGTAAATGGTCCTGAGCTGCACTTACTCAGCTCTCCCAAACCCTCATGCAGTACTCTTTTGACTGCCCACATTGCCTCTCCTCCCGGAGCCTCTGAAACACCACTGCCGTGGGATCAACTCTTTCAAAGGAATTTTTGAACTGCTGCCTATTGGCTGCAGATATCTCCATTGAGCCCCTGCTGTATACAGAGTGCTGGACACCCAGTTGGATATAACATTTGTAAGGCTTCAGATCTGCACCGAATCCTGGCTCTTGTGCACATAGTGTGGCCCTGACTCTGGGCCTCAGCTGCCACATCTGTAAAATGGAGCTATGACAGTCTCACTGAGTAACTGGGAGAGGCCAGTGAGTTCATGTGTGTGAAGCTTTTTTGAAAGCTCTAAAGTGAATTGCTAATTTGCTGAGATCATACCAGTTGTTATTTTCATATTTACACAAAGATGAGCAAGACCTTAACCCCACCTTCCAGAAGCTCATCCCCTGCTGGGGCCCTGAGCAGTGTCCACAGGAAACATTTCACCACTTATATCATGCAATCGGTACATGCCAGCTATGGAGTTTAAGCAGTTTAGTGGTCTTAGAAGCCTATCAGGGCAGGTGACCCCTTCATTCATTCATTTTCAGGGGCAGGCACTATGCTAGGCTCTAGAAATATGAGGGGTCAAACTGATTGACAGGCCTCACCCTCCTGGGGCTTCCAATCTGGAAGAGAGAGTTAATAAGTAGGAAAAAAATAAGAAAATAGCCACTGATTGTTTTAACAAAAATAAATCAAAGGCGTGTTTTCTGTAGGATTAGGGAGGGGGCAGTGGTAACTGTGTTTGATGTCCTCCATGAAAAGGGGACATTTGAACTGCCAAGAGGGACCCAGCCTTGTGAAGCATTGACAAGTGATTCAGAACTTGAAAAGTGCTTAGACTAAGCCTGGCATAGAACAAAGCACTATCAAAGTGTCTATTAAATTACTCAATCAAATGACTGATTAATTAAATCAGAGGATGGGGTGTGAGCATTCCCATCAGCAGGAGCAGCATGTGCAAAGGTCCTGAGGTAGAAATGGGCTTGGTGTGTCTGAAGAGAAAGAAGGTCAGAGTGACCTGGTGGAGTGAGTAGAAGGGAGAGCAGTCATGGGCTCAGCCCTGCAGCACCTTGCACAACTCTGGCCTATGGGATTTGTGAATTTCATTGTTAGTGAACCAGGAAGCCACTGGAGGCTTTTAAAAGGGGGAACCAAATACTCAGAGGACAATTTATCTTCCTCTTGATGAGAATGGATTACAAAGGCAGGGTGCAGAGGGAGTGAGAGAAGAACCTGTGGGTGTCCAGGTGAGAAGCAGTGGTGATAGAGGAGATGAGAAAAGTGGGGAGACTTGGGCTATGTTTTGGAGGTGACACTGGCAGGCCCTGCTGTTGGTCCACCTGTGTTGGGGAGAGAGAGAGAAGCCAGGCAGGACTCAGAGCTTTTTGATGGGAGCCATTGCCTAGCTAGGCTGTTAGGGGCGTGTGGCTGGAGCATGGCTGCAGCCCAAGGAGCTGGATCCCCGAAGGCATGGGGGCAGGACTGGAAGAAGAGTCTGGAGGGACAGTCAGTGCAGCTGACGGCGCCAGCTACTTAGGGTCCTGTAATGCACACACTCCCCAGCTGTGGCATCGTTTGCTAGAGTGAGAAGTTGGTTGAATGGCCTAGTTTCACCTCCAGTTCATCAGATCATGCCTGGATTAATAGGCAGAGAGAGGGGCCTGGGTTTGGGGGGAGGGAGAGATGGGCCTGTCTGTATGGCTGATGTGATGCAGAGGGCCCCCAGAGTAAAGATGTCCTGAGTTCCCCTTCCTACCACACAGCTCACAGGGCATTTTCTTCTCCACTGACTCCTGACAGGCTAGGATGAGGGGCCCCACTTTGAAACTTGAGCAAGATAAGTTTAGGACAAATTAAAGGAAGTCCTGCTTCTCACGGTGTTTCGGGAGCTCAGGGGACTGATGACCCCCTCGAGGTGGTCCAGGCTGGGAATGTCACAGGATCCCAAAAGGATCTGAGTAGAAGGACAAAATGCAGAACCGTTAATGTCTCCGGAGAGGAAACCTGGGATCTGTGTGACCTTTAAGTTGACGTCAGGGAGGAAACCAGTCCCTTGAGGCTGATGTGGCCATGGAGTCAGGAACCTTCCTAATCTAGCCTCATACCCACCCAGGCGCCAGAGCTGGAGAGGCCCCAGACTCTGCCCTACTCTGTCCTCTCCTTTTACCCAGAAAAACACTCCTCTGTTGCCCATCTGCCCGAAACCCTGCAGTGGTGCCAGCGCCTTCACGACAAAGTCCAACTTGGCCCCATCTGACCCTGTCTCTCCCCACCTCCCCACTGCCCCACCAGCCCACCTTGCAGCCTCCCTACAATAAATAGCCTTTCTAGGGCTCTCTCCCCCTTGCTCTGCCCCCTGCCAGGAATGCTTTCTCCATCTTTGCCTGTTAACTCTATCTTACCCTTCATACTGGGCCTTAGTTGTAAACCCAATTCAGGGAATCCTCCCCAACTCCCAGCCCCTTTTCCCACCAAATGCCTCTGCCAAAAGCTTCCTTACAGCCTGCCCGTCCTCCAAGCAGCACCTTATCCCACTGTGTCATGGCTTGTTTAAATGTATGTCTCCCCTCTGGACAGCCAGCTCTGTGCCCCCCACAGCACCACGCATGGAGTAAATACTCTACAAATCATCATCTAAGCTATCAGACCCAGAGAACAGAATTGCTTTGCACAAAATCACAAGAGCATCCTTTCACTTATTCATTCATGCATGCATTCAGCTCATATTATTAAGCACCTGCTCTATGCCAGGACTTTGCTAGATGCTAGGGGCCCAAGGGTGAACACAACAAGTCTAAGAACTTGCGGTCTAGTGAGGGAGGCACCTCTACTAATCCCACTTGCAAACATACAATTGCATGATGGCCAGTCCTACCAAAGGGAATACAGACTTTCATGGCAAACTAGAAAAAGTCTTCGGGGTAAGGGAGGTCCAGGAAGGCTCCTCTGAGAAAGTGGTCCTTGAGGAGCAGAAATTGAGCGGGCAAAGAGAGGAGGGAGAGCGTTCATTCCAGGCAAAGGGACCAGCATATGCAAGGACCCTGAGGTGGAAAGGAGTGCAGCAAGAATGAGGAACAGGAGGAGGAGCCTTGTGTCCAGAGTGGAAGCTGGGGGAGAGTGGCACAAGACAAGGTTCGGAAGATCGGCAGGAGCTGGGACGTGGCTATGTGCACCATGTTAATGTTTTGGCTTTTGTCTTGAGTGCAGTGGGGAGCCACCAAAGAATATTGAGCAGAGCCACGGCCTAATCCTATTGACGTCATGAAAAGCTCAGACTAGCATCTGTACAGAGCAAGGACCAGAATCTGGGTGTCTTCACACCCAGCCCACACTTGATGTCCACGTTCTATACCCTTGCCCACCCGAGGTCAATGCATCTCTGAGGACTCGTTCTCCCCGTCCGCTCCCCCTTCCCAAGCATTCATCTGCCTGTGCTCATTTGGGCACTGGCATTATGCCCACCCTGAATGCTGGCTTTCCTCCGGCAGCCACAGCAGGCTGTGGGTATCCAGATGCTGACCCCAGTGTGCTGCCAGGGCTTCAGCACCCACTGGGTGAGGACTGCTTCACCCCGGGCTTGCTCCTTCTTTGCCCTACTGTGCGAGGATTTTAGACATGGGGGCCACAGTAGTTGGGCAGCAGCATTTATACTGGAGCAGCATTTATACCTCACAAGGCCTCAGGTCTGCAAACGTTGGAAGTTGATGCCAGGACCCAAGCAAGGTTAACTCTTCCCCGTTGCCTGGGCTGCAGAAATGCAGTGAGAGTAAACTGTTTATATTCTCCAGCTGCAGAGCCCGTGACCAAAGGCCTCCTGCAAAGAAATTGTGGCTTGTGGGATGTGAGTGCTGGAGGATGTGGGACGATCTCCTCCGGCACTCACTGTCCCAGCAGGACAGGCAGGCCCAGGGGAACCCAGAGTCTCACACAGGTCAGTCATGTTGCACATGTCAGAGGACTCAGTGGTGATCACACAGGTCCGCAGCCTGCACCAGAGCTGGTGTGATGATGCTAAGCTCCTCCCACTGCACCCACAACCTGGGGGTGAGAAAAGGAGATGGTGTTAAATCCTGGTGGCTCACAGCGTGGGTTCAGGGCCAGACAGCCCTGGGTGCAAGTCCTGCCTTTATCACTTGCCAGCTGTGGGTTCTTGGGCAAGTTACATAACGCCTCTGGCTTGTCTTCATTTACCCTGAAATGTCCATTATGGCTGTCACTGGCCATATGTGACTATATTTAAGTTAATTAAAATTAAATAAAGTTTAAAATTCAGTTCCTGGGTCACACCAGCCTTTTTAAATACTCACGTGGCTAGTGGCAATTGAGTTGGACTGCACAGATGTGGAACATTTCCATCATTGCAGAATGTCCTATTGGCAAGCTCCGATCTATGACACAAGGATGATGAGACTTATCCTATGGATTTCGATGAGGATTAAATGAGGTAATGAACATACGGAGTTAAGTGTTGACCAATGCTTACTGTGATAGTGAAGATGGAGACGGGATTGGTGACAGTCTGTCCCTTCCCGTGTATGTTCTTAGTGTCCTACTGCATCCACCAGGAGAGGTGCTGCCATCCAATAAAAAGAGGCTAGGCATCGACAAACCTGGATTTATTTATCAATAAAATGGTGCTGATCCTTTGCTCTGGGCCAGGCTCTGTGATAGGTGTTTGATAGGTTACAAGCTGGAACAAGAAATGGTCCTCATTCTCCAGGGGAGATGCCTGCAAATAATGTATAGAATGTAAAAAGCACCCAAGGAGAGTCTGAAGCAAAAAGAAAGGAATAGCAAACCTTGAGGGCTTCCTAGAGGAGGCATCATTTGATCTAGGTCTTAAAGGAGGTGTAGTGCTTGATTTTTGGAGGGCAGTTGGGCATCCCAGACCAGGGAGCAGCATCTGCTAACACATGGGACCTGGAAAGCTCTCTGTGCTATGGAAATAATGGACAGCTCAGCATGGCTGGGGCAGAAGGCATGGAGTGCAGGCCCCATATTCAAATGCCAGCCACTCAGGATTTGCAGGATTGGTGATATGAGGGAAGGAAGATCGTTAACTGTGTCCTGCCTCCCTGTGCCTCGTGTCTGCTTCGATTACACCTCCTTCTCTATCTGGAACCCCTGCAAGCCTGTGAAGGTGCACAGTGAGGTGAGGTGACAGCACGAACCATCTGGATTGGTCCCAGGACAAATATAAGGTGGTCTAACTCCATGCCTCAGCCCCCATCTGTAAAATAGGCTAGTGATAGTGGCCACTTCGTTGGGTTGTCCTAAGGACTGAATGAGTTCAGACATGTGACGTGCTTAGAACGGCAGCAAGCACACAGTGAGTGCTATAGAGGGATCAGCTGTCAATGTTAGCACGATGATGACAAATATCGTTGCTTTTGTCTTGGGGAAGGAAAGTGTTCAGCTGGCCTGTCTGATCATCTGAGCAGGACTTAAAGTTCCTAAAATCAGAGCTAGCTATGCCTCAGTTCCCTAAAGGCTATTTGAAAGCATGAAGTACATATGCCGGGTGAATGCAAACTGGAGAGAGGTGCCCTACACTGTCAACTCCAGCAGTGCTGGGGAGGCAGACGGGATTGAGCCTCACTTCAGCTCCTGGGTGGATTTTCTGTCTCTAGTGGTTTTGCCCAGAGGGCCTGGGCTCCATCTGGGGAATCCCAGTGGACATGACTTTACATATGGGCCTTGAGAGATGAATAGTTTACTGGAGAGCCTACAAGAGAACCGTATTATAAGGTCCTATCTCTATTTTGTTGTATGACTCTGTTTCCTTATTTTCAAAATAAGACATTTGGTTGGATGGTGCCCAAGGTCCTTTCCAAGCAGCATCTTTTGGTTTGTTCCCTGGAAGGCTTGGGGCTTCTCTGGAGGTCCTCTCCTAAAAGGTGCTAGCCAGGGGCAGGCCACAGGCTCTCTCCAGCCTCCCATAACTTCTGTATGCAGAGGTACAGGGGCACCTGGGGAAGTTGGAGGAGCCATAGAAGGGGCAGTCTGGGCCTGAATTGATGTGGCCACCTACAGAAGGGACCATCACCCAGGTCTTCAGGGCTCTGGCAGCCTCTGAGCTTCCAAGCACTTTCCCAACATTCAGAGCCCCGAACCATGCCCCTGATTTCTGTACTGCAGCCCTTCTCAGTCTCAGAGGATCTCAGAGGATCTGCCTCCTTCCCAGGCTCCACCCCATCTCATGGCTGAACTCATTCGTACTCACTCTTCAAGTCTTAGCTGACACCTCCCATCCAAGGGGAGCTGTCTTTAACCCCACCCCAGACTAGGTTAGGTCCCTCTAAGTTCTAGGCCTAGCGCTCAGTGCATGGTGAGTGCCTCAGCTGAGGTGACAAAGGCCCTCAGCACACATGTCCTCCTCAGTTCCACGTGGGCCTTGAGCAACAGTGAGGATGAGGACGTACATCTCTTCTAAGACCCCAAGAGGCCACATGTGTTCTATGTAGATGGGGTAACAGAGGGGACTGGCAGCACCTCACAGGCCACGGGGTGAGGGAGCTGAGACAGGAAAGAGAGACAGCCCCAGGTGTCCTTGGGGGAGTCCCTGCACCTCTGTGGGACTGAGTTTCCCTACCAGTACTGTGGCCCAGAGGCATCTTCCTGTGCTGACCTTCCCTGAGCATGATGCAGGATGTGGCTCTTGGTGGTCCACTGACCCCAGGCCCCACCCCACTGAGTTCCGTTCGCTCTGTAAGCTGCATGCTGTGACAGCTCTCTGCTAACTCCTTCCTTCTTGAGATATTCTCTCTTCCAAGTCAGTGTCTCCTAGATTTTCTCATGCCTTCCTTCACAGTTGTCTCAGCTACCTCCTCATCTCCCACCAGTCCTTTCAATGTTGGATGTCCTTAAAACTCCACCCTTGGCATCCCAAACCCTCTCCCTATTGACCTCATTCACTCTAGTGACTCCCGTTTCTGGGCTCTGTCAGGTCATAAAATCAATTTAGTGGGCTGTGACCAAGCTTTTTTTGAATTAAGTGAAATCAAATAAAGAAAAATGAAGTAGAAAATGTCACGTGCGTGGCACGTGGTAAGGGAATGGTTGTTTCGTGGAGCTTTTCCTTTCTGTGGGTGTGTTCCAGTTTGCTTTTTCTTATACCAGGTCAGTCAGAAGTGTGAAAGCCACAGATATGGGCCCTGACATCTCTCAAATGTACATCTTCAACCCATTTTCTTTCCCTGTGCTCCAGATCTATTATGTCCAGCTGCCCACTGCCCATCTCTACTCAGATGGCCTACAGGGTGCGCTAAGTCACTGAGTCCAAAATGAAATGCCCCATTTTCCTCTTGACCCAGCTCATATCTCTTGTATCCTCAGTCTCAGGGAGAAGTGGGCCTCACCACCCACTACCAAGACTAGAGACTTGAGAATCATCACTGCTTTCTCCCTCTCCCTCACCTACCCCGGCCACCAGGCACCATGATGTGTGCACTCAGCCTCCTTGGCATCGCCTCTTCCCCACCTCCTGCCCTCATGGAGATTCTTGCCACAGTCTGCTAACTATTGCCCCCCCTTTGCTTTTGGTCCCCTCCCTGCTACTCTCCACTTTGCAGCTAGAACACTTTCTCAGAACTGCAAACCCAATCAAGACCTCTCTTGCTGAAGACATTAAACTCCCCTGGGATGCTCCCAAAATCTCACTTCTTGCACAGCTTGGTTTTTTCCTATATTCTAGCCACACCAACCTAGGCATTCCCCAACCCGCAAGCCTCCTTCCCCCTTCCACTCCATGGCCTGCCCAACCTCCCCAGCAGGAAGCAGCTTCGGGCCACCAAATCTGAAAGCTTTCCCTGTCCCTCCACTCTTTCTTGGCATTACCCCTGCTCCCTCCATTTCACCTTCCTCCTAATCAACTCCGATGCCGATGCCGACCTGAATGGAAATCACCTGCTCTGCTTAAACATGCAGGTGCTCAGGTCCCACACCAAACCTATGGCATCAGACTCGCCAGAGGTCTGCATCTAGAGATGCATTCCCAGGCATCCTCTGCCCGCTGAGTTCTGAACGCCGCTGCTGTATATACGTTTCTTTTTAGCGCATTGTTTTGTTCTCATCTCTCTTTTAACCCTACTTGTTGGTGAGCTCCTGGGAACACGAGCTAGGGCAGGGACAGGAACAGGGTCTTGCTATCTGTTTCCCCAGTGCCCGGCACGGGGCCTGGCCCAGAGCCTGTGCCCAGGCAGTTCTGAATGAATCGTTCCTGGATGTGGCACAGTTCCCATGCCCCCCTCCTTCTAGCCCGTGCCGGAAATAACCTTTTATGAAGGCTTTTGCAAGTGGTTTGTGATCTCTCTGGGAGGCCATGTACGTTTCCCTTGGTTACAAGGGAACCTAGATGAAGGGTGGCCCAGCCCTTAATTGAGGGGCTGGGGGTGGCCCCAGGACAGGGAGCCTGGACGAGCAGGGGCTCTGGTCATGCTAGAGGGGGGTTGGGGGAGAGTGTCCTGGTTCCTAATCAACAGGAAGGGCCTTCTTCCTCCAGGATCACTTTTCAGCCCAGCTGCTTGGACATAACCTGAGCTGGGGTTGGGGCTGTGGGGGAGGGGCGATGACAGACAGACAGGCTGACAGGGAGGCCAGTGTCTGGACAGACAGCTTGTGGCCTGCGAGCCTGCCCAACTCCCACACACCCCCAGTGCCCGGGAAAGGCCTGTCCAGGGAGAAGGCTCAGCTGGTAAGCACATAATGCCCTCCTGCTCCCCTCCCCCAGCCCTTTCGTCTCCTCCTTCTGCTCTCTCCAACCTCAGGGACATTCAATCCTTCCTTTGATGGATAGCCAAGAAAAGACTTCTTCCATATCCTAAATTTGTTAGCACCAGCTAATCATCTTAACCTTCCTCCCTCCTGCACTCCCAACAGTCTCCTCCTTAAAGACACAGGGTGCTTTTTGGAATCTCAGCAAGGAGCCCCAGGAAGGACCAAATGCCCCACCCCACTCCCCCATTCCCCCATCCCTGACATCCCTCCTTTGTGCAGTGGCTGCTGGTGAGAGCCGGTGTGCAAACATGAGGGGTGGGGGCAGTGGCTGCAGCTCTGCTGCTTGGAATCCTCTGGATCCCCCTCCGTCATTCTTAGCTGGGGTTTCCTAGTGGGAGCTGCATCCTCCTCAGGGGCTTACCCACCCCGAGGCTGCGGCTGGAAAACTGAAGCCAGGCAAATCAGGTGGAGGCCAGCAAATGAATTCTGCTCAGACACTCCTCCTAACCCTTATTTTCTCATCTTCTCCCTGGCTCTTCTCTCCCAGCCTCTCCCTCCTCCTCCTCATGATAGCCACCACCTACGGCATGCTGACAGTATGCCAGGAACCATGCTTGGGGCTTGATTCCAGTCTCTCTAGAACTCTAGGAAATACATTCGCATCCTCATTTTACAGATGAGAAAACTAAGGCTCAGAGAAGTGAAGGGGTGTGTGTATATGAGTTCATCGCATAAGAGTTAGGGCTAAAGCTTGGACCCCTATCTGCCTCAAGAACCGTGCTGTTGACCACAGTACCATACAGTCTCCAAAAAAACACATCCACACTGCTCACACATGCATGCGCTTCAGGTAAAAGTGACCTATTGCAACCTGTTCAATGAATTCGCCCCATTAATACCTTGTACAGAACCAGGCACACAGTAGGCCTGCAACACAGGAGTGCCCCTTCTTGGATCCCATCCCCCCACCTCTCTCTTTCTCCTTTCCCCTTCTCTCCCTGCTTACAACCCAGGTGAGAAGAGCCAGGACAGAAGAGAATGTGGCCCCGACCTCATCCTGGCCCTAAGCCTCCCAATAAATAATGGGTCTGTGTATAATTCTCTGGCTCTGCAGCATCTCAGCTCAGGAGGACAGGCGTTTGTAGGCAAGGGATTAGGAGCCCTGAGAGGGAGGGGCAGGGGCTCCGGCCAAGGTAGGGGAGGAGCCCTTAATCACTCGCCCATTACCCTCCCCATCTGTGACCCATAAAAGCAATCAGGCAGGCCCCACAAAACCAGCCAAGAACTTAAAAGAAAGTTCAATAGGTTCTTCCCATCAAGGCTTCAGTGGGAGTGGGACTGGCCCACTGGGAGGGGGCGAGGGAGGGGGGCCGGGCCCTCTGCCTGCAGAGGGCTGCATCCTGACCCACAGGAAAGAGAGCACCTTCTGAGAGCCAGTGTGTGTGGAACTCAGGCAGGAAGCACAGCCCTATTTGTCCCCTGGTTCCACCCTCCTTCCCCTTTCTAGCTTGTCTGGGTTCTAAGAGTGGGGTTGCTGAGGATTCTGGGATCATTTGCTCAAGTCCTTTCAGTCGGGAGGTGGGGGAGCCACTGGGGCCAGCTGAGGCCAGGGGCTCTGGGGGAGGGGGCAGGACAAATGCCGAGGTTGCCAGGAAGATGGATAGATGACAGAAGAGCATCACGAAGCCATACTGCTGAGACTGATGACAAAGTGCGAGCAAACTGGCCTGAATTGAATCAAAATCACCCCGTAGCAAACATCCTGAGCCCACATGATGGCTGAGTAACCAGAAGCAAAGCTGCCATTTATGGAGTGCTTATTCGGTACGAGACCCTTGCATGCACATGTCCTGCCCTCCTGACAATCTTGCAAGCTGCTACTATTAACTCATTTACAAATAAGGAGACTGAGGCCCCAAGAAATGAAAAAAACTTGTGGAGCAGGGAGCTCCATAGCTACTGAGAGCCACTGGGATTTGAACCCAGGTCTGTTTGGCTCCAAAGCTCATGTACTGTGGTACCCAATGTTGTAAGAAGTGCTGGGAGTGTAAACATAATTCCTATCAGTGAAAGAGAGAGGAGCCCGACGGGTGTGGACTGCTTCTCTGTCTCCCTTGGATGGCATCTGATTCACCTGTCTTCCCCACCCTGGACTTCCACTGTGTCTTTCTGGAGACAGATGGACAAAGGATGTTTTGTTGGACCAGAAAGGGATCCCCCTCCTCTTATAAAAATGGAATGAAGCATCCCCACGGAAGAAACAGCCAGCACCAGCAGGGAGCTGGAGGGCAAGCAAGGCTGCACCATCACCCCTGATAACCACCCCCCCCCCCAGCAGCTCACCTTCTCCCTACCTGTCACAGGCAGCATGGACATCTGTGCGCCCAAGGGCTGCCCCATCCAGCCAACATTGCTCCTGCACCACCATCCCTGTGGGGTTTCCTGCTGTTGCCATTGTCCCCCAGCCACCCAAGGCACCTTGACCCCCTTCTCTGCCTAAGCCATGAGGGCAATTCATCCCCATTTCCCCTCTGGCTCAGATGGTCTGGAATTGCCTTAACAGTTTTACCAAAAACAGAGAGAAATATTAAAACCATTTTTAAATGTCTTAGAATGTTATAAGGTTTTTAAATCACAGCACCTACAAGGAACAGGTTTCTGACCCTAAACCCACAGAAGTGACGTCCAGGCTTCAGCCCCAGTCTCTGGTCCCACCAGAGACAGGATGGGACTTCCCTCCCCTTGAATCCCTTCCCTGCGCTTTCCAGTATGGCGGCTGGGGCCTGGCATAGATGCCCTGGTTGCCTGGCCAGGTGCTTGTTGAGGACTCAGGCAGCCATGCTCACTGGCCATTCCCCACCGCCCTACCACGGAGATCGCCCGGCTCAGCAGCTCTTCTGCCCTGTCTTTGGGAGGGTTGGGATTATTGCCTCATGATGGCAGGTTTCTATCCTTTTTTCAATAAGAGGAGAGGACGTTGTTTCTCTTTTTTCACATCTCCTTTTGATGTCGGCCCCAGCCCTACCACTCCCCAACCCCACCATTCCCCAACCCCCGCTACAATTCTGCAGACTCTCTGACGCCAGTAGCATGGGAGACCTCTTTCTTCAGAAGTCAACTGCATAGTCTTGTGTTGTGTTCAGGGACTAGTTTCAAGGATGGTGTCTCCCTGACATCTTTCCAGGCTGCGTCACCCTGTCCCTGGGACAGGTCACCCCTGTCATCTGCAAGTGACTCTTTTATGGATGTTTTTTCCCATCTGCTGAAGTCACAAGTTCCTGGCCCCTTTCCAGGCCTTGCCCACTGTGCACTGCCTAGGGGATTTCAGCTTCCCTGAATTGTCCTGCCTCGGTGCCTGGGATATGCAGTGGTCTCACTGCCAGCTCCTGAATGAGGTCAGAGGTCAGGAGCTAGGTCAGTCTCGCTTAGGTTAGCCATCCTGGGCTCCACTGAATGATTTATTAACTGCTGTCTCCATTAGGGGCTGTTAGCACATCAAAGCAGGATTTGTAGAGCCTGGAAAAGCGATGGCTGTGACAAACATTGGATGGTAGCTGTAGCTACACCATAAAGCCCCCACTGGGTGAGGTGGGCATGGAGGGAAGAGAGTGTCATTCCGGTTCTTGACCACAGTAAAGGCATGTCCATGTTTCTTAACGTGAATTTGTGCTTCAACTCATGAAATCCTTGCGTTCAGAACTCAGTGAGTTTAGGCTGCACAGCTCAGTGCAGGCAAGGAGAGTAGATTCTGGGATCAACGGGATCTGGGTTCACATCCCACTTCTGGCGTCTGGGAGCTGTGGTAAATTGGGCTTGTAATAGAGCCTCTCAAAGCCCGGCCTTTGCTTCTAGGAGGATGAGGATTACAATGTGGTCCCCGGTGAGGGGAGCGGGGAGCACATGTGTAAACTGCATGGCAAAGGAGGCCACTCGGTGAATATGATTTCTTACCCGTTGGGGCGTGTCCAACATGGGGACACTTTAGGGACCTTGCAGTGGCCACCACCACTCGGAGGGGGTTGCCTTCCAGTCAGGGCTGTGCTTGACTTAGTGCTGTTGTCACAGTGACCACCTCGTCCTCTGACTCTTCGACTGTCTCCCACCAACAGGCAGAAGGACCAGTTGTTCTGCTGTGATGCTGAGGGACCGAGGCAGATTGGGCGCCCTGGGAAGCTGACTTGGAGATGGGGAAAGGGAAGGCCAGGAGCGGCGGTGGGCAAAGGGAGAAGCTGAGCCATGATGCAGTCTCAAGGAAGACCCCAGTGGAGCTCAGGGAGCTCTGGAGCTGGGAGGGCCCTTCAGCCCTGTCCCAAGTGGGGGCCTTGGACAAGGGGGTTCTCTTCAGCCAAAATAATTCCTGAAGAGAACTGACAGTGAGGGCTGTGTGCGGGCAGCACCCTCAGCATCTGAGGATTAAGTCCTTATCCCCTGAAGGGGAATCTGGGGACACAGCATCCACCACTGAGACCTTCGCAAGGTGCCAGGACATGGGCCAGTGGCCTCAGGACCAGGAGCTCCGCCTCTGCCTTCACTAAGGGGAGCCACGCCTCCCCCGGCAAAATGCCAGGTCCTGGAGAGCTGTGGCGTGCCTTCAGAGTGTGTAGGTTTGTCAGGCTCAGTGAACACGTCCGTTTCCCTTCAGCTCTGACTTTGGAGGGTTCCTCAGACTCAAAGAAGTGGAAGAATCAGAGGGAGCCCCTCCTCTACTCCTAATCCGAAGTCTGGACAGCTCAAAGGCTTCCCAGGACACTTTATACCTGTGCTGTCCTATACAGTAGTCATTAACTACGTGTGGCTACTGACTACTTGAAATATGGTTATTGAAACTGAGGAACTGAATTTTTTATTTTTTTAATTTTAATTTAAATGACCACAGGTAGCTAATGGCCACCATATTAGACATCACAGCTCCAACCACAAAGGCCTTTTGTCTGTTTCCCAGACACCCAAGCTTGTTTCTACCTCAGGGCCTTTGCACTTGCTGTGGCTTGTGTGATATAATCATCCCTTGTATCCATTCATACTGGCTCCTTCTAGTTTTTTAAGTTCTGACTCCAGTATCACCTCCTCAGAAGGGTCTTCCTTCACCACCTAAGCTAAAGCATTTTCACATTTTCTCAGATTCCAGCCCCTCTCCTTTACATTGCCATGTTTTAACTTCTTTGTAGCAGTTATCAATGCCTGAATTTTTCTCACTTATTTGTTTCCTGTCTATTGCTTGCAACTAGCAAAAATGATAACAATGTAAAGTCTAATATTTACATGGCACTGACTGTATGCTGGGTACTGGTTTAAAAACTGCACATATATTATCTCACTTAATTCTCACAGCACCCCCATGGTAGATATTGCTTTATCCCATTTTACAGATGACGATACTGAAGCTTAGAGGTTGACTTGCCCAAGGCCACACGCCAGGGCTCACTTTATCTTTTTCACCTCTGTAGCCCCAGCGCCAACTTAGAACAGTGCCAGCCACGTAAAGCAAGGAGTCCCTGAGTAAACAGTGACTGCGGGCTGGCTAGGGCTCTCCTGGGCGCTGCCGCTGGGCTGGTATGGGCCCAGGATAGCCTCTAACCTTGGGTGTAAGCACCAGCCCTGCAGCTTTGTGGAACCCCAGGCCAGAACAGTGGGTTGGAGGTGAGGTCCTAGGCAGTGCCGAGTGTGGCCTGCAGTCATACCCACCCCATCCTGGGAGACCCCAGTAGGCTAAGTAGGGAGAGGAGTAGGGCCTGGCTGGGCTAAACTGGCAAATGTTTCTCCTGGGCAGTGAAGTGATCCTCTCTGCCAGGTGGACTCTTAGCAACTGAGGCGGGGGCTGGGCTAGGCTGGGGCAGGGACTTGGGCTAGAGCAGGGGGCGGGGCTGGGCCTGGGCGGGGCTGGGCTGGGGCTGCTCAGCTTGTGTTTATTGTGCTTTCCTGGTGCCTCGGGCAGAAAGGGACCAAAGCCTTGGAGACCACCCAGCCTTTTCCTCTTCAGAGAGCTCTCACACCGCCTGCCCTCCCCACCAAAGCCCTAGCCACAGGCTGTCCAGCTGCAGGGGGTGGGGTGGAAGGGCTGTGTGCAGTGGGTAGAGGCTTTTCTGCTGCGAGCCCCTTCATGGGAATCGGCACCTGATAACACAACCTGGGCTTTCCAGTGCCCCGCCCCTTCTAAACAGCATCTTCTCTTAATTAAAAAGTCGGGCAGGGCCTCCTGTCGGGAAGGGACATTCTATGAGGTGGGGACGCTTGTGGCCACCAGAGAGGCTTCACCCTCTTCCTGATGCTGCATTCGCATTTCCTGTGGGCTCTGTCCGTGTCCCACTCCCTCCCCATATACAGCCCCAGACCCCTCACCCCAGCAGGCAGGGCTTATAGGTGTGCTGGAGCTCTGGACGAGGAGCCTGAAACACAAGTATTGGTTCCAACGAGGCCTCTTTTCTGCTGGGTGGCCCGGACTAGACTTCTTAACCACCCAGCTGAGATACAGTGCTCAGAAAACTCTCAAGAGCTTACACATGGGAGGTCAAAACAACCACAGAAAGTCACAGCGATGTTCATACGAGGTTTCGTGTCGACCCAACAGTCCCATTTCCTTAGTCTAAGAAAATAATTTCTCAAAAGAATAGTGCTAAATGCACAAAGATACTCTTTGAGGCATAAAATAAAATTTAAAAAACAAAACATACAGACTTCCAGGTCTACTAGACAACAAATCTAAGCCAATCATGGTGTATTGTGCAGCTGTTTTAAAAATGTCATTTGGAAGGCAGCACAATGTGGGAATATGGTTACCTTGTCATGTTAAGTGAAGGAAGCAGCACCCCACGTTGCGTGCTTGCTCATTTCAGCCCTGCAAACCTAGGTATGCAGTGGAGGAGGATCAGAGGGGAGAAGAGAACATGGAAACAGTTGTGTGAGAGCAGGGGCTGGGGGATGATGCTTTTCTTTCACAAAATGTCCTTTAATGTTCCTGAAGAGCTGTTTTAACAATAAATAAATGTCAGAAAAACAAACCAAAGTTTTTTAGAAAGCAAAGCCAAAGTGTTTTCACTCTTCTCAGCTCAGATATATCCAGTTCTTCGGATCCTCTCCACCACAGCCCCACTCCCACCTACCCCTGTCCCCCTACCCCCACCCCCACCTAAGCCCCAACACAGACAGGTGAGGTGACCCAGCAAACTGGGCCCTGCTCCCCAGTCTGTCTGGGTTGGGATATAAGACCAGAGCCTAATTTCATCCTTTCTTTTTCCTTATGCCTCTTCTCCTAACACTTATTTCAGACCCTCTTGGTTCAAAAGATAGTGATTTCCATCTATCTCTGCTTGCCACCAGACTCTGGTTAGAGTTTCCACATCCTCAGTTTATGGAAGTTCTTTGACTTGCAGTTGTGCTGAGACCCTGGCCAAGGAGGGCAAATGTTTCCTCACAGGTGCCAGCTCTGATTGATTGGTTGTGGTTGCCACAAGTAGGGAAAGCAGCACTGAAGTAGATTAGTTATGTCTACCACGGGCCCTGGGTAGGTGAGTGACGGAATGTGTCCCAGGTAATTGCTATCCCAGAGTACTTTGGTACTACAAATAGGTCTCAGACATCTGGGCTTTCCTCTCAACCTTGCCAGGGCTTCCCTGGAGAATCTTGGGTACAGAAAAACTTTGTCCCATGTCAGGAAAGGTGGATGTGTCCAGTTCAGAATACTAGTGTGGAAAGAGGATGGACTTTGCAGTCTGATGGACCCAGGTGAGAACTCCATCCCAACCTCCATCATTTATTAGCTATTTAACCTTGGATAATCTATTTAACATTACTGAGCCTTAGTGTTTTCATCTGTAAATTAGAGTATGTGCAGATAAGTTGTGTTATGAATATTAAAAATAGTGAACAGAAGTGGCCAGTCTCCTGCCTGGCACATGGTAGCTGCTATCCTGGCCAAAAAGAAGTTCAGAGGGTTTGGTGGTGCGTCCAGGCAGGTGGCATGAAAGAAGGCCGGTAGGGGGTTGCTGCCCCTGTGTATTTCCTTATGGCTGACTGGCCCACATTACATATGCACACCTTAACCCTGGCCGTGTGGGCAAATAGCACAGCTGCTTGAGACATGATTGAGACAAAGACAAGCAAATTTTTCACCTGATCATGTTAGCATAAATTAAAACACTCTGTATTTTGACCAAGAATTAACATGTACTAATTACTTATCATGGCATATATTTTTAATTGCATAGAGTTTAAAGTAATATTTGAGAAAAATAAATACCCAGGGGCGTTAAATACCTCATTAAGTATTAATTGATCTCAGACACTGCTCAGCATTACTCTGCTTTACCTCCAAGCGTGAGTAAAGCTCAGCTTTCCCGCTCACCTGCCACCCTGAGGCTTGTGCCTTGTTCAGTGCTAGTCTTCAGTTCTGGGCTTCGGTGCCCAGTGGAAGGAGGGAGGCAAAAGGGGAGGGATGTAATATGCTTGGAGGTGGCATAACTGAACAGTTCCACACTTGGGTAAAGCTAACTCTCAAACAGGCATTCAGTTTCCAAATACTGTTAGAACATTGTTGTTGGGGTTTTTTTTTTAATTTTTAAAATTTTTACTGGAGGTACAGGGGATTGAACCCAGGACCTCGTGCCTACAAGCACGCACTCTACCACTGAGCTGTACCCTTCCCCCAGAAAGCTGTTTCTTTACATACCCCTAGCTCAGGGGACAGCGACTGGACCCACCCATGCACCCACTCATGTCCTCAGCAAGGTCTACTGACACACGTTCTGGGTGTGGGGTTGGAACACATCAGGCCTGGAAGGGCCCAGAGAATGTGCTGTGAACTAGCAGCTTGAGGACCAAATGCAGCTTTGTTTGGCTTGCAAAGTAGTTTTTTTTTTTGTTTGTTTGTTCTTAAAGTAAAAATTCAGTTTATTCATCTGTTTATGACACAGTACACAAGAAGCAACATGTTTCATATCATAGATTTCACTTCCAACTCCTTGAAATGTTCATTTCTTTGGCGAAAAGGAGAGACTAGATGGGAAAGCCAGGTAATGCTTAGGCAACAAAAATCAGGATGGGGTGGGTGAGGCAGGCAACGCTAACGTCCTCCTCCCAGGGGTGGGCGCAAGGGCACAAGCTGTTAGTCACAAGCTGATTGTGTAGAATTGTTAGTGGGGAATGTAGGAACATCCCTTTTAGGTAGTTTTTAAAAATTTTTTAAATTAGTATCAACATTTCAAAATCAGAAGATTTTTGCATAAAACATTAAATTTGGAGCTTTTCTTGAACATTTTCAAGGCCTGTCAATAGTGTGTCTGCATCCCTACCTAGCAGGACTTGACTGGAGCTGTTGGCAGTAACTCAATTTTAGGGGCACAAGCAATCCTTTAGCACTGTGCCACAGTCTCTACCACTCCCTATTGCACTACACCTGGCCTGCTTTGGTTGTTTATTACTTGTCTGTCTTCTCATGGGCGCTGGAGTTGGCAACATCAAATCTCCCTCAACTTCTTTTAAAGTAGTGACTAAAGGAAAAATGACTGCACTCATCAGAAATCTTACAGGCTAACAGAAAAGACAAGGAAGAAAAACATGGATGTGGCATTCTCGCATAGAAAGGAGAACAATTATAACTAACTGGATATTTTAAGGGCTTGAAGAGAATTGAGCACAGTACTATGGGGTTGTGGTCAATCAAAGCCATCTGTCTGGAGGAGGTGGTGTGGAGCTGTGGTGAACATACTGTGACCTTTCCTGGAGAACTCTGTGTGCCTTGGGGATGTGGCAAGACAGCATCACTTGCACAACTGCTGACTTCCTGAGAAGGACCCAAGGTGAGGGGTGGAGGGGTGGGGGCAGGAAGTAACTCTCCTTGAGAAGTATCTCCAGGGCATGTGGGAGGACCTCACTGCTTCTTGGAGATTCAGTGAAGGGTGCCAAGTTCAAATGAGACTCCAGATCTTTATCAAAATAGGTGGCAGAGTCGGCAGAGTCTGGTGGGCACCCCAGCTGATTTCAGCAGTGCAGGGGGTGACTTGATAGAGATTCTCTCCCCACTCCCTGGGCCCAGAGCCCCCATCTGTGTTCGGACAGCCTGGCCCGTCTGCCCTGAGCCGGATGGAGGCCATTCCAGGAAACTGGCGGCCAGAGAACAATGCCTGCCCTTGGCCTCAACCCACAGAACTGGGCCTGCAATCTCCATCAGCAAGACCTACCCCGAAATTTCCTCACTCAGGACTTCTGATTCTGACCCATACCTGGAAGTGTAGGGGCCCAAGGAAGCAAGAAAATGCGTAATTTGTCCCACCACTTCAAAGCTGGTGACTTGTACTATTTTATTCAAACGGACACCTAGCCCCATCCATCCTGCTCTGCTTATCTCAGCTTACCCTGACCCCTGCCTGTTGTTCTTGGTCTCCAGGATTTCGGGGGCTCATCTGGGAGGCAGTGCAGCGGGGAGGATAATAGCCTTGGCCCTGGAGTCAGCCTGTCCCTCACCAGCCTGTGACCCCTCGCAGGACATCACTTCTCTTTGCCTCAGTTTTCTCATCTGTAAAATGAAGGTCACAAGGATGTCCATCTTATAAGGCTTGCAAGGGTTGAATATGGTCATATCCATGAAACACTAAGAATGGTGCCTGGCACATCCAAAGAACTCTCTAAGTGTTAGCAGTATTTGTAGTTAGAATGGAGGAAGATAGCATACCCTTCTGGGATAGAATGCCATTTTTCCGACTTTTTAACCTTAATAATTATCATAGTTATCATTTACTGTATGTTTACTCTAAGCCAGGAACAGTGCTAAACCTCTTACCTGTATTCTCTCATTTACTCCTTGAAATCCAACAAGGTAGATACTATAGTTACCCCCATTTTACAGAAAAAGACACTGAAACTCAGAGAGATTAAGCAACTTGCCCACACTTGGTCACACAGCTAGCAAGTAGCAAAGTTGAGATTTGAACCTGTGGCTGTTTGGCTCCAAAGCCCATGCTCTTACCCATGATTCTGGGCAGGATCCCAGTTTGATAAGCAAAAGGTGCAAGTTATCAAGTCAAGCTTCTATTCCGTTACTTCTAAATAAAGAAAGGAACAATGAAGCCATGAGACAGTGTGTGCGTGTGGCCGGCTGTTTTTCCTGCTCAGACAGGCAGTGGGGTTAACAATCAGTCCTCAGCGGGGGCGCTCAGGGAGCCAGCTGTAAGAGAGAGATGAGAGTGGTCCGAGGTCAGACCATGGATGAGGCCATGCGATCCTCAAAGGGCCTAGAATGGATTTGTTGCAGATTTTCTTCCTCAGTAGTCTGATCCTCTCTGCCCACCACCTAAGTCTTAATGACTCTTATTTGCTTTCATTGAAGTTATAAATATAGGGGTTACAAAAGAAAACTTTAGGATGTAACTAATTCCAAATGCCAGCTCTGCCTCTTACAGCTCTGTGACCCTGGACAATTTATTTAACTTCTCCGTGCCTCAAGAGCCCCAACTGTAAAATGGAGCAGTAATAGCACTGAATGTACCTGTCAGTTGGTGGTGGCTATTCAGTGAGGTCATGCACAGCTAAGGACGTGCCTGCGCTCCAGCTCTGTGACCCTGGACCCCCAAAGTGACTTCTCCACTTCAGTTTCCTCATCTGTTAGGTGTGGATAATAGTAGTGTTACCTTGTGGGACTACTGTGAAGAGTAAATGAGATGATATATGCTTGGGTCCTGATGGGGTCAGTGTTTACTTAATAAATATTAGTATTTATGACAGTGATGAGACAAGAGACTCAGGATGCCAGCCCCCTAATGGATTGTCAATACAGTGACATTAATTTTAAAAAAACCAAAGAACAAAACTCGTCCTTGGGAGGTGTAGGCCTGGTTGTAAAGACAAGAACTACGAAAGCTGTGGCCTCTTCCGGGCCTCTGAGGGGTAACCCCTGGCCGACCCCTCCCCTCTCCCCCACCAGCAGTTGCCTAGTGGGGCCTCGCAGCAGAACTGTGCCGTTTGAGCTGCCCCAAGCAGGACCTTCCACAGGAACATCGGATACGGTGGCAGGATACAGTAGCCAGATCCGGTGTCAGGAAGAAGGTCTGGGGTCAGAGGTGCGGTGCCTCGGAGGCTCGTCCTCCTGCAGGGACCCATCTGACCTGGAGTGAGGAGGCATCTCCCGAGCTAGAGGAGCCCCTGAGAACAGGGACGGCGTCTGACTGCTACAGGTCAAGCACAGCAGCCCACACGCGGCCGGCTTTGAGCGGACGTTTATGGTAATAAACACTTGCGAAGTGAGCGTGAGGAGGGCACAGCTCAAGTGCGCAAAGATGTGATTGGCTTCCCCCGCCTCATACTGCGCTCGGCTTGGCTCTCAAGCCCCTGCCTCTGCTGAGGGTGAAAAAATAACTCAGAGAAGCTCAGCCACTTCCTGTTAATAGCCCTTTAGGCTCAGCGCTGGTTGGTTCAGGACACCGTCCCCTTCTCTCTCCCCCTCCCAGGATTGCAGCTGCTGTGGTGCTGGGGAGGGGACACAGGTGTGGTCTGTGGCCGTCTTTGGTTGGAGCCGTTATCCATTCTGCAGGGGCTGGGCATTGCCCTCTGTCCCCTGGGCAGGGTCCCCACCGCCAGGTCTGCACGCTCGGTCTCCTCCTCCCTGTCTGTGGCCTCCTGCCAGCCAGCAGCCCTTGTGGCCGCTTCCTGGAACCTCGGGACTGCTTTCCAGCCACAGGGTATGTGGGAGTCTGGGGTGCTGGGAGCTGCAGTCGTTGAAGTGGGATCTCCATCTCTCAGTGTCCTCAGCTGTGGGCTCCCTCTTTGCCTGTGCAGACTGACCACTTCAGAGCCATCTCCGCAAGGGGTCCAGACACTTAACGCTCACCCATTCACAGCTAGGCCTGGAATCGGTTTTCCTGGAGACATGGGCTGTGAAGAATGGGCGGGGACTAGAATAAAATTGGGGTTCAGTAGGAAGAGAGAAGGAGCACTGGAGAGACAATGAGAGAGTCTGCTACTCAGGCACACCCTCCACATCAGGAAGAGTGGGCACCTGAGCCTCTCCCCAGCCCACTGCCCCACCTGTCCCCAGGCACTTGTCAAATGAGATGGGGAGCAAGGACAAGAAGGGGGACAACCTCCACATTGAAGGGAGGGGCCTGCCAAGAGCAGAGGGGTCCAGGAGCCCCAAGATCTGGCTCCAGGCCCTGTCAGGTAGGAAGGCCACTTCCATGGTGTCTGAAGGAAGGTGTTGCCCTCAGCTTGCCCTCTGGTGGCTCCAGATGTGGCAGCAGTAGGACATCTGGGGACTTCCTGGGGCCAGGACATGAACCAAACTGGAGGGGAACTTGCTGGCTCCTGTCCTTTCCCTGCTCACACCTCCCGGTCCCTCTGCCGGTCTTGACAACCGGATGGGGACTAGGGGAGAGGGCTGCCATTAATGCTACTGTATACCCCTGGTATGAGGTACGGCTGGGGAGTCCAGGTTACCCAGCCTCTCCACCTCTGCTCACCTACCAAGGCTGGCCCCAGCCCTCCCTGAGAAGTCAGAAAAGGACCCTCACGCTTTGCCTACTTGTTTCCCTGTGTCTTACCCGCCCAGACGGCTCTAGTTCCAAGATGATTAATAGATTTCATCTCATATGCCAGCTTCTGCTGATTGATAGTGGCTGTGTTGGAAAGAACTGTGAAACTTTGTCAAGGCATACTAGGGGAAAACTAGCTGTAATTGATTAGCAATGTCTGCCACGAGTGCAGGAGTAGAGTGTGGCATGTGTGATTTTAGCAGCTGCCCACTCCTCTCAGGACCTGTTACTCTCCATCAGCCTAAGCTGGAAAGGACTGGGCATATCTTGTGGCTGACATCATCATGGCACATATCAGCACTGCAGTGTGCTGAAAAATGGTTAACAGTTGGCTCCTAGGGTGGAGATGGGGTTGCTTTGTAGCTGTTGCCAATTTCTGTGGTGTGAATGCTCCCACCATGGTTGATTTCCAGCTGCCAATGTGAAGTCACTGAATGCAGAGTTGGGAATTGACGCACACAATCAACCCTCACAAAAATGTATGTAATATGCGCCAGTCCCAGCATACCACCATCCGGGTACTTTTATATTTTTTCTAAGAAATATAAAGCCTACTACTGCCCCTCAAAGCTCTGCCAGTGGTGGGCTGTTCCAGGAAGAGTGTGGACTAGGATGCAGGAGCCCTTACCAGCTGTGAACCATAGGCAAGTTACATCCCTTCTGAGCCTCAGTTCCCTGATCTGTAAAATGGGAACTGGGTTGTGGTGAAGCACAATGAGCTAAGATACACGGAAGCCCTCTGAGAGTCACCAAGCATGACTTGTCAGACATGCTCTCAGGGCACCAAATCCAGACGGTCTGCCCAGAAGTCTGCTGGAAAGCCAGTATTCCCACCGTGGGGCTGCATGGCAGACAGGCTTCCTGTTCTCTTTGATGTCAACCTCAAAGTTCAGGGGCTGCCTCAAAGCTCGTTCAGTTTCCCTTGACAGGCCTTCACGCCTGCCGCTGACGAATTTCTTTTCATGGTTTTTGAGCTACCTGTGTTTCCCTCCTTAGCCACTTCTTAAGGGGGAAGTTGTTCCTTTTATTTCTCCTATGTCCTGGGAGGCTGTGCCAAGCTGTGTTCACGCCGTGGTAGCATCAGGCGTGCATGAGCTCTGCGACCGTGAATACGTGCCTTAAACTCTCTGGGCCTCAGCTCTTCCATCTGTAGAGTGGGACTAATAATAATAGTAGTTATTTCACTGTTTTGTTAGGCAGTACATAAAGTTTTTTGAATAGTGTCAGGCACAGACTAATTGCTTAATAAATGAATTATTATTTATCCTAACAAAGTCTTGAGTGGAGGCTGAATAGGCCAACCTATAGGAGAAAATCGCCAAAGTTGGCAAACTACAAATGGACTGAGGGCCAGGGCCTCGACCTAGGAGCATAAGCAGGACCGTAGACACATGGGGAGCCCAGAGACAGGACTGCTTCTGTTAGTACAGTGCTGGATTTCTCACTCTTGGCACTATTAACATTTGGGGCCAGTTAATGCTTTTTTGTAGGAAGCTGCCTGTGCATCATAGGATGTTTAGCAGCATCCCTGGCCTCTACGCGCAGGAGACCAGAAGCAACCTCCCAGTTGTAGCAATCAAAAATGCCTCCAGATATTGCCAACTGTTCCCTGAGGGGCAAAATCACCCCCGGTTGAGAACCCCGGTTCCAGCAGATAGAGCGTGACAGGCACTGTTAGTCACTCGGGTCTGAGGAGAGCCCGGGATGCAGAGCATCTGTCCTGGCAGAGTGGGTGGGTCGGCACGTGGCAGAGCCAAGTGGCAGGTGGTCAGCTTCAGGCAGCCTGGCAGCAGGCACCAGGCGGCATGGGTCGGGGCTAGGACCCCAGCTGCTGGGAGCCCAGCAGTCAAGCAGGGTCAGATCATGGCTCGTATGACGTTGAACTCAGGCACACCCTGTGGCTCTTTACTTCTCTGTCCAGGACTGGGACTGGATCCAAGGTCTGGATGAGGGGTGAGGGGAAGAGAGGAGAGGGGCCTTACCTGCTTAAATTAGAAGGGGGACCCTCCCAGCCCTAGACATGACCTATTTGACCTTCATGACCTCCAACCTGGAGAGCACGGGCTTCTGGGTAAGTTTCAAATCCAGGCTCCGCTGCATGGAAATTAAACCTAAGAAAGAAAGAAAGAAAGAAAGAAAAACAAAACAGACGCTGCCATTTAAGACAAGGGGACCACCTTAGGAAGGTTGCTTAACCTCTAAGCCTCAGGTTCTTCATCTATGAAATGAGAATGATAATGCCAACCTTGTGTGTATAATCTTGTTATAAGGATTAAATGTGCTGTTATAATGATTGTATTTAGTCTGCCACGTCATAGGCACTCAGTAAATGTTGAATGAATGACTGAGTGAACAAATGAGTGAATCCTCTCACAGCATAACTTTCTCCCTTAAATCCTCTTGTTCGTTTTAGTTCTCTTCTCTGGAACTTCTCCAGCTCTTTGACATAGAAAACTGTTAAATGAGTTATTTCTGTCTGTATCACTAGAGCTTAGCATCAGGACTGGTAGATATTGAATGCTTTAAAAATGAACTTCTTCTTCCTCAAAGGGTGGTGACTGTGCTTTATTCATCTTTATAGAGCCACAGCCCAGCACAGTGACTGATACACAGCAGGTGTTGATTAAATGTTTGTTGAATGAATAAATGAACATACCAAAAATGGCTGAAAGAAAGGCGTGACTACCCAGGATTCTTCACTGGAGTGCATTCCTACACGTCCCTTTAGGAGAACATGACTGCCTTACTTGGAGGACGTTTGCCAAACCCCAGGAAGGGCAGCAGTGGACTCACTGAGGTGGTGGGTGAGAGGGTCAACTACACAGAGCAAGAGAGACAGTGTAGTTTATTAGCAAGACCCCTAGATAGGGAGTCAGGAGACCTGGGTTGTGGCCCCATCCCTGTCACCTTGCATGATCACTACTCTCCCTGGGCCTCTGTTTCCCCACCCATACAATGGGGACTAGGTGATGCCTTGGGGTGACCCTGTCTTTTGATACTTGGCCAGCATGACAAGTCAGTCAATGTTACTGAGCATGGCCAAGTGTCATACATGTGAGACCAACCAGTGACATCAAGGCACTACTGCTTTCACAAAGCCATCGACTCCCCAGCCACCTTAGAGCAGCTGCGCCCCGAACACAGCATTAGATGAAGCATCTGCTCTGAAATCCAGAGGTCTGATGAAAGCCGGCAGGGGCAGGGCAGCAGCAGATTTTCCAAGGGCCTTAAAGATTTCACAGGGGGACCCTTGAGGATCATCATTGCCAGAGGGGGAAATGTTAGTGATAGAAAAAGTCTTTTTTTTTTTATAACTCCACTATCTCTCTTCCCCTAAGGTACAGAATCAACTAACAAAGAGGGGCTTTTCCCATCCTGAAATCTGTGTGACAGGTGGGGGGTTGCCAGCCTGGAAGAGCTTGACAGAGCCAGATTCCCTTGTATCAGAAAAAGGGGCCCGTAAAAGAGAAGTGGGAGGGTTGGGTCCAGAGAGAGGAGCAAGAGGCTGAACATGACACCCATCGAAGGGAGAGGCGTGGAGAGGGAAAAGGCCTGTGGGCGATTTGGGGGTAAAGTGAGTTGTATTTTGAGTGAGAGGAGTAGAGAGAGGTGCTTTGATGAAAAGTCAGGAGCTCCGCTGCTTACTAATGACTTGGCCTTGGGGGAGTAGGTCAGCCTTTCTGTGCCAGAGTATCTCCATCTACAAGGTGGGCATAACAGAATCTCCTCTGCAGTGGAAAACACTTAGGATTGTGCCTGGCACATAGTAAGGACCATAGAGGTATGTGCGGTAATGGTGGTGATGTAAAAACCTTTGAAATCTGCAGTAGAATTTATATCACTTGGGGGGACCCAGCAAACTGCTCTCCTGGGCCTGGGCTAAGTGCCGCGTTTCACGTCAGCTGCCCGGCTACATAGTGTGATACCTATGCAGCCGAGACTGCTGACAGCAGGCAGGGTGGTCACCGGGGCTCCGCCGCGTCACCAGGGACTCCTGCAGAGCCTGTGCACTGGGAGCCCGGCGGGTGCAGGGCATCTGCTCGCCATGTGGCTAAACTATCCCAAAATTGCTGTGGGCTGAACTTTGTCACCAGCCTGTTTCTCACAAGGACACTTCCCCTGGCCAGGAAGCATGGACTTTCCAGCTGGGCTGGCCCCTCAGGCAAGCTGTACTCAGGGGATATTTTCAGATTCAGGGTGACATTCCCCTGCTCCTCAGCCTAATAGGTCCCAGATGGTCCCCGCCTCCCTCAACTCCCCTTTCTCTCGCTGTTCTGAAACCTTCTGCCTGGGCCTCCTCACCCGGCACCACATCTCTTCACTATTTTATTATTATTGTTGTTGTTGTTGTTTTGTTGTTGTTCTTGTTGTTGTTATTATTATTATTATTAAAAACATTTTGTTCTCCCTTAACGCGATGGCCTGACAGAGGTTGCGTGCTCCTGGAAGGGGCCCAGGACAGAGGAGCAGGCAGTTGAGGGGCTGGGGGGGGGGAGCCGATTTTGGGAACGTGAGGAGCAAAGGGAAACATCAGGAGTCTCTATTGGCCGAGCATAAAAGAAGCAACAGGAGCAGCAGCTGTGTTAACTCGGCCAGGTCACCAGGGGCTGGGCAGACGCACCGGCCCAGCTGGGAATCCCATGGACCTTGGGGGGTTTTGTGACTCATGTTTGCAGAAATGCCTTTCAGTTCACTATCTTTCTGTGGCTGCTTTTTCTCTACCTTACCTCCCCACCTATCCTCCTGTCCCTTTTGCGGAACCTTTGAATTTGTAATTCTTGGCTGTTGTCAGAAACAAGATAGGGCTATTACTGAGGCCTGTGGGAGGGAGGAGGGAGAGTGGCCACACAGAGGAGGAGGAAACAAAAGGGGGAGGCGTGGAGGGAGGGTGGGGCCGGAGCACAGAGGTGGGCGGTGAGGAGGAGGGAGTGGGCAGCAGACCCAGGAGGACAGAAAACCTGACTCACAGCTTAACAGAAACCAGGACAGGCCTGATAGACATCAGGCAGGGAACCCAGTGAGAAACCTTCCCCGCTGTTCCTGCTGCTTTTCCATTTCGTTTCATGGAAGCACAGAGAGGACGACGAATGTGCTAATAATCGCAATCTCTTTAGGTTCTGCTACACTTCTGACCTTCAGCAAGGTGCCTGAGTGCCCACTGCCCTGTGTTCAGTGTGTACGAGCTGCGTGGGTCCCACGGAGCCCATCTGGGGGTTGGGAAACTAGGGCTGTGACGCAGACCTCTGGGTTTCTCATCCAATGATGAAAATATGGAGAGGAAATAAAGGGGGAAAAGTCTATACTGTGAAAGTGGGCCAGGAAAATATTGACTTTGAAGGCCAGATGGAAACCCTTCAGCTGAAGAATTCTTGGATGCTGCTTCTAAGGCAGCCCTTACGACAGTGACACTGACCCTGGCATTTTCTCTCTCTTGCAGGACCTCCTGTAAGTACTCCAGTGCAGCCAGTCTCGCACGTCTGAAAGGCCTTGCTCCTTGCTGGTAACCGGGCCCTGGGTGGGGTTACTGAGCCCCCTGCACCCTCTGCTGAAGTCTGCAGGGTCCCTCCAGAAGGTTGACGTGGCCACCATTTTGCTTTCCACCCACCTCTGCACCCTCCAGGCCCAAACAGTGGTTGTGCCCAGGGCAGAGCGTGTCCCAGTTTCAATCTGAAAGGCTGGCTTGCCCCATTGTTAGGAACAATGCCTGCTCCTTTGTCCCCAAAACAGCCAAGTGGAGTCAAAGAAGCACCAGGTATTAGAAAGAAGAAAGAGGTCATCTCTACTTAGTTCTGGTCCTTGAAACGTGGCCTGCCCATTTAGTAAACAGGTCGGTGAGTGGCTCTCCGTGTGGACTGCTCTTGAGGACGTGGTGTCCATGGCACTGTGTGGGCAGCTCCATCTGGCTGAGTCACTTCGGGCAGGTGATGGTGGTGGTGTTTTTATGTAAGAGAGTAATGTCAGTGGGTTACATTGGGAAGCGGCACGAAGTAGAGGCAGCATGTCAGGCTCCTTCCCCTGGTATCGCCCAGGAGCCCAGGGCAGGGTGGGGGAGCCAAGCCATTTACAGAGAACCTGAGAAGAGCCCGAGGAGACTGCCTCCCCAAAGTAATGGATCCAGAGAACAGGAGCGCGTCTTCTGAGGACAGCATTTGATATCCCAACAAAAGCCCCAGAGATCGCCAGGGGAGCTGGGGATTAGAGTTGAAAGGGCCAGGCCCTCCACATCAGATCTTTCTCAGCGACACTGAAAGCGGCCCTATCATCCTCCCTTCCTCGGAGAAGTCATTTCCATAGCTGTTCTCCTCTTGATCTGTACCTGTGAGAGCAGCCGGCCCAATTTGTAATAAGACCATGATGTTCCATTACATCTATGTCTTTCTTGAAAGGCACAATGAACCCGTGCAGCCGACCCCGCCTGGCTCGCTCACTGCTCTGTTACAGAGAGAGGAAAATCGTGTCATTCCTTGAAAGGAGGAGGGGTGATTTATCACACATGTTTTAGATGTCAGATCTCAATTCCTGTCATCAATCTTCCAAAATAAACTCTGCCCTGGGAAACTTCAGTGGACCACCTGCTGGAAATGGGCTGCTTTTCCCCTTCTTTTTTGACAAAGCCAAAAAGAGCCCTTGTCTCCTCCACTCCCAGGACCTCCCCCATCTACCTCGTTCCCCCAGCCAGGCTACTGGGCTAACCTGAGTCCATTCTGGGTCCTTGCCTGACTCCTTACCAGGAACACAGCATCCTGAGAGCTTCTGCTGGCCTCATCCCACAACTGTTCCTAGCTGGAGAGGATGCTGCCACTCCTGGGGGCTCTGCAGTGCCAGAGCAAATGAGGGGGGTGGATCTGGGCCTCTCCTCACAATCCCTGCCCACCCAGCCACCACCCGAGCCATGGGGTGAGGGAGGGGAGCCCAGGTAGCTTTCCTGAATTCTCAGCCTGACACAGAACAGGCCTGAACCTTCACCCAACTCTGGCTGAAGCCGCAAGGTGCAATGAGGAGGAAATGGGAAGCTGGCATGGGTGGGAAGCGCCCCCTCGCCCCGTTCTCTCTACTTCTTACAAAGGAAGAATGTCACGCCAGATGCAGGGAGAGGGAGATGGCAGCTGCTCACAATGCCTGTCTGCCACCCTCTGGGTGTTTCTCGGATGCCTCCGGGGGTGACTCTAGACCCCAATTCCTGTGGGCTTAAGAATGGCCAGCGCCCAGAGAACACAACCACCGAGGATGGGTTTAAGTAACAGAAGGAATCATCTGAGTGGTAGAAAAATTGTACCCACCACTGCCCCCATCCACCTCTCACCCATGGCAGACATTGCTAATCAATTAGGAGGCTTCTTAGCCTGTCATCTGTCACTACCAATCCATTAGTCTGCTCTCAAGCGGATAGCTGTTGACCATTCCTGCAATAGATTTAAGAAAAATTTCTTAATTATGAGACCTGTGAGACTGAAACAGATGACCAAAGGAAGTATGTATGTCTCTTTCTCTGAAGGAATATAGGGAAATATATGATATCCAGCTGCCAGCCCTGGTTGAAAGCGATCCTTGCTGAAATACTAGCTTACACTTATTTACTATGTGTTAGACACTATTGTTTTTTTATGGAGGCAGTGTAATAGAGTGATTACAGGCATGGGCTCTGGAGCCAGACCCCCTGGGTCAGAATCCTGTCTCTGTCACCTCTAGCTGTGTGACCTCAAGCAAGTTACTTTACCTCTCTGTGCTTCAGTTTCCCCACCTGAAGTAGTAGTAGTGTGCTTCATACAGGTGTTGTGAGGAATATATATGTTATACATATGAGTGTGTATGTATGTATAGGTATATGTATATTCGTATAATGTCTATATGTATGTGTGTACATATGTATGTATATATGTATGCCTATATTTTTTCGTTTAGAATATATTAACTCATTTAAATTCTAGAAACAGAAGACTTCTCTAGATGATCCCCAAAGATTCTGACAAGCCTTTAATTTTCATTTCATGTCATTTTGTTTTATTTCATTCAGTAAGCTTATTTCATTTTATTTCTCCCCCACCTTGTTCCAAGAAACATTTTTGGGGTGATTTACAAACTAAATAAGGAAACAATGGAGGGGAGGCATAGAAAATAGAGGCAGGAAAACAGGGAATTCAGGGCTGATGATACCACAACATCCTGTGGACTCTGCTTTGAGCATCCTGGTGGTCAGAGCAGAGAGGAAAGCAGAATTGTTGCAAGTGTCAGGGTGCAGTAAAAGGAGCGCCCTAGCATCTGGGTGAAGCACTGCTTTCCCTGGTGCTGAGACCCTAAAGAAGTTCCTCTCCTGTGCGGGCAATGTTGGTGGTCAGTACCCTGGAGCAGTGGCAAACTACCCCTTCTGTCCCCATCTGGTGGGGTAGACTCCCCCTGTGTGAGGTTAGGAACCCTCCTCAGGCGCATGCTGCCTGGGATGTGCTTTCTGGGACGGGAGGGAGGTGGCCCACTCCCTGATAGTGTTTAGAAGGGTTGGGAAGAGGGATGCGCTCAGCGCTAAAGCTCTGGGTTGAGGCCCCTCAGTGCTGAGCTTCCTTTGAGGAGCTGAGAAAGAAGGAGGCTGTATTCCCAGCTTCATGGTATCTGCCCTCAGGTTCATTCATTCACAAACATGAATTAAGGACCTACTAAGAGCTCAGCACTCCTTTAGACCCTGGGAACACATCCGTGAACCAAGCAGAAAGCACCCTGCCTGCCCCAGGAACAAAACCCAGCAGAGTGAAGGGGTGGGCATGGGCCCTGTGCCCCTGTGGCCACTAACCAGCAGCCCCCCAGGACCCCCTGGCTGGGCCCAAGTGAGGGCATCCCTGCAGCCCTGCCTCCAGGACGTCCTCAGGAACAAGGGACAGGACGGGGCATGTTTATTCCTTGTGCTGCCTGTGTTGCCTTAGCAGCCCTGCACGGGATGCACTTGTCTCCCGGTGGACCCCCTGAGATCCACTCCTGTTGCTGCCACGGGTTTACGGGAAGAGCAGGATGTCTGGGAGGAGAGGAACCGCACCTGACAGCAGAGTCCAGAGAGGCCAGCCTCGTCAGCCAGTCCTGCTCTCTCCGTGATCGCAGTAGCTAGTGTTTACTCAGCGCTTGCTCCCTGTGGGTCTCCTGTGCTGAGTCCTCTCCGTACATGATCTCATTTAATCCTAAGAAGTAGATATGCTTGTCCTCCCATTTATAAGGTGAGGAAACTGAGACACAGGGAGACAAAACAACTTGACTAAAGTCACTGACGAGTAAGTGCAGAGCCGGGATTCGAGCACAGGTGGGCTCACTCCAGAGCCCATATCTTAACTAAAATCCTGCTTCTCCCTGACCAAGACCCCACCTCTCCTGACCACAGGCCCTGGCCACGCCAGGCTGGGGACTTAGCTCAAGAATCTCTCTCCAGGTGCCCCTGCTCCCCACTGCCAGGCTCTCCACGGTGCCCCACGAGGCAGCTCCTAGAGCAATTTCTCAGACACCATCTTGTATCAGATCCATCTGGAAGTCAGAAGCCAGAGCAAAAAAGACACGATGAGCTCAGAATTTGCTTGGTTCCTGAACCCCATCCTATACATGCTGCTCTGAGGTTAACTATTATTATCGACATCTTGTTGAATGTTTTCCTCTTTCCAGTGGGATTTGAGACCCATCATATGGAGTCTTTAGTCTACACCCAGAATTGTTCTAGGCAGGAGTCCTAGGGTTGTAAATAAAGGGTTTGAAAAAGCCATGGTGGTGGTCATTGAAGACTCCTGGAGCCACACAGGGCCCACACAGGGTGGGATCCAGCCTCCTGCCTCACCCCCAGCACCAACTCATTGTGGAGATGGTGGTCTGAAGCTGGTTGGAGGCATCAAAGGAAGGAAGTCCCACTGCCCTCTTCAGCATCCCAACAGAGGGGAAGGGGCCCCCTGGGGGACGGTTGTGGTCCCTCAGCCCCGATGGGGCAGGTCCAGCAGAAGTGTACCAGGTGGACCTGCTTCATCGCAGCAGACATCTGGCTTCTCCTATGTGGTAGGACATGTCTGACCGCCTCGGTCCCTTTCCCAGGCAGGGCCAGCACACATGAGTGGGGGACACGTGTGCACTGAGGCAGAGGCTCAGAGAGAGGTGATGCTTTCGTGAGGCCCAGAGCCCTGATGATCCTTGAGTCATGAGTGACAGAGACATGATGGGACGTTCTTGTCTTTCTGTTCCCTGTACCTGCCCTGGGCCTGGCATGGGGGAGACCCCTGCTAACAGCTGTTGTGAATGAATGAATGAATGAATGAATGAATACTAGGACTAAAAAGAGGCTTAGCGAGTAAAGCCCTTTCTTCATTTTGTGCATAAAATAGCAGAGGCGCACAGAGCACAAGTGACCCCCGGCCCTCACGGCCAGCTGGGCCGTGTAGAGCCGTTGGATATTGTAACACCTTGACCTTCCCAAACGTCACTCTTTCTGCCTCTATTTCAGGGTCCTGCTGGAAGACCTGGCCTCCCGGTGAGTAGCTTTCATTTTGTTTTTCCTTTGCATCTCTTTCGCAGGCTCCTTCTCAATCTGAGGACAGGTGAGGTTGGGTGGCTGCTTTCCTCCAGGTATATCGAGGTGGAGGCCTCTCTCCAGCATCTCTAGCCTATAGCTGAGGGTGAAGCTCCCCTGTGCCTTTCCTGCGGCCCCAGGCAGGCAAATGAGTGCATGCAGGCCCCTCCAGGGCTGGATCTGACTTCCAGACTAGTGGCCCTATAATGGGGGGACTGCACAAGAAGGCAGCCTCCTGGCTTACTTGGTGTCCTCCTGTGTCCCAGCTTAGTTGAAGACCATTGTCCCCACTTTGTCCCATGCCCCCTGGTAAGAGTAGACTCCAAAACTTTGTTTTCCTCCCATTTACCATTTCTGAATGCTAGAGAGGCTGTGTCAAGTAACCACGGGGGCTTTGGAACAAAAGTAGAAATAATACTAATAGCCACCTCTCACTGAGACAATACATGCCAGGCACTATGCTAATCCCTTTTCATATATCTGAGTTGTTCAGCCACTCAGTGAAATGGGCATTGCTATGCACATTTTATCGGTGAGGAAACAGAGAGAGGTAAAATAGCTTGTCTGATTGCCTGGGCTTCAGCTGTAGGCTTGTTAGCGGCCCCACGTTACTCAGATGCGTAGTGGCTCAGGCAAGATGCTGCAGCCAGCCAGAGGGCCGAGGTGGGGCTGGCAGCAGGCTGCCCTCTCTCCCTGCACTGAAGGCCACATCCATTGGCTTCTAGGGACTTCTCTGCATCCCTCTTGTCCCAGTTACTCCTCTTTTAGACTGAATTATACTATCACCTCCTGACTAATCCAACAGCTTCTAGGATTCATGTCCAGCAGTGACTTTCTTAATAAAATGCATGTGGGAGAATGTTTAGCCTCGAAAATGGAAACTCTCCTAGCAAGTAGAAGCTCTAGAGCAAAGGAAAACAGGGGAAATCTGTCCCGTGAAATCCAAGGAGGGGAAAAATAAGATGACTAGGGAATGTGGGCAGACTTTGTTTTTTTCTGACGATGTCCACCTTTAAAAAGCATTTGGGGGCAATTCGCAGAGCAGGAATAGCCGCACAGTTTCCAGTCTCTGGCTGTTCCATGCCGGTCCCTAACCCAAATGTTTTATGGCCAGGACTGCAAAGAACATTAGTTTTTAACAAGAAATGAAAGAAACCCAAACACACATCCTGCAATATCATTCAAAAGCCCAGGAGTGAGTGGGACATGGGGATGTCACAGCCAGCAACCAGCGGGCCTGGCATCCTCAGCAGGAAGGGTCACAGCCCCGCTTAGGCTTCCATGAAGGGACCTGGGATTGACCCACAAATTGACTGATTGACATTGGCCTCTTGTTGTGAAATACAAAAGTGTGAAGTACACACATGCTTATAAAAATCACTTGCCCGTGGCCATGCCTGGCTCACTACCCGTAGACGCGGTTTACACAAGCACTCACCAGGTGCCAGACACCAGGAGTTAGCTCTCCAGAACCACAGTCTCATGGCATCCTCCAAGCAGCCCCAGGCGAGAGATGCAGATAGTTAGGGAAGTTCAGGAAACAAATCCACGCTTATAACCATCACTGCGACCTGCCCCTCTTTCGCAAAGGCTGAACATTTTACTAAAGACACTCTCAGCCTTAACAGTGTACGTGTAGCAGGAGCCTAATTCAGAGCTGCTCGCTATTCTCTGGTGTGTCCACATACATCTTGGGATGCTAACCATCTCCGAGGCATTTTGCCTCAGTGGGGTCAGCAGACACAGAATTACCCTAGAAATGCCCACCCTGCAGGGGCACCCACAAGCCCAGCTATCTCCTGCCCAGCAGGCCGGGACAGATGCCATCGGATTCTCAGCCCCTATTGGTTTCCACCCTTTCGGACTCCCAGCAAACCCCAGGCCCCACCCCAGATTTTATGAGTCTGCACACATTATGATTGCAAAAAAATATTCTCTACCAAAAGGGGGAGGAACAAAACTTAATAAGCAGATTTCCAGAGTGAAAAGATGTAACCCCTGGCTGCAAAACAAAGCAATTCCCCCTCTGAGCAGCTGAAACTCGTGATGCGACTGAATCCACATGGCGCACTGTTGGCCCTGGGGGTGGCAGTGAGGAGAGGCAGGACTCTGTCGGTAGCCTTCCCAGACAGAGGGCCTGGGGAGTTGGTGGGAACCATGGGCACTGCCCCACAGCTCCAGCAGAGACAGACCAAGGGAAGTGATTCACCCATCTGTCATGTGGGAGCTGCCACTCACCCTGATCCGTGCCTTGAAACTGAGCATAATGAGGATGTGGCCGAACAGTCTGTGTGGCTGAAAGGGCAAGTTCACCCACATAATGCCTGGGAATCTTCCCAAGTGCCTATGCAAACCAGGTCTTGAGTGTCTAGCTAGCCATGGGGTCCCTCATGTGCTGGCCCAGCTCCAGCAACATCTAATTGTTTCTGTCTCTTTCATCAGGGGGACAAAGGTGCCATTGGGATGCCTGGACGTGTGGTGAGTTGGAGCATCTGCACCTGCCTGGGTGGCCATTGCTTGCTTCCCCATGCTGGCCCATCCTGCAGACCATGGCGAGGCGTTGCCTGTCCCACCTCTCCCTTCCCCAGTCCAAGTCTGGTTCAGAGAGGGACATGCGAGTTGAAGGGAAAAGTTTTAATCCAGTCCTTCAGATCTTGCAATATGGCTTTACTCTCCAGAGAGCTGCCATGGCAAAGGAAAAATCCAAAAGTTGCATGAAGAAAGCTCTTTGCCAATTACCTACTGAGGACTCCCACCCCCTTAACCCCCGCAAGGCTGGCAGCTCACCCTCAGATTTATAGCTGCTCCTGCGACCATCCCCCAGCAAGAGCAGGAGAAGATGGCAAGAAATGCAAACTGAAAGTGCTCTACAGATGCTATTCTGGGGCGAGCTTCCGGGGCACCTGCCCTAGACAGAAACCAGAAGATGGTGAAGAGAGGGCTGGCTTCCAGGCAGTGCCTCCAAATCCTCCCCAGGAGGCTGGGAGTTAAAACATATAACGTTTCCTGCTGAAAAAATTAAGATGGTGAAAGGGAATGTTTGATAGGGAGCACGCATCTCAGGGATGGGAAGGTCAGCACTAGGCTTTGAGGTCCCAGCACCAGGGTTTTTCCTGGTGGCTTCTAGCCTTTGAGGGGCTAGAAAGAGCAGCACAGGAACCTGAGGGCAGCCTCAGGCAGTGATGGCCACACGCTGGCCTCACCAACCCCCAGCCTCATCTAGGATGTGGTCCGAGCTACTCTCCTTGTCTGACCTCTAACTCCCCACCGCAGCCTCAACCTCCACCCTGGCTCCCCAGTGCCCCCTCACCGGCCCTGTGCCACTATTCCATGTCACTCACATGCTTTGCCTCATAACTTCACCGCTTGGGCTGGGTTGGCCTTAGGCCTGGGTATGGCATCCCATGTGAATTGGCTTGCCTGGTATGAGCCCTGTGCTCAGAGAAAAGGCACCCACATCATAGCTAATGCTTGAAAGTGCTGCCTGTGTGCTGGGCATGCTGCTAAGAGCTTTACACACATCAGCTCATCACAAGAACTGCATGAGGGAGACACATTATTCAGATGAGAAGACTGAAGCTCGGATGTTAAGTGTC
The DNA here is from genome assembly GCF_048773025.1 of Camelus bactrianus. NCBI lineage: Eukaryota > Metazoa > Chordata > Mammalia > Artiodactyla > Camelidae > Camelus > Camelus bactrianus. The sequence continues at coordinate 66,075,616 of NC_133549.1, forward strand.
TGTCCCAGAGTCGCAGGTCCACCCCCCTACCCCTGTTTCCTTCAACACAAAGCTGTTTGCAAGCCACTTTGAGGCTTTCTTGCTGCTTGTGCTATTTTAAATGTGACAGTGGACCCTTTTGGCTGCCCAGTAGGTGTCCTGGCATGAGCCACCTGATAAGGACTGGGGTAGCCAGTGAGTGTGAAATGCCTGAGTTGTTCCTGTAGTTCACCAGAGGAGGGATACTGGCTTCTGCCGATTAAGGTGGCTTGGAGCTGTCTTTCTGCTGGTCACTGCGGTTATAGAGGGCCTTGGTGATGACCCAGTTTCCTCTGCATCCCGGATCCATCTTCCATCCTCCCAGACGTGTGTGTCCTTCTATCTGTCCTCTCACGTTCCTCCCGCCCCCTCCCACCTTCTTGCCTGGCTGCCCTAATGACTCCTGGCACATTGAGCTTGGCAAAACTTTGTACTTGGTGCTCAGTTGGATCCTCAAACCAATTAAATCCCACCTCACCACAGGGTCCTTGGGAAAGTCTCTCCCGTGCCCATTCCCACCCCAAATAGCCCAGCTGGCCGGCGCCACGCATCCTCAGATGATTCTCTGACCTGGGTGGTTTCTCCTGCTCTCTGTCTGCCTGTTTCTCTCGCTCACACACACATATACACATTCTTCAGGAGGGCCTCTTAAGGCTCCTGCCACTGTTTCTGTCTTAGTTATGTGGCTGGGGCTGGCCCCCGGGCTGAGGCAATAGTTGTCTGTGTGCTATGCGTGTTGGACACAGGACCTGTCGTTTGTCAGCATCTGTGTTTTGTGTTGTTTCTTATTTCACGGTGATTTCTTTTGTTTGGTCATTGTGCCATTAACACGAATTCTTGTGTGTGTGCCTCTCTCTCATCCTTTCTTTTTTCTCTCCCTCCCTCTCTTCCCTGCACCCCGTGTTGCATGTGGCTGCCCCAGGGAGGAAAGGGCCAACCAGGTGAGAAGGTGAGTCTGCACTTTCCCCTCCGCGTGGCTGCCCCCGCCTCCACTTCTACCCTTGGACTCTGGGGGTGCTTTCAGAGGCCCCCATCTCAGCCCTCCTTCTGGCACATAGCCAGCACAGCGTGCCACCCTGGCCTGCTCTGCCCTCGCAGCCTCTCGCAGCCTGGTTTCCTAACAGCTTCCACACCATCGGGCTAAGGTCCCAGCTTCCCTGGCTGAGTTGGTCTCCCCTGCCCACAGAGGCTGCCTGTGGCCTCTGATTTCTGCCTAGGGCAGACACCCTTCCCAGGGACAAGGAGAGCGCAGACTGCTGTTTTGTGTGGCTGGTTCTAGCCCCTCCCCAGCCCACCACTGGCCCCTGAGCCTCAGACACTGGTGCTGCCCCAGAAAGTGTCCCTGAGGGAAACACCCAGAGAGGCTCCCAGAGTCGTAGATTGGGGCCCCCTGGAACCCAGAAGCCCAAGAGATAATCCTGAAACATCAGCCCTAGCAGGCTCGGAAGGGTTACAGAGAGCCACACAGCTAACCAGCTCACTCTGCAGATGAGGCAACTGCAGCCCAGAGACGGGTGGGGCTTGCCTGAGGGCCCCCAGCTAGAGAGATGGGCAGGCACTGGAAGCCAGACCTCCCGGTGCCCAGCCCGATACATCCATGCCTGGACACTGCTGTGTGAATTTCTGCAGTCGAGCCTCCCCGTCTCCAGGATAACGATGACAGCAGTAGTAACAGCATCTGGCAAACTGTGTCAGGTGCAGCTTAAGCGTTCGCTCTGTTCCTCCAGTTAACCCTGACGCAGCCCTTCCGGGGGGGCTTCAGTACTCCCATTTACACGAGGAGCTGAAACTCAGAAAGGCAAGGTCACATACCCAAAGTCACAAAGCAAAAAATGACAGAGCTTGAGACGAGCCCGGGGTGTCTGACTCCAAGGCTGGGGCCCCTAACCACTGTGCTATGCTGTCCTCCAAATGGGATGAAGAGTTTGGGGCTAAACCACCCAGCAGGAAGACGGGGGACACAACCACTGTATACAGACAATAGCAGACCCTTGCCAGCCCCTTCCTGTATCAGGCGTTCTTTTAAGCACTTTACAACATTATCTCATGAAATGTTCACATTCACCCTATGAGACAGGCACTATTATCCCTGCATTACAGATAAGGAAACTGAGGCAGAGAGAATTTAGGTAGCCCAAGGTCAGACAGCCAGGGGAAGCAGAGCTGGGCTCAAACAAGCATTTTGGCTCATAACCATCACATTATACTGCCTTGTATAAAAATGATTGTATAATTGTAATGGCATAAATAGTTATTAATTTGAAGTCACTCCTCACCTGAGTGTGAGGCATGACAGTTGAAAAATGTATTTCCATCCCTCGCCCTGTAAAGGCAGCAGAGATGCTCTCAGGCTTCCTTTCACAGAGGAGGTATGTGGGCTCGGAGAGATTCTGTGAATTGCCTGGCAGAGCAAGACCGGGAAGTACGGCCCTAGATCCCTGGTTGGAGGCAGTATCCTGCCTCCTCCCTGTCGAGCACAATCTGGATCCTTCTGCCAGAGCATCACCTCTCACGCCCACCTGTGTTCTGTACATCCTTCATCGTCCTTCTGTCGCCCTTCCCCACCCTCAACACGCACACGCACACGCACACGCACACACACACAAATTTATCTAGGCAGCTGGACCACCCTTGGATGACACTTTGAGCTCCCAGCCCAGAAGCAGCCACCATCTTCTCTAGACTGAAAATTCCCAGACTTAAGCCCTCTGTGTCGCTCCGACACCAGGACTAGGAGGTCCAAGGCAGCTGTAATCTTCAGGCCGGGGCTGATAGGCCCACTCAACAAGTATGTGTCTTGTCCCCACCCTCTGTTTGCAGCAGCACCTCCCCGAGGCAAGTTACAGGGTGCGCAGCCACGTGGGTATTTGGGGCCAGGGAAGAGGACCTCAGGGGTTTTAAAACTTGGCTGGGGCTGGGGCAGGTTGGGGAACATCCTGAGCGGGGCCCTGTGGGGACGCCTCTGGGGCCTGAGCAGCAGTGGCTGAGCTGAGTGTCCCCCTACCCCCACCTCCCTCCCTGTACCGCCCTCTTGCCCATCACTGGGCTGCATCCTCTTTTCCCTGCTTCCCGGCCTGGGGTCCCACATGTATGCTCTCACTCATCTCCTCTCTTCCTTCCTCCGGCTTCCCCACTGCCCTTCTCAATCCTTCCCGAATGTGTCCCCTCTCCTCTGGATCCCTCATCTTCCTCTGCATCCTCTGCCCACTGTGTCCTCGGCCTCTGGCTCGGCACCCCCACCTCACCCACCCCGCCTTCCCCACCTGCCAGCTGCTCCTTCTACTCTTCCCCACCCCTCCCCTCCCGCCCCTGCCCCTGCTCCCTTTCCCCCTCCTCCCTCTTTGTCTCCCCAACAGGGGGCCCCAGGAGATGCCGGGATGTCCATCATCGGTCCCCGTGGCCCCCCAGTAAGTGATTTTTGCTCTTCTTTGGGGTGGAGGGATGAATGAGTTAAGGGCTGGGTGGGGATGGGGGAGCACATGTCCTGGCTGTGCCTCTGGGTGTGACGACCACTGCATGGGATGCAGTCAGCCAGGCCAGGCCTCAGTGCTGCTGTTGATGTTAAAGAAAATGGCCTGACTAAATATACCGAAATTACAACCTCTCGGGAGGGTTCACAAGGGCCTGCCCTCTAGCCACGAAATGACAGCAGCTGTGAGGCAGCCCTGCTGTTTACAGGCAGAGGGACAAAGGGCTGCTCCTCTCTGGAGGGGTGCTCCAGCTTCCAGGGGACAAGCCTTGTTTCCAGAAGCCCATGGAGCAGAGACGCAGAGTCCAGACTCCCTGACCCCGGCACCCACTCCTAGTCTTGGCAGAGACCCAACCCACCCCGTACTCTCAAAGGCTCCTTTTTTGTGCTCAGTGCTGGGTCCGGTGTTCCGGTATCCTCCACCCCATGGCCAAGGACTTGGGAAAATCAGAGCGGCTTCCCCTCAGATAGGCTTCCTTAGGGACCAAAAGGGGGGCATGGGTGATGATGTGGGAAGATATCATGACGATGGGAAGGAGGACTGGCTAGTTTTCTCAAAGAGCGCCCCACCCACGAGCTTCAATAAAATCACCAAATGTCAGGGTGGAAAGGACTTCAGTGATGGTCTAACACAGCCCTCTCAGAAGGGGAAACTGATGCCTGGGGAGGGCTAGGGGCTTGGCCAGGATCCCCCACATAAAGGCTGGAGCAGGATTAGAACCCAGGACCCCTGGCACCCAGGGCTTCCACCACAGCAACAGGCTGCCACCTGTATGCTCTGCTGTGCTCTTTTCCTGACCTGCCCTGCATGGTGAGAGAGGAGGGGCACGGAGGGCTAGCCTCAGACTCCCAGAAGCTGGCCCAATGGATGGATGAAGCGCCCTCCCCACACCCCAACCCCGCACCCATTCCCCTGCCTTCCATGGAGAGAGCCAAGGGGAAGCCAGAGTCTCCAACCCACAGACTAGAGAGAGGAGTCAGAGGGCAGATTGCTAAGCTACCTCCAAATGATGGGGCCCTGCTGAGCTGAGCAGCCAGGGAGGGGCTATGGTGAGAGTTGGGAGCTGAGAAGGGGAGCCTGGGAAGGTCAGAGAGGCAAGCTGAAGGATGCAGCCAGGGATCAGGGCTGGCGGGCAGAGCGGGGGCCTGGGCTGGAGGCAGGTCTTGGAGGGGTGCTGGGCTGTGTAGACAGGCCTTCTCAGCAAGGTTTTCTCCAGCTCAGACCACAGGGATGAGGGCTGACCCTTGGCTTACTCTGTGGCTGGCAGTATCCTAAGATCTTTACTCATTGCAGCTCACTGAATCCTCATGAGGACCCCACAGGTGGGTACTATTAGCAGCTTTGTTTTATAGATGAGAAAAGCAAGGCACAGAGAGGCTGAGTGACTTGCTTAGTACACAAGAGTGTGGCCATGCTGGGATTTGACACTCAGCCTGGGCCGTGTGCTCTGAGTCTGCACTCTGACCCCCACTGCTGTAGCAGACCACCAGGCCCTGGGGTTATCTGTGCTTCTGGGCTCACGTGGCCGCTGCCCCAATGGGCTGTAAGCCTCCTTGTGCACTGAGGGAGCCACAGCCTGGATGTCCTGAGCCCAGGTGTTCCCAAAAAAAGTGGTGCCCAGCCAGGGGGAACTAGGAGACGGGAAAGTCCCAGAGAGAGACAGTCCCCCAGGTTCTAACAGCAAGGACTGAGCCTGGGGGTGGTCCTGTTAGGAGGACAGGGGAGTAACACAGAATGCAGGCCCTATGCTTTGGCCACCGTTTCTGTCTGCCTCCTGATGTGACCACATATGTTCCATTGCGTGGACCACTAACACTCCCTTCGCAGCATCCTTCAGCAGTGTGATGTCAGCAGGCTACCTAGAAGTGACTGAAAGGCCCCACTTCTGGGGAACATGCTCGGGGGCAGGGTCTGCCTCAGCTCCCCCGGCCTCCAACGCAACGCACATAATCACATCTCCCAAGCTGGGCTTGGTTCTTATGGTGAAAAGTCCCTTCTGTTCTGGTAACAGCAATAGCTTCCGTCTCCTGGACACCTGGGAGACTTGCTAGGTCCTATGCTGAAGCCTATATATGTGCTGGTCTCCTTCAGTTCCCCAGGGAAAGCTGTGAGGCAGGCCCTGTCAGCCTGTTTCACAGAGGAGGAAACAGAGGCCCATAACTAGCCTGTGGTCACCCAGCTCGTCCGTGCTGGAGCTTGGTTTGGGCCCAGTTGGCCTCATTCCAAAACCAGCATTCTTTCCCCAACACCCCCATCTATGGTTTAAGCTCTACTGTTTAAAAAGGATGTTTACCTTAAGGAGGAAAAACTCCTCCCTTTGCATGTTGTGTTGGTGCTGGGAGAGGCGTTACGGTACCAGGAGGCTCAACCAAGCCCAGCACCCTCCGACTTTAGCCTGTGTATGTGACCATCACCCAGATGACTGGGGCCACCCCTGCCGAGTCCTCACTAGACACCAGAGCAACCCCCTCAGTTCCTCCCAGGAAGCCACCCGGAGCTGGTGAGAGCAGGAACTGCAGAAGACCAAGGGGCCGATTGCAATTAAGAGGTAGAGGTCAAGTGGGCAAGTTCTCTGCGGCCAGGGATGATGAGGAACATGTGGCTTTTCACTCAGCCAGGAAGGGCCCAGAATCCATGCTGCTAATGAGAACCAGCCTTGCCGCTCCCAGAGGCCACTTGCCCCCTCTCTTGAAGCTTTAGAAATGGTGTGTGCAAAAGGGGATCCATCCAGGCCCTTTAGAGAAGGACGGTTCACGTTCCAACGAGGCAAGATGCTGGAGCAATATGCCGATCAAACTGGAGATGGAGGCTGGGAGCTTTAGATGCAGACTGGCCCAGCAGGCACTAGGAAGGTCATCTGCCCCCCACCCCACCCCCCCATCTCAAAGGGAGCTCATCCCTTCCTGGGGCCCCTCACCTGCCCAGCTTCTCTTCAGGGGCCAGAAGGAGCTGTCAGAACTTCCAGCCCTCATTCACAAGGAGACATCCCACACCAGGTCGATACCCCTGTTGAGTGTTTCTTCATTTATTCATTCCATTAATATTTGTCAGGCACCTACTGCATCCTAGGTGTTGGGCAGATGATGGAAACCTGACTGCAGGCTGCTTGCCCCCTTGCAGAGAAGCAATCCCATAGCGATTCCAGTACAGACAGTCAGCGTTCAGCCAGGGATGGTTAGGGAGCTGTGGGGACCCGGAGGAGGCACCTGACTTGGGGTGAGGGCAGTCAGGGAAGGCTTCCCAGAGGATGACATAAAACCCAGAAGCCATAGGAGAAGATTGATAAGTTTGTCGACATCAGTGTAGAATTTCCCTATGACAGAAAATCTACCGTAAAAAAGACAAATGCCAAATTGGAAAGAATATTTGCAACACATATGACTCAGTTACTATTCTTGACAGAGAGCATTATTCAAATCAGTAGGAAAAGATAAACAATGTAGTAGGAATTACTGATAAAGAATACAAACAAGCAGTTCACAAATAAATAGAACCGGTCAGTAAACACTGGAGGAGATGTCCACCTTCAGCGTAGATGTGAAGAGATGGAAACTGAAATCCGGTTCCAAGCTTCTCCGAGTGCCTCACCCAGCCCAACCTCTCCAGGAAGTGGAGTCCCAGTTTCCATTTGGTCAATGACAACATTCTTCCCAAGATCCCTGAAAAAGCCTTGGTTAGCCCTGGATTTGGCTCTGGGCTGGAGAGATGTGTCCTGCTACCAGGGCCAGCTCTGTAATCAGCCAGCCATGTGATTACCCCTACCGTGTAAACATTACCAGGAGTGGGACTTGAAGATGTTTCTTGGAATCCTCTCCTCCTGACCTTCTCTTCAGGCCTCTCAGCATTCAGAGTGGCTGACAGTTTACACTGGGGGGTTTCCAGGTTTTCTCCTTAGTGCTATTCTTAGCATCACTTATCCTTGACAGGAGAGAAGCCTGGGGCCCTTCTGGTACATGAGTGGCATCTCCACCCTCTTGCCCTTTTGGATGCCTGCCACAGGACCATCCTGGGCCCTCAGCATACTCCAGCTCGCTCCCTGTATGACCAGTGCGCCCACCCTGACAGCAAGGCCCCCATCCCACTTACCCGTGTCCCTTGAGCATGTCTGCTGAGCAGACGCCTCTGGGCACTCATGTCCACAGCTTCAAGGAGGACCCAAGGAGGCTGGGGATGTTTCAGATTTATAGCAAATGGATCCAGAGAAGTCTTCCTCTAGGCAAGGTCTTATTCTGAAACTACTGCTTGATAAGGATAAATCTTCATAGATTCTAAGACGTACTGGCTCAAAAGCCACCTTGCTTTATGCTGGTACTCCTAGGTTCAGTTCAGTTAAACATCCAATGATAGCAGCTACCATTTCAATAGGCTTTACAGATATAATTGAATGACCCTAAGAATTTATACTGTTATCCCCATCCTATAGATGAGGAAACAGGCACAGGGAGGTTTAAATAACTTGCTCAGAATCACACAGCCATCAGTGGTGGTGGAGGCAGGATTAGAACTCAGTCGGCCAGGCTCAAAAGCCCAAGCTTGGGAAAAGATCGAGATCATCTCAGTCAAGGGGAGACACCAAGCTGAGAGCTAATCATATGAAGGATGTGGTGTGTCCAGGGAAAGGCAGATGCACCAGGGTGCCTGAGCAGAGAGTAGGTGGGAAGATAAGGCTGGAAGGGAACCAAAATGGTGGATCAGGATGAGACTGAGGATGACATTGAATGATACATGAACAGAAAGGAACACTTGCTGGTTCATGAGAAGGGGAGTGACAGGACCCATGTTTCCTAGAATCTTCTGATCAGCCGGCCCCAGCCCTGTGCATCTGCACAGCCTCACGCTTTTTCTCCTGTCCACACATCTCTTTTGCCCTGAATCTGGGCCTTAAGCCACTGGGCTGTGGCCAGTGAACCAGCTTCTAATCTCCAGTCTGAACGCTGTCGTTTGTGGCACTCTGCACCTCTGGGAAGATGGGCGTGACTGCTCTGCCTTCCACCCAGATTGGGGTATCCGGGGATTGCCCCACCAGGAGCTGCTAGGCAGCGTGAGAGGACAGTGAGCCACCTGACCTGTTCTGGCCTGAAAACACATTCCTAAGGCCATGTTCTGACATCCAAACCATCCTCAGATAAATGGCCGTGAGCAATGGCTGTGTAAATGAAAAGGACTTAGACAGTCACAGTCCAGGGGTCCAGCGTGCTGTGGGCCAAGTCCCTGCGGTCCTTGCTCTCTATCTTATTCACGTGCCAAGGTTCAGAGTGTCTGGGCAGTGAGAAGCTCTCAGGGGCCACTTCCCAGAAAGATTCAAAGGATGCTGGCCACCTGCTTTTCCCTGCCCCACCCCCAGTCCCTGGAGGAGATTTCCTATGATGGTCCGTCTCCATCTTTCTCCATCCTCCCTCCCAGCCAGTGTCTCCCATGGACGATCACAGAGGAGTGGGAGAGAAACCATGGACTCTCTGGGAGCCAAGGTGAACCAGGGACTAAGGTTTGGCTTCCTCTCCTCCTCGCCCATCCTCACTCCTCTCCTGCTCTTTTCAGGGCCAGCCGGGCACTCGAGGTTTTCCTGGATTTCCGGTAAGTGGAGAGAACTGGTGAGCTGTGTCCCCGGCAAGCCCTGGACCTGGCTGGGTTAAGCTTCAGCCTGTGCCCACCCTCAAGCTGCTCTTGCCCTTCCAAACCCCAGTCAGTAAGAACCCTCTCCTGCAGCCTTTCTTGGAGAGCAAGCAAGGAGAGTAGCCCAGCATGTGGCTCATGGACAGGGAAATCAATTCCAAAATAAAGGGCGGCAGACAGGAACAGGCAGTGAAGTCACAGGCTAGTGAGTCCCAGCAGGACACTGGGAGGTTGGGCAGATGATGTACTGCAGGGAAGCCTCCTCCAACCTGGCAGGTGGTGTCTTGTTCACTCCTCACAAGGGCCCCTCATGGAAGATTCTATTATTCTCATACCATTTTAGAGTGGGAAGCTGAGACTCAAGCTTGTTATGGTCTCATAACGGCAAGCGGTCAAGCAGAGACAACCTGGGGCCTTAACCACTGCCTAGGAGACCTGTGACTCTCGCTGTTTACATCGGCCTCTTTCTCTTTCAGGGTCCCATTGGGCTTGACGGCAAACCGGTGAGTAGACCCTCTGGTGCTGTGGGCTCCTCCCCTTCCCTTGGTCCTAACCCAGTGTCTCTCAGTCCTTCTGCGAGACCCTGACTCTTTGGAAGAAGCTTCAGATAGAATGAACGTTTCTAGGGTGGAGAGTCGTTGCCAGTGAGAAGGGGAGGAGGGGCCATTAGAATGAGTTGTCCCTGACCCAGTGGGCCTTCCCTGGGCGCAAGTCCATGGCCCCAGGCTAGGCTCTGATCATCTGAAGCAGGAGCCATCCTAGAATTTAGTGATTCTGGGGCACTCCTGGGAGGGGCTGGCAGGGAGAGAGTCAAGGAGGGAGCAGGAAGGGGAGAGGGGAGGAGAGCTCAGTCTGCTAATTCTGAAAGAAGCCTGGGCACTAGTACACACCCTCATCCCCCAGCACTGCGGGGCGCCTCCTGTGTTCTCCTCGGGGTCCCCCACCTTGTTGAGCCCCCACAACACACCTAGGTCTGTGTGGAGGCTGCTTCCCGTCCAGAGCTCCACTCTGTTCACATCCATCCTTTTGACTTGGCCCCAGACACAGACGTTCATGGGAGGAGCGTGTACCACAGGGCCTGGGGGGGCGGGGAATTCTGGCTGCAAACAACACACCTGGCACTCATGCTCTTCTCCTTCCAGGGCCACCCCGGACCAAAGGGGGAGATGGTAAGACCCAGCTTTCCTGTCTTCCCTCCATGGGTAGGGGGTCAACCTGGCCCTCGGGGGCCACACAGGCACTGCCAGGCAGAGGGGGCCAACAGGGACAGTAGGAGGCACTGCCCCACAGTCACTCCCCAGCTGTGTACAACGCGTCCCCTAGGTCCTCACTCAGCACAGGGAGGAGAGGTGGGCAGGGGCTGCTTCTCCACCTGAAGAATGAGGAAAGGGAGGTCCAGAGAGCGTCGGCGCTTGGCCAGTGTCACACAGAGGCCAGTGTCTTCAAACCGCCACTGGGGATGGGCTTGTGTTCAGCATACACACAGGGGCGAAGGGAGCCCATCCAGCACTTTGTCCTGAGCCTGATTTCCTAATGCTCCCTGCCCTGGGTCCCCTGGGACTCCAGGCGCCCCTACCCCAGCTGGAAGCACAAAGCAGACCTGGAGAAGCAGACCACTGCTTCCACCCTCCTCCTGGCCCCTTCCCACCTTCTACAGAGCCTTTTAAAGGAATTTCCTCTTTTCACTGTCTCCCCTAGGCTACTCTTTTTAGAAGGGAAAGGCCTCCCCTTGTCAGGGGCCTTCCCCTCTGGCGGAGGGGGCCAGTTCTTAGTGAGTTGGATGAACCATTAAGAGCAGATGGGCCAGCCCTGGGCTTTCCTGCCTCCGATGCTAGTCACATCTACCTTGTGAGGAACCAGCTCCTGGGATTTGTGCCGGGTGGTGAGAGCCCACGGCAGTTTCCCCGCTTCTGTGTCCAGCCGCCTCTGGCTTGTGCCTTGCTCCAAGTGCAGATGGGAGCCAGGGCACTGCCAGAACCCTGTCCTCTGAGGGACGTGGATAACCTGGGAAAAGAGATGGAGGAGGGTAGGCTGGGAGACCTGAGCTTTAGCTCCGACACTCCCTAACTTGCCATGGGACTCTTGGCAGCTCAGCTCCCTCTGGGCCTCAGCCTGCCTGCTTGACTCAAACTCAGCTAACATTTACTGAGGGTTTTCTCTGTGGTGGCAGGGGCTAAATACTGTACGTGTACCATCTCACCTAATCCTCAGCCTAGCCCTGTGCTCCAGGTCCTGTTAGTGTCCCCTTTGACAGCTGTGGAAACTGAAGCCCAGAGAGTCTAACTTGCCTGAAGTCACACAGCTAGGGAGCGTCCAGAAAGGATCCCACCCAGTTCTCGAATTCCTTCCCTCCACATTTTATTGTCTTTCTCCCTCTTTATTCCTCTCTCTCCTTCCCTTTCTCCCTGACTCCTTCCTTTGACATATTTTCATGAAGTATCTGCACTGCTGGGCACTGTGCCAGGTGCTGGGATACAGACAGGAGTAAGTCCTTGTCATTCTGTAGCACACAGCCTAGTCTAGGAGACATACATTTAAATAATCACTCACATAATCAACAAATTGCCTTAGCAGTCGGTGCTATGAAAAGCCAGTACCTGTTAGCCTGAGAAACCTCAGCATAACAACCCCTCACCCAGGCTGAGGGTCAGAGAGGCTTTCCTGAGAAAAAGACTTGAACTAGGTCCTGAGGGATGAGGATTTAACTAAGAGAGAAGGAGATGGGAAGGGGCATTCTGGACATGGGAGGACAGCATGTGCAAAGACCCTGAAATAGGAAAGTCCTTAAAACATCCATGGAGCTGGAAGAAGGGCAGTGGGGCACTGGAAGCCATAGATAGAAGAACTGGCATTGAATTCAGGTCCCCCCAGCCAGCTTTCCTCTCCATCCCAGCCACCTCCACTGCAAATGCATTTCTTGTGGCTCCTACCCTGTTCTTAAGCATGCTGTGCACATGCAGGAAGTGTTGGAGACCAAGGCAAGAATATACTCCATGCTTCCCTTGTTATAGAGGCATAAGGGATCTGGATGCCAGGAGTTTGGAGTGTTTATCAGACCCCTCTCTGCCACCTTCTTCCCTTTCCTAGTGGCCTAATGGCTAGGATCACCCACCTTGCGACCCTAGAAGTAATTATGATGATCAACATCTGGGCACTTTTCTGTAATCATAAAAATTTTTCATTCCCACTCTACAAAAGGGGAAATCAAGGCACAGCGTGGCTGAGTGTATTTCCCGAGGCTACACAGCTTCTAAATAACAGAGCTGAGATTGAAACCCACGTGGTAGGATTTTACCCCTGCACCACGTCTCCTTTTGCTGCCAGGGCCCTTGGTTTTAAAGGAAAGGGACCCTTCTATAGGGCTCCTCCTCCTGCCGTCCCTCTGCCCCACCTCACTTGACCACCCATGAGCTTCCTTGTCTGTTCCTGGGTCAGAAGTAACTTGCGGGGGAAAGGTGGGGCCATTCCTTCTCCCATAAGGCCACGTTAGTGTGATAGATCCCCTGTCTGCCTCAGAGTCATCCATCAAAATCCAACAGGCCACAGAGCCACTGGGCTCCTGTTTGGCTTGGCACAGGAACCCCGAGCTCTTAATTCAACATGCTGTCTAGTGTAATTATCTTGGCCTGCTTATCATCTGTTGGGCTCCCACTCACCTCCCTCTCCGGATGGTTTCCCCTCCACTGGGTGTCCAAAATAAGGGGCTGGGGCTCACCCTTATGTGCTTAATCTGTGTCCTTACTTGTCAAAAGGGGTGACTTCACCCTGCCCACCTCACAGTAGCCCCGAGAACCTGTTGTAAGGTGTAGACAGGATCGGGGGTCCCACAAGTGGCTTCAAGGAGAACCAGGACTCTGAATTCACATCTTGTCCCACCACTCACAGAGCTGTCCTAAGGGTGGGAGGAGTTAATTCACACCAAGTGCTTAGAACAGTTCCTGGCACAGAGGGAGAAGGACAGGCGCCTGAGCTGGCGCATCTCCCACCACCTGTCCTAAAGGGGAGCCTCAGGAGCTTGTTGGTGCTGTGTGTGGTTGGACCTTGAAATACTTAAGCGAAACTTGAAATTCAGATTTTTGTTGTACTCTCCTTGCTCTCAAATATTGGCAATTAATTGAAATAAAACTGCATGGTGTCAACAAAATCCCTCTGGGAACCACAATTGTCCCATGGCCCACCATTTGGGTTGTCTGGACCCAATCCTCCAAGTCTCTGCAGTCCCAAACCTTTGTGTTATTTTTTCTGGGCTCCTGGCCCTCCCTTGCTCATAATATTCCCGAGAAAGTGTGGCCTGGTCCCCTGCAGTCTGGTTCCCTGCCAGATGCATCATATTCTGCTGAACTTGATTCTAAACTGTCAACCACGTGGGCTGGGGTGCCACATGGATTGTCCCAAAGACCACTTGTCCCTTCCCATGAACCTGCTGAGAATTTCCCAGTTTGGTAGATGTTCCAGTTGGCAAGTTGGAGACAAGAGGGATTTTTTCCCACCCAGATGGATCTGTCCATGGGGTCCTGAGGTCAAGCCCCAGAGAGACTGATCCAGAGGTGGGTCCTCACAGGCCCTCAGGACGGTGGCTAGAAGGGACCTCAGGGCCCCAGGGGCTGGGGCACTGCCTGTGACTCTAGCCAAGTTTAGAATCCCTGCCCCGCGAGGTCCAGCCCAGCTCACAGAGTGTGGCAGTGTGGACACAGCTGGACACAGCAGTCCCAGTGCCATCACTCACTGAGCCGCAGGGCCTTGTCTCCATCACCTCGTCCGGGAGATGGAGTGATGCCAGTGCCTTCTTGGGCCAGCATGGTGTGAGCTCAGAATATCCCAAAAGCCTGCCTCTGAGGGGGTCCTCAAAACAAGGTGGACTGTCCTCCCTGTCTCCCCACCACACCAGCCCAGCATGAGACCTCAGCACTGACCTCAGGTCAGGCTCCTGAGAGAGCCAGCTGGACACTGTGTCCTCCTCAGAGAACAAGGGTCCTCTCTGAACCCGGGCTCTTTTCTCAGCCCTACAAACTTGACAAGACCCCTTGGAAGGAAAGCCCAAGGCCCCTTATGTTCCTCTGCAGAGCCCAGAACATGGCTTAAGTTGTCCACTTCCTGTTTCCTCTCTTTTGCCAAAGGTTTCTCCAAAACCCTGATGTCTGCAGCACTGCCCCAGCCCCCGTGTCCTCAGAATCCCTCTGGCTCAGTGGGGTTGATGCTAAGGCTGCAGAGGGTAGGAGTTAGAATGTGCAGTGTCTCCTGGAGGCTTTTGTCTCCACAAGGAGAGGGCGTGAGTGAGCAGGGCGTCTGCAGTAGCAGAGCATCACCTGATGTGCAGATGGAGATGCCACCTCCTTTGTGTCCCCACCACTAGATGCTGGCGGTGGAGGAGTGAATGAAGGACGGCATCTGTTCTTCATCATGGCTGCATGCAGGGGCCAGGGCACACCTACTGGACACACAGGACACACATTCATGTCCACTGGGGGACAAAGAAGCTGAGCTACACCAGCTGGACCATCTTGGGCATAGGAAGACCAGGCATGGGTGGCCAAACCCAGGCTTCAGGACTCCAGGCTTTCCAAAAAGTTCCTGCACAATCCTACACAGGCCTACATCTCTGGTTCTGCCCCCCTCTTTGCTCCCACTGACCTGTGTGTGTTTCCTCCCCACAGGGCCTGGCGGGTCCCCCAGGACAGCCGGTTGGTACCTCGCTCTCATGTTCCCCAGCAGAGAGGCTTTGGGCCCTAGGTCCTTAGGCTCAGTTTCTAACTCTCTCGTTTCTGTCTTTTCATAGGGACCTCAAGGACAAAAAGGAGAAAAGGTAAGGCCAGTGGAGGCTTTCTAGAATTTTCATCTCAGTAAACAGCCTTCCAACAGGTAGAAAGGGTTATTTTCAAACTTCAGTTTTTAATCAACAGAACCAGGAAACCCCGTGGCAGGCGGTATACGAGGGAGAGAAGGGAAGCTGCTCTAGTAGGGGTTCTTTTCTTGGGGGGACAGGGCAGCCTGGAGCCTGGTCCTTCTCAGCCTCTTTCTCTGCCTATCACACCTGCCACCCCAGTGGTATTTCCTGATCACCTCCATGAGCCTCCAGGATTTTGAGGTGTCAGTTTGTAAACCACTGGTCTGGTCCCCTTCCTGTCCTCCTGTGTTCTGTGTCTCCTTGAATTTCTGATGGAGGCTCTGCTGGGCATGCCCCAAGGTAGATGGTGCAGCCACCTGGCACCCCCCACTCAAAAAAAAGGCATCCCCGAGGGCCCTGTTGCTCACAGCCTGCCTCAGTGTCCACTGTTCCCATTCAGGGGCTCCTGTTCAGGGCTGTTGGTTGGACACACCTAGAGTGTTGACCTTTCCAGGAGATTCCTCCAGCCGGGCATGGAGCATAACTCCTCACTCTGCTGTCACAGCACATGGTAAGGGGTGGCAGAGTCCTGCCCTAGGCTCCGTGGGGCCCCGTCAGGCAGGCCCTGGGGGCTTCTTCCCTGCTACCAGCCTGGCGAGAGGGAGGGAATCAGTTCTACCTCTGAGAGCTCAGCCTAGGATCAGAGCGAGGCTCGTGGGTTATGAGTATGAGTGCTGTGTCCACAAGTCCTGAGGTTGCCTCCGAGGGACAGCCCCCCAACAGGTGCCTAACACCCTCCTCTCCTTCCCTCTCTTTCCCAGGGTCAGTGTGGAGAGTACCCACATCGGGTAAGTGAACCCTGAAAACTGATCCACCCCTGGGGCACAGCCCCCAGCTCAGCCTTATCTTCCCTACTGAGCTTGGGGCCCAGGAGCACACAGTCCCCTTGGCACTCAGTAGCCAGAGCGGTGCTGTGTGGGAGCAGTGTGTTTGGCCCCCAAGAGTGCCCTGTGTTCAGTGCGTGTGTTTGTACAGAGCTGGTCTCCAGTGATCATGTCCACCCGCCCGTGCGTGTTTTTGTCTGTCTGCCCCTGTGTTGGCTGGGCCTGCTCGCCCTGCAGCGTGTGTATGTCTGGAACTCCCCCCGCCTGGCTGTGCACTCCTTTGCACATGGCCTTCTAGGTAAGGCCGTGCAGCTTGTTCGAGTCTGTGTCTGATCCTGTACCCAGCGTGTGACTCCATGTACGTGTGTGTCTGGCTGCCTGCCCTGGCTGAATCAGAGGGACTTTTGGGTTAGTCATTGTTTCAGATGACCCAAACCTCCATGGCGGGAGATAATTGAAGGCTGACTGTATCGATTCAAGGATAAAGTCTCTGTTTTGCCTCTTGAAGAATAAAAGGATGCTTCTCTAAGCGGGTAGGGGATTTCAGGGCTGGGATGGTCTCCCACTCTGCCCCAGCCCCCACCCAGCTCCTTCCTTTTCCTTGCTCCACCCCAGAATACAGAGCCCAATGGCTGTTATGGTCCTATTAGGAAGCCTCAAATATGTGTACCAGCATCAGAGAGTCATTCTTGAGCGAGGAGGGTGAAGGTGTGCGGTGCTTCCTCCAGCAGGAGCCCCAGGGAGCAGGGACCAGGAAAATGCCCCTTGTTTTGTGGATCAGCCTTGCTGCTTTCAGACGTGGGCAGTAGGGGTAGGGACGACAGGCATCTTTAGGTGTCCATCCACCTGTCACAGGCTTCATTGTGTTCAGAAACACACACACAGTACAGCTGCCCTGGCCGCCCATCCCTGCCAGGCAGGGGGATTGAGGGAGTGGAGAGGTGTACAAGCCAGGCTCGCAGTTAACTGTGCTGGCTCCGGAAGGCCACTGGGAGGGCCTTGCCAACAGGGTCTGGCCACTCAGACTCTGACCTCTGGGTTCCCAGGCCAGGGAGAGGCTGAAGGCGGGGCAGCCTTGAACATGAGCGGCTGGGGTGGGGTTGAGGCCAAGGCTGGGCAGGGGACGCGGGCCGGTAGCAGGGCAGACAGAGCCAGCCTGTCAGTGGCATGTGCTCCAGGGAGGCAGGGGCCCTGGTGTTCCGGCCAGCCTGATCCTGATACAATAATAGAAGGTCAGCTGTGTTTATTTGGAACGATGGGCTCACAGGATTGTTATGTTACACGAAAGAAAGACAGCATCCCCCAGCACAAAAGACAACACGCTTGCAGACGCTTTGACAGTGTGTCCTTAGTCCAAGTGAATGCATGGGGGCAGGAGGAGGAGAGCGCTCTCTGCCCTTCAGCCCAACCCAGCAAGAGGAAGCTGACAGGGATAGAAGCTTCAGAGCCCCTTGGGCACAGAGTGCAAGGAAGCCCGGCGCTATGACTGCACCTGTGTGCGTGACAAGTCAGGCAGGGTGAGAGTGGATTTGGGGATCCAGCTGATGGGCAAGGCAAGGCAGCAGGCACCCTCTGTTTATTTGGAAGTGGGTAGGAAATCGGGGTGCTTCTAGGCAAGGGGTCTGTTGGCTTTCTGAGGGGTCTGTGGACCTGAAGGGAGTGGCAGGTTGGCCCGGGCCTCTGTTCCAGCCTGCAGCATCCCCAGGGAGGGAGGGAGCAGGAGGAGGGGTAGGCAGGGGTGGGCTGGGGTGCTCTGGGACAGGGAGCAGGGAGCTGGTGTCTGGGCCTGGCACTCACTCTCTCTGTCACCCTGTTTCCACCCGCACCCCCACCCCAGGAGCACCTAAGCAGCCCTCTAGCCGCTCTGCGCTCCAACCAGATAATTACCCTGAAGGTTCGTAGGTTCTGGAAGGTCTCCGGGCCCCTCTGCTGAGAGGCTCCCTGGACGCAGAGCCCAACATTGCACGTCTCCAGGTCCTACAGTGGGAGGGGTGGGGCTCCCAGGGCAGCAGCTGCCCATGAAGGCAGCAGTGACCCAGAAAGGCCACAATCGGGCTCCCAAGTCCTCAGCTGGGTCCCTCCTCAGCCCAGGTGGCCCCTGCTTCTTAATGCTCATCCCAACAACCTCACATGAGTTAAAATGCTTTCAAAAGCAAGAGGTGGATTACATGCCATCTTTGTTTTCACATGAGTTCTAACCTCTTCCTAAAGCCACGGGGCACTCAGCTCCAATGGGTAGAGAGACCAGAAGCAGCAAGGATTTCCAGAAACGAAAATGACATCAGATAATGTGATTGCAAGTTGCCTCCCCTCTAAAAAGTGGTTGAACATGCTGGAGACATCTTTGCCCAGCCTCTGTTTTCCAAGCCCATGAGCCCCAGGGTGAGACCTCAGTTGCACTTAGCTGGTGCCCATACCGGTCACACCCTCCACTGGCTCAGCACCCGGGAGCCAGCCTTGGCACCACCCTTGACCATCCTCCCCAGATTCGCTGACACTAGCCTTTCTTCTTCAACCAAAAAAAGAACCCAGAGGTCACCACACACCAGCCTGGCCTCAAGGACCAATTTAGCTGGTCTTGTGGCTCCCCAGCCACAGCCTTGGAGTCTGCTCCCCTCAGCCCAGCAGCCTCGGTCCACAACCAGGGATGGCCGGGGCTGGCAGTGCAATGTTGGGCCGTGTGTCAGGAGGCCTCTGTGGCCCACCTTGGCCACAGAGGGCAGGCCAGGCCAGGTAGGGCCACTCTCCTGGTCGGGGAGGGCTGCTGGCCAACACTCCCTCAAGGGATGGGGTGCCACCCAAGGGCAAGCTCTGCACTGCACCCACAAACCTTGAAGCCCCGCCCACGCCCTCCTCCTGTGCCTCATGCTCGCTAATCTCTCTTCTCTCTTCCTCTCCTCCCACCCTCTTGGCCGCCCTGCCTTCCTGGCGACTTTCGACCCTCCTGAGCACCTGTGATCTTTGGCCTTTGCCCTCTGGCCTTCCACCTGGTCTTTCTCCTCAGCTGCTGCCTCTCCTCAATTCAGTGCGGCTGGCTCCACCCCCAGTCATTAAAAGGCGGACCTTCCAGGTAGACACCTCCCTTGCCCAGACCACATCGGGCTTCCCAGGGACTGGCAAGTCTCTGGGCCCTGACAGGCCAGTTGGGGCTGCCAGCAAAGCCAGAATCTCACTCCACTCTCGTTACATTAAACTAGATAAAAATGGACCCACAAATGCCATAGACATGAAAATACACAACACCCAGACCCAGGAGTCACGACTATTACCTCACCATTACTGCTCATAACAGCCACCATCAACAGCCATCACTGTGTGCCAGGCACTGAGCTGTGCTTTTTACAGGCCTGATTTCATTTAATTCTCTCCACAGTTGTATGATTTAGGCATGATCATCCTTATTTCACAGATGAGGAAATCAGGCTCAGAGACATTAAGTTGCCCAAGATTACACAGCCAGTAAATTGCAGAGCACCAAGATTTTCTTCCTTACTAGCTGTGTGATTTGGGGCAAGTTACTTAACCTCTCTGTACCTCAGCTTGCTCGTTTGTAAAATAAGGGTAATAACAGTTCCTACTGCCTAGGGTCATTGTGTACACAAAGCACTGGGAATAATTCTGGCATAGTTTAAGTGCTATGATTAAACTGAGGCTCAGAGAGGTGAATTTGTACCCAAGGTCACACAAACAGCAGGAGGCAGGATGGGAACTGGCAGCCAGGTCTTCAGACCCCACATCCAGGGCTCTCTCAGTTGGACCTACACCCTTTCTATTTAAAAGTGTAGGTTGCTTAGTATCTGATTGCTGGTAACCTGAGTTTGAGAATCGAGGGAATTTGCAGAGGAAATTTAGCCCACAACTGATAGATGTAATCATCGTGAGCAACCGCTTCCTTCTTCCTGCCTTACAAGCCAAGGAGGCTGGGATTGGACCAGATCACAACGAACAAAGAGCAAGAGACCACAGACCAAGGGATCCAGGCAGAGGTGTTACAGCTTGATTCTAGACCAGGCAGCCCATGGCTGCCACTCACGCCACCAGCCTTCCTTATATTGGGGGTCGGGGTCCCCCTCAAGGCTACAGTGGTGCTGGAAGTGGCAAGGCTCAGAGATGCTCTCCGAAAGCCTGACAGCAGGGCCAGGAGCCACCATCTGGCTTGACTCAGGAGCCCAGGGGCCTGCATGTTCAGGCACCTGATTGAACAAGGCTGAAAAATCACTCCAATTAACAGCTAAAAATACAGAGGGACACGTGATACGTGTGCTACCCGAGCCTACATATCCCATTACACCAGCCAAATCCTCGAGAGCCTCCACGTGCTCCGAGTACTTACCCCAAGCATGGCTCTCAGGGGGCCCAGTGCCAGCTCAGAGAAGCACCAGGCCCACCCCACCCTCAGCGATCCCACTGTGTCAGACGCCCTACCAGGGGAGCTGAGTCCTTGCTCTCAGAGTGGCCGTCGGCCCCAGCCCCCAGCAGCCACCTCCCGGCCTTAGTTGCGTCAACCGCTGTTTGCTGAGCCCCCACTGGGTTCCAGGAACTTCTGTAAGAATTCTACGTGGATTATCCCGTGTGATCCCACACCAGCCACCCAGCAGCGGCGGTGCCATCCTCGTTATCCCCACATTACAGGCGAAGAAACTGAGAGGGGCTGAGGCTTGCTCCTGCCTCCCTTTTCAAGAGCGAGAGGCAGGTGATCCAGAACTTTCTGTGCTGCTCTGACCTGATTTCCACAGGAAAGTGGGAAGAATAGGGGCCCCTGTTCTGCCTGCTGCGGATTCGGCCTGGAGAATAAGGTTTTGATGCTGTCAGCCACCGTGGGACATAAAAAGGCTTGTCCATTTCCTATCAATAAACCAATATTGATTTTACAGGCTCTCTAAGATGCTTAAACATAGGGTCTAACATTAGTTGAAAGAGGAGACTTTATGTAAGATATGATGTGCTTAGCAGATGGTGTTGGAGTCATTTCCAACGTGCATAAAGTTGGATGGTGAGCAGTTTTTGCTGGGGGCTTATCTGGAATGAATAGAAATAATCTGGAGTTCTGAGTTTGGGTCCTGGCTCCCCCCCACCCCGATTTCTCCCTGTGACCTTGGTCAGAGAGCTCAACTTCTCTGAGCTTCAGTTTTCTCTTCTGTAAAGTGGGACTTGTGATCCATTTCTGCACCTGCTTTCTCCCCCAAGGACACTCAGAGCCCTCAAGCAGCTTCTCAGAGGTTGTGACAGGATGCAGCCCAGGCCCCAGAGTGGCACTGCTGGTGGCATTGGCCCTAGGATGTCCCAACGGAGAGATGGTTCAAGCAGGTGCTGCTAAAATCTTTGTTCTCATCCTGAGGTTGTGCACTCCTGTTTATAATCATCATTTTCCTCTATGGGGTTTGCAGCAAGCACCATCAGCTCCCTTCTTCATTTAGGGAAGCAGGAGTGTCCTAGAGGATTACTGAGATCACACTGAGAAGGATGGGCCAGCCTGGAAGTCTGGTCACCTGTGCCCCACTGCATCCCAGCCTGGAGCTCTCACACCTGCCAGGCTGTTCTGCTTTAGTCTGTCGCAGGAATGGGGCCCTTATCAAGAGCTGAGCCCAGATCCCCCCTAGAGATGTCACATAGAAAATTACATAATGACTCTGGCTGGCCCCAGGCCCCAAGATCTGGGTCGCATGGACCAGGCTCTCTCTTCCTCCTGAGGGAACTCGATCCCACCTTAACCTCTCTGGGCCCTGGGTCCATCCTGGGCATATGCACGGTGGGTGACAAAGGCTGGGCTCAGAGCAGCTGAGTGAGGAGTCAGGGTAGGCAAAGGAATAGCAATAGCATCCCCATGCAAAGAGCACTTGACAGTTTCAAAATTCAACCAAGCTAAGGGTTGCAAACTCAGCTGTCCCCTGAGATCAGGCACCAATCACGTAAGTGACAGAAGCAGGCTGCATGCAGAAAGGATATGGAGTGTGGGGACGGAAGCAGCTGGGGAGCCCAGGCAGTGGCTGCCCTCCGGAGTGTGGGCCTAGCTGGCCAGGGCTCCCAGTTTTTCTTCAGAAGCCACTAAGCCAAATTTTTTACATAAAATCTCTTGCCCAATTGTCTGGTGAACCAAACAAAATTCTGTAGCCTCTGACCCTAGGATCTCAGTTGATCCTCTGGGCCAAATAATCAAAGACAGCAAAAAGTGGTGACAGGAAGCAGGGAGCAGCTGTTCTCATTTGATGGCAGGGAGACTGGGGCACAGAGATGGTGCACTCTCCACAAAGGAGGGGGGCGGCCGGGCAGGCCCAGGCCGCCGGCCACCAGGCATGGACCCTGGCCATCTGACCAGGCCGGGAGCAGGCCTTTGGGCGTGCCGGGGGCATCTCACTCACTCCTTTGCCTCTGCCACCGCAGCAGGGCTCTTGCCCTGGGGACCAGCTGCTCCTGCAGCAAGTCCTCTCTGGAAGCCTCTCCTCTGGGGGCCTAATGTCTTGGCCATCTCCTTGCTGCCACCAGTCCCTGCATGTAATCACCACCACAGCATCACCACCATCACGCCACCACTGCCTCCCCCCAGAGCCCACGGCGGGGCCTCACTGGGTGCATGGCACTGGGGCGGGAACCGCTTTGCAGCCCTGGGGCTCTAACACTTGTTTCCATGAACCTCAGGGTGAACAGGGCCAGGCTGGCATTCAAGGCCCACCAGGGCCACCAGGCCCTCCTGGACCGAGTGGACCTCTGGGGCACCCAGGACTGCCAGGGCCTATGGGGCCACCTGTAAGTATCCCTCCTGCTCTCCACTACTTCTTCTCCTTCAAGATTTGTTCCAAGAATTCTCTGGAAGTTTCCAAACCTTGTATAACCAACAGGAACCTGGGTCCCTGCCAAACAGGCAGAAACACCTTGGCAGGGCCACTGAACGTGGCTGGCCTGTGTAGGAGCTGCCTATCCCTGTCACACTCACCTGTTGCAGTCTGGTTCTGGAAACACACGTCCTGGGACCCTGCGCTCCACTCCAGTCATTGCCTTCCAGAGAGGAAATCGCTAACAGGCCTCCCCTCTCCCAGCCTCAGCAGAGAGGAGCTTGGGAAAAAAGTCCCCAGGACCACTCTGATGGCTGCCCCTGACCCTGGGCTTAGGAAAACCTGAGATGGGGAAGTTCTACAGGAGGTAGCAAGGGGGCATCCTAAGGAACACACCTGTCCCAGTATATGTAGGTTTCACATTCCTGGGCCACCTCCCAGCTGGGCTGCACACCTGGTCGGCCAGGAGGACCCTGCATCGAGTCTGGGGATTGGACCACTGCTGGGAGGGGTCCAGCGGGGCCAACAGGCACCTGCTCCAGGCAAGACCACACTCAGGCAATATGTCGGTGCCAGAGTCCACCAGGTCATCTGTTGTCAAGCCCTGGCCAACCCCTGACTCTATCTCAGCCCAGTTTAGTACAAGAAAGTACCAGGGCAGAATAACTTAGCAGGCCTCTCAACTTCTTTGGAGAAAATGGGTTCTCCACCCAGAACTAAGACTAACATCAGCAGTTACTGGAGGGACAGGGGTTAAGGACATAGTCTGTTTGATGTTTTTTCCACGTGGCTTAAAAAAAAACCATAAAACTTATTCTCTCTTATGACAACAAAGCATCATACATTCATTGTGAAAAATTTGGAAAATAGACAAAAAAAGTTGTAAATTGCCTATTTTCCAGAGTTCCCTGTCATTAACATTGTGGAGAGTCCTTTCCATTTTTCTCCTTAGACTTATCTGCACATGAACGTTTTCTAGGTTGGTGATGTTCTGAATAGTAGAGCAGTTTGTAGCCTGTTACTTTTTTCACTTAATAGCATAAACCATGCCCTTTCCTATGTCAGGTAGTCTCCCATGATATGGATTTTAGGACTGCTGGCTCTATTTACAAGGCAGTTATGAATTCTCTTCTGCAATGTGTATATCCTGGAACATAAATGTCTGTGCACATATTTGATGCTTTTGCAGCAATGGAGTCCCAGAGGTCGGATTGCTGGGTCAGGGATGCCCCTGCCAAACAGCCCTCAATGGGGACAACCACATTCCAGGCCACTCAGCTTCACGTCTGGGCCCTCAGCTACCCCAGCTGCCCAGCTGCAGTGTAGGGTCCCCCTGGGCTGGGCGACAGCTCTGGCTGACCAGGGCAGCCAGCTTGGCCAGAAAGCAGCATAGCAGAGTAAACACTTAATTTGCTAGGAGACAGCTCTCCTGCTCAACTTGACCCTACCATGGATTTTAAATATTTCCATGATTTCTCCTCAGAACCCAGGGTTTTCTCACTTCCATGGGTTTCTAGATGGGAAAACGGAAAACCTGAAAGGTAGTGAAATTTAGGGAATTGAACCAAACAAACCAAGCTGAGAAAACCAAAGTGCTCAAAATTGACTTATTCGCTGATGGCCCTCCCCCAGACACACTGGGCTCCCCATCCCTGAACCCAAGCCAGGTGGTTTTCTTTGTTAGGTTGTTTATAAAAGAAAAAACCAGAAAGCATGTTTTTCAGCCAGTTGAAACAGACCAGACTTGGGCATCATGGTTTCCTCCCGCCCATGTTTGCCGTCCAGACCCACTCCCGAGACCACGCCGGAGCCAGCCTTCCCTCACCTCTCCTTCAGGCTCCCACAGGGCCACACCACCTCCCTGCGCTGGCTGCCGAGGTTACAGTGCCCGGGAGATGGGGAAAGGAGACAGAGGGCTCCCCCGCAGTCTGGCAGGGCCAAAGGCAAAATCCAGGCTCTGCTGGGCAAGGTCAGCTTTCCAGAGAGCGGTTCCAGTTAGGAGGTGGGTGGGTGGGGATCTGGACCAAACCACACCATCAATTTCACAGGATGCCACTGACCTATTTTCCAGTGGGCGAGCACTGCGGAGTTGCCCATGGCGCCCATGTGGCTCCAGAGAGGGGCATGAGCCTGTTGTCCCCACGTGCCCTCACCAGGCTTCAGACACCCTTCCAGCACCCTCTAGATCTGTTCTCCAGCACAGCCAGAACCCATCCCAGCTATTCAAGCACTACTCTGCCCCCAGCTTCCACTGTAAACATGACTAGCCCTCACCATTTGCCAGTGGAATCCATCTCCACACATCTTTTTTTCTTGCTTCCACAGGGCTTACCTGGGCCTCCTGGACTGAAGGTGAGGGTCCTTCTGGGTGATGCATCAAATGGGTAGGAGGGTTGCCTGTAGGAAGGCAGGGGACGCAACACTCGGGTACTGAGTAAGGAACTGGAGGGCTCTCAGCCGAGAGATGGATCATGAGTGGCTCATGTAGAAAACGCCACTCGGAAATTGATTGGGTCCCACAGAGACTGCACTTTTGTGGGCTCAGGCCTAGCAAGTGCTATGGTTGGAATGGAAGATGCAGCCCCACCCTCCAAAGAGCTGACGTACGGTCTAGTTGGAAACTCAAGATGCCCAGGGCGCTGTCACAGCATCCCAATAAAACAGTGTTTCATAAGGGGCCAGAACTGGGAAGAACCTTTGGGGTCATCTGGTCTCTTTCAAAACCTTATCTGGAAGCCCACAGTTTAAAACAGCCTCTCCCTTTGAAGCTGGGGTCCCTGCAGCTCTGGGGATGAGAAGTTGTGAATCACTGATCTCACCCAATCATTTTACAAATACAGAAGCTAGAGCCCTGGAGAAAAGTGACTTACCCAGCAGGTGCAACAGAGTGTCAGTGGTGGAACCAAAACTGACACTCGGGTGTCCTGGGCCCCTGCCAAGTCCACCCTCCGTCTCCCTCTGCCTCTGCAAGGCGGGGACTCATTCTGAAGGGGCCGATGGTCCCTGTTGTTGTCCCAGGGATGGCTGGAGGTGGATGTCAGAGGATTTGGAGTCAGAGGGAGGAAGAGGAATGGTTACTGTGAGGCGGGTGGTGAGAGCTGAAGTCTGGCGCTGGGAAAACCCCTCTAATGGTCTTCTCTTGGTTCCCCCAGGGAGACCCAGGGATCCAGGGCTACCACGGCCGGAAGGTAAGAATGAAGGGACGGGAGGATCCCACCCTTCAGTGACAACCAAGAGGGGCTTCACCACAGAGCACACAGGGTCTGGACTTAGTCACGCACACGCACTTTTGCACACACACCCAGCAAGAGCCTGAAAACCTTTTGAAGTTGGCTGAACAGGAGTTCATGCCTCCATTTGAGGGAGGAGGAGGCTCTGAGGGGGCCGGGCCTCAGCCAAGTCAGTGGCCTGGCTAAACCTGAGACCCAGGAGTGTCCCCTGCCAGCCTGGGTGGCTGTGTCTGCACAGAGGCAGGCCAGGTTCTCACTGGCCCCCGAGGGCTTGGTAAGTGGGAGCCAGGTAGAGCTCCACACTGAGTGTGGTGGGGGATATGGAGCGGCCCCAGCCCTGCTCTCTGGCAGCTCACAGGCCAGAGAGACTGAAGGATTTCCTGCACAGATAACCCTGGTGAAGGCAGACCGTGCTAACTGTTACCTCCCCAAAGTGCTGTGTGAATATGGGGGGTGGGTGCAGAGAGATTAATGCTAGGTTGGGAGGAGTTTGGGAAGTTTGCTGGGAGAGGACAGCCTCTGAGCTCAATCCTGGTGATTGGGTAAGTGTATTGATTATCTACTGCTGTGTAACAAGTCCTGTCAAACTTACTCACTTCAAATGATTAATTATTTCTCATGATTCTGTGGATTGGCCATCTGGGGGTTCCGCTGTCTCCTCTGGGCTCACTTATGCAGTCATGTGAGATGATGAATGGAAAGGCTGGGGAAACAAGGTGGCCTCATCCATGTGCCTGGGGTTGGCGCTGGCTGTGGGCCGGGTACCTCTGTTCTCCTCCATGTGGCCTCTCAACCCCCAGTAGAGCAGACAGGTTTCCTCACAGCATGGCAAGCTCAGGGCTGTGTTCAAAATGGGCAAGTCCCAGGGCACAAGTGCTTTTCAACAGCATGCCTTGCATCACGTTTGCTGATGTCCTGTTGGTCAAAGCAAGTCACGCAGCCAAAGCATGCAAGTCAGAGCCTCCACTTCTTGTGAGAGGATCAGCGAAGCCTTTGTGGCCATTTTAAATCTACCACTGTGGTCCTTCAACAAGTAAATTTCAAGGGAAATGGCATATTAGACAAGGAAATAGTTTGAGCAAAGGCCCAGAGGTAGTCATTACAATAACTATATAACATAAAAAATAACTTTAATAATAGGCACCACTTACTGAATGCCTACTATGTACCAGGCTGTGCTTCAACATGACCTGCATTATATCTAATCCTAAGACCACCTTAGGAGGCTGGTACTATTCATCTCCTATTTAATAAATGAGGAAACTGAGGCACGCCTGAAGTCACATGACTCATAAGTGACAGAGCAGGAATTCAAGTCCAAGTCTGGGTCCTTCCCATGGTGCACCTGCCGCGAGGAGCCCATCCCGCCCTCTAGGCCCTGGCTGGGAAGGTGCCAGAGCACCTTCCAGAGGAAGCAAAGAGACGGGAAGGAAAGGCAGGGCGAGGAGGAGGAGGGGTTCTGGAAAGGGAAGACTCCCTCTAAAGAAGCACACTCCGCACACTCTGTGATTGGGCCGCTGCCGTCACCGCAGTGTTTTATGGGTGCTTGGGGGTGAAACGGCAAGACCTGAGAGATCTTTCATTAGTTCTGCATAAACCATGAAGTTTGTACTGTGTCAGGAAGTGGGAATTACGGCCCCCACGTTTGCCTCCATCCACTCACGCAGGCTCACAAAATTTACTGCCTCCTGGTGCAACAATGGGTCAGCTTTCCCATTAGCAGCCAGACCAGCTCTTCAAGCCATGAAGAAACGACAAGGAGAGGGAATGCAGAATTTTCCCCGGGGTCATGAGGATGCCTGCGACTGGCATCCATACCATGCCGGATGTCTGCTCCTGCCAACTGCAAGTCTGATTCATCCATACAGGAGGTTGGGGGTCTGTTGCTCTGAGGATGGAGAGGCATCAGCTTAAGGCTGGGTGTCATGATGTCAGAAGGCCTGGTTCCATGAGTGTGGCAATTCTGGGCTCAGATTGTGGGAGGAATCATTCATTCCTGGCTGCATTGACTTTGTAGAGAAAACCAGTGTGGTCCTGC
The DNA here is from genome assembly GCF_048773025.1 of Camelus bactrianus. Classification (NCBI taxonomy): domain Eukaryota; kingdom Metazoa; phylum Chordata; class Mammalia; order Artiodactyla; family Camelidae; genus Camelus; species Camelus bactrianus. The sequence continues at coordinate 66,103,463 of NC_133549.1, forward strand.
TGATAGGGCAGCTCCTGACCCCTGGGAAGCCTGCTCTGAGGAGAGAAGGCTCAGGGCTGCTAGAGAAGGCTCGAGCATGGAAAGGAGAACGTACTTCTTTCGCATGACTAAAGGTAGCGCAAGTGCTGATGGGTCCCTTGAGAAGGAGGGAGCTCCCCGTCACCAGAGGTATTCAAGGAGAGGCTGGATAATCACGGGTCTGGGATTGTGCTAAGAGAAGCTTGTGTACCAGATGGGAGACTGGATTAAGATCCAGTTCAGGGAAGCTGCAGCTTCCCGAGGACAGAGTTGGCTCCATATCCCCTAGAGAGGAGCAGCCCCTACCCCGGCTTTATGAGTCAGTCCCCTGTGTCTTTGCCAGGCCTTTCTTTATCCACATCCAGGACTCATCAGAAGCATCATTGTTCTTAGGTGCCTCGAGGAATCAAGAGGCCCTTCTTCTTCATGCTCAGGTCATGCTCCCCACCCTTTCTTTCTCTGCCAGCCCCCCTGACTCCCACCGCCTTCCACATCGGCCTCTTCTCGTGGAATCTGGAGGGGCTGTGAGGCTGCTAGCCCACTGCCTCTCTGGGTTTCTGGAAGGCTCCTGCTGCCTCCTCTTCTCTAAGCCTGTCCTTGGGACTTTTCAGTAGGTGCCTCTGGAGCCACCAGATAGTCTCAGCACCTCATCTCTGTGCCGGCTCTCACTCTGCTAGGACCCTTGTCCTGTTACCACTGAAGCCACAGCCTCCTGGTCCAACAGAGTCCAGAGGGCATGCACTGGGGGCTGATGGCAGCAGCAAAGAGTCTGCCCCCAAGGACTTAGGAGTCATTCCTCAAGGCTGAGTGACACTCAGGAGGCTACAAGTGCCTGCCCCGGCCCCACTGGTGTAGTGGGCATGTTGGCCCCAGGGACCACCACGCCCAGGCAGAAGTTTGCTTCCTGTCAGAACTCTGACATGAAGAGTCTGGTGCCCAAGGACAAGGGTAGCAATGCTTCCCATCCCTGGTTTAGCCAAAGGCCGTTCACTCCCTCTCTCACTGGTCCTCACCATTGCCCACTAGTTTGAGCTCATTATCCCCACTGGACAGATGAGAAGCTCAGAAAGGTTAATACTTTGTTCAAGGTGCACAGCTGGTGCACCTGTCATGCTGGTGAATAGTCATGCCGGGATTGGAAGCTAGGTTTCATGAGTCCAAACCCAGAAGCCAGTCTTCTTGCGCCAGCGCAGAGGTGAATGTCTGCTCAGGGGGTCTCACCTCAGGCTAACTATGCACAGACCACCCTTGCTTGTGGTTTCTCTGGGATGTGGGGGGTCAGCCCCCAAGCTCCCTTCTTCTGTCCATCAGATCTCTTCTCTCTCCTCCCCTCTTTTCTCTGCCTGGAATGAGGCCTGGGGAGGAGGCACCAACATGAAGGGCAGCTTGATCACATGCTGGGAGGATGAGTTTGCTCTCACCCGCCACCCCAGGGAGGAGGGAGTGCCAGCGGGTGGGGACACCGAGCTGGGACAGAGGCCGCAGGATGCCCCTTGTGTTCAGGGTGTGAGGGGACCCGCATGGTAACTGATAGACCCTCCACATCTGCTTCTATTGCTCTGTCCTGGTGACTTGACACACATGCAGGGAGGCCTTTCTTTCAATAAGAGGTGAAATTTAACTCTCAGCAAAGACATTTCTCGTCCTGTGAAGTTTGTTGATGATTAGTTCCATCCGCCACCCACCCCCAACCCCAGCAGCTGGTCCCTGCCTGGCATTCTCTCAAAGGCCAGCCAGGCCAGCAGGAAAGGGTCTCCACCAGCTCCTTGAGATCACAGCCCAGTGTGGCCAGCAGGCCTCATGCTACCCCAGCCCCACTCACGTTCAGCCCTGCTGCCTAGACACTGTGAGTATTGTTGTGCACCCATGTGGTACCTATTTGATCCAAATTTATGACACCCATCCACTTTAAATATGTTGTAAGACGCAAAGTGTGTTTAAAACATTACAACCCTGGCTCTCTTTCAAGAGGATTGACGAATATTGTCAGACTTTGTGGATCACAAAACCTGGTGAGATCTTATCTCTAAGCACATGGGAGCTGGTCTGTCCGTCTTGGCAGTGGGGTGTGCATTTGATGCATATAGCGGTCTGGGTGTTAAGCCTTGGGGTTTGCATGAAGGACTGGAGCTGAGCACACATTTCCCTCCAGCAGGCTGCGGGCTGTGCGTTTTCAGACCAGAGGAGGAAGGATGTGATAGACCAGCTTGGAACTGCAGGTGCTCCTCTGGAGGCTGCAGGGCTCCCAGAAAGAAGGACTCCCAGGGGAGGAGATCCAACGGCCCCATGGTCAGATAGCGGGAGCACTAGAGTGAGGGCGTGAGGAACGGAAGCTCGCCCGCCCGGCCCATCTCTGCCCTGATTCTCTGGCCGTGCCAGCCCATCTCCTCACCCCTCCTCCATCCTACAAAAGGGCAGGATCATTCTGACCTGCCAGGTAGAGCAAGGCATCCTGTTGGTGGACATACTTCTGTAGAATGGTAACTAGTATTAGTATATCTGCCTTACTGGACCTCTTCATGCCAGGCTGTGTAAGGGCACTTTGCTGGCATCAACTCACTGGATCCTTATAACCACCCTAGGAGGTAGGTTTTATTCTTATTCCCAGTTTACAGATGAGCAAACCCACGTTCACAGAGGTGAATCCCCTAAGGGCCACCGCTACAAAGCAGTGGAGCCAGGTCCGTCTGGCCCGAAAGCCTTGTACGGAATGGCTTTACTACCTGGTCTTAGGAGCCTGGAGGGGCTCGTGATTTCCAGTAGTTTCATCCCCACTCCTCCTTCTGCTCCACTAGAAGGAAAGAAGGAGGGAGTTGGGCTGTTTTCCTTCTTGTGAGAAAAAGATTGTGGCTGGATTCAGGCCCTCCTCCAAGCCTCCCAGACTCTGCGAGCAGGACACAGAGCGTCTAAGGCAGAGAAGTTGGGGTATTCGGTGCATTTTAGTCAAAGAACCAAGGAAGGGGAGTACTTTGCCTATTGGCACTGAGTCCACCTGAATGCTTCCCCAGGGAGCTGGCCTGGTCCTGGGACCTCCAATAAAGCCAGGAGAAGGCAGCTGTCTCAGGCCCGCCCCACTGCAGCGGAGAAACCTCCCTGCACCCCTCTGGCTCCTGAGGACCTGGGCAACCCCAGGCTCCGTGAGATGGAAGCCGTAGACGTAGGAGCCTTCTGGAGTAGGGACAGCACTTTCTTTCAAAGCCATGAATTCCCAGCAGGGGCATCCAGACCATTTCAATTAAAGCAGATCAGGGAGCTGAGAGAGGGGCCCCAGATCTGAGGCCTCGTGGGGGCTGATGGGACTCTCACTCTGCCGGCCTCCAGCCCCCAAGCCTGTGCTCTCTGGGCCCTGTTTCTCCTGCACTCCAAAGTCCACAGATTAATTAGAGCTGACTTTTCTTTTTGGAACTAACTACAAAATCAACCCATCTCAAATCGAGATTACAAGCCAGCCGCCCTTCCAAAGCCCTGGCCTTCGATGGGGCGCCTGACCCCGGTAATTCCCCGGCTCACTTCCTGCCGGCCCTAATTACCGGAGGACCTGGCGTTTCTGCGGCCCCAGCCCCCTCCAGGCAGGAGCTGGCTAGGGCAGAGCTGCCTTTCTCCTGGAAGGGAGTCCTGCGAACTCTTTAGGGGAGAGAAAAACATTAGCCCTCCTCACCCTGCTTTTCCAGCCCCAGAAAGGGCCCTGGTCCAGACTTAAGGCCTGAGTCACCTACTGGCCTCCCCCCAGCCCTCCACGCCCCACACTTCTCCCCTGCAGAGAACAAAGAGTCTGTGTGGTGCTGCTTGGGCCCAGGGCCCTCCCACCCCAGAGATGGGCCACAGCGGGACCCTCACGTTAGGAAGGTTTTCCCCTCCCCATGCTTCTCTGGCCTAACCTTGCTCAGCCAGAGCTGACCTGGAAGCCCCCACCTCCTTCCAGACTACATCTTCTTGCCAAGTCCCTGCCCTGCTTGTTCAACAAACAGTAAATCACCAATTAAGAGAACAGAGCACGACCAGTTTGTGCTCCAAGGAGCTTGCCTCCAACCTGTCATCTGGGTAAAAGATGGTCCTCCCACCTGGAAGCGGGACCAGGATAGAGAACCTACTGCAGCTGGCACGCGCTCGTGCAGGGGCAGCTGGAGTCAGTGGCATCCAGCTGGGGGCTGGGACGGCCTTCAGGGTCATTCGGGGTAGTCCTCTCTCTATCCACCCATGCTCACCCAGCTCTATCTTAGCCGCAAAGACTGAAATCTGCCTCTTCCAGGCCAGCAATCCAGCGTCATCAGGTCTGGGCACCAAGGTTGAAGAGCCATCATCCCAGGTGGTCGGCCAGGCCGGCCTGGGGGTCTCAGGCCTGGTCCCACAGCAGCTGCCACCATCTGTGCACATGGGGTAAGACCCTTCGTAATGCTCAGAGTGCCCACTTCCCCAGCTGTAGGATGGCCCAGGTTGGGTGGCTGACAGCCCCTAGGGGAGCCTCCTGGCTCCCCACTGGGAGGACAGGAGAAGGCAGAAGTAGAGGGGATACATTGGGGCCCTCAGAATTTGGCAGACTATCAGAGCTCCCTCCCCAACTAAGACATTAGTGTGTTAGTGGATCTAAATTCAGCACAATTCCAAACTTAAACCTTCTAAATAGGAGAACTTTTAAGAAGGGAAATGGGAAAGAAGGAGCCTCTAGATGTGCTCGCGCAAAGACAAGCCACGAGGAAACGCTCTGCGAACACAAGTGTGTCTTTGTCCTCCCTTCACCAGTGGCTGCCAGAAACCCCCCCACCCCCGCACCCCTGCAAACGAGCGCCCTTGCCCACTGCCCTGAGTCCTTGATAATGACTCTCAGCCCTCTCTCCCCTCCCCCACCATCCACAATCATCGTCTTCTGGTGCAGGACGAGCCCAGTTCCCGGTGCAGAGGTCAGGCTGGGGCAATCCCATGGAGACAAGCCCTGGAGAAGGAGACTGATGAGAGTGGAGTGAGCCTGCAGGGTGGGGTCAGCCGGGGGCACCCCTGCTTCCTGCCCAGCCCAGACGTGGGGGTGAGGGAGGCCCCCAGATGGGGATCAAGGGAGTCTGGGTCACTTGCAGAATTAAGAGATCTGACCCAGAGGGGAGGGGAGTGGCAGAGGTCAGCCACCCTAACGAGGAGGGCTGCCTCCTCAGAGGCTCCAAGGGGCCTGGATTTCCTTGGAGTGTGTGGTTGTGTCTTTGCATACAAACTAACACGGGCTGAGGACAACCCTGATTAGTCCAGAAACCCTCACTCCTGAGGTTCTGCTCTCCACAGCTCATGTGGAGACTGGGGACAGAAGCCCAGAGATGGAGTGTGGACAGACCTCAGCTGCTTCCTTTGCTGAAGCATCGCAAGGTTGTCCCTCAGAGCAGGAGGAGGGGAGAGCAGAGACCCACTGAGCCCCTCCTAGAGCTGCAGTTTTACCCAGAGCTAACACTCCCTCTCAGGTGGAGCCCTCTTTTGGAGCTGCCAACACACCCAATGTCACCTCCTCAGCTTTGGCCTCTCCCACCTAAGGGCCTCTCAGGAGCAGGGGTGGGTAGGAGGTGTCTAGTCTAATTGCACTTTGCAGATAAGGAACCTGGACCCAGAGAGGGAAAGTGACTTATCCAGGGTCACACAGACAGCCTTTCCTGACTCCCAGGCCATCTCCCTCAGTGGAGGTGGTAAGGTGAGGGTGGGTGCGTTGGAGGAAAGCTGAGGGGAAGATGGGAAGAGGAAGAATGAGACAAACGGGAGATCCCTGAATAGTCAGGGATGCCCAAGCTGACCTCCCACCTGTACCCACCCCCCAGGGGACTCTGTCTGATGTCCCTGGGGCTGAGTCAATCCTGGGAATGTTTGGAATTGTTTGGAATGTTAGCAGGAGACCTGGTCCTCCAAAGGAAAGAGTAACGGGGACCTCAGAGGGCGCTCCTGAGGAGGGGTCTTTGAGAACCTTAGAGCTACAGTCGCCAGACTTCTGACAAGGTCCTCTGGCGCCCTCTGCTGGCCATAGAGCAGAACTGTGCTTGTAGGCAGGGCCTGGCTCAGCCCCTTTCTGGTGCCTGTGATTAGACAGCCCTAGGCTGAGCAGTGAACCTTCACTCCTATGGAGAACAGCCCTGAGGCTCCTCCAGAAGAGAGAGCTTGCCCTGCTTTCGGCCTGCAGAGAGTGGGTAATGGAAGTGATGGAACACCAGCCTTTCTGTAGCTTGAGGCTGGCTGAGAGAAGGGTACCTGGGTTTTGGCAGACAAAAAACCTGTGTCTGAATCCCTGCTCTGCATGACCTTGGCAATCATACCCAGCCTTTCTGAGCCACAGTTCGCTCACCTGTGAAACAGGAATAACATCCACTCCCACACTGATCGTAGGGGATTCTTTTTAGAGATTGAATAAAGGAAGGATATAAAGGCTTAACTCAGTACCAGACACGTAACAGGTGTGGTAAATGGCTGTCCCTTTCTCTGCTCTGTCCCACCAGAGACATTTTCCAGAATTTAGTGCCTGGGGCAGACCTGGGGCACCAGCTTGTCTGCTGTGATCACTTCTGAGTCCAGCTTCAACACCCCTGCCTGTGGCTCAGGGGTCCTGGTGGGCCGGGGTGAGGGAGGGCTCCTGAGTTTGAAGCTAAAGTTTCTGGGCCTTTTGCAGAATTCGGAGACTTGGCTCAAAGAGGATGGAGGTGAAGCCGTCCCAGGCAGACATGAATCTGTGAATGCAGGTTACAAATACACAGTGGTCCCTGCTGTACTGAGGAACCAGCACTGGGTCATGGGGCAGAGCGAAAGGCTTCATAGCGGAGATGGTGTTGGACCTGGTCCCCAAGGAAGAATAAGGTTTTGAGTTAAGGAAATAGCAGAAAGGCATACAATGGTGAAAATGGGTGGTGTTTTCAGAGAAACGGAGAGCAGATGTTGGGATGTCAGGTGAGGAGGCCAAAAAGGAGTGGGAGTGGAAGGCCATGCTCAGGAGCCTGGCCCCTCTTCCATGGTCAATGCTGGGCAGTGGCAGGCTCGGCCAAGTGGGGGAGTGATATTGTCCAGTCTTTGTATTGGGAAGCTTACCTGGATGCCAGTGTGGAGCCCTGATCATGGAGGGGACAGGTTAGAAGTAGCTCCAGCCTCAGCCAGGAGCAGGGTGGGCCAGGACTTCCTGTAAGATGGCAGGGAAGGGATGAGGACAGCAGAAAAGATGCAGGCAGGTGGGGCCAGGCTCCGCCTCTGCCCGTGGGACTTGCAGCATGGTCTGCAGCCCACAGGGCCTGGGCTGCTCCCACCTGCACTGCCCAATATGCTGGGTTCTGGCTGGGGCTTCTTTGGGGGCTCAACTCGTGGAGACAAGAGCTGCCTTATTCCTCCCCTGCACCCCTCCCTCTCTGACACAACAGGTTAGTCTTGACTCACCTACTCTTGGCCCCCATTTGTCACTTGCTGTCGTCTCCAATCCCATCTCCCCCTGGTGTGTCCTTCCAAGGAGGGAAGAGTATGTTCCCTTTCCTTCCTGAGCTCCAGCCCCTCCCAAGATTTGGCATTTTCATCAGGAAGTAAAAGAGATTACAGAAAAAGATAGGACACTGCCG